>NC_135328.1:84600232-85200232 GCF_023851605.1 Tamandua tetradactyla | reverse complement strand
AGACTACCTCTGTGGTGGACCCTGGTAACACTACTCTGAATTGTCCTCACCTTCTATATTCCAATAGTTCTAAAAATTTTCCTAAGATTGATGTCCATTCTTTTGTTCTATGTCTCACACCTATCCTTACATGAGTCATTGTGGCCAGGAGGGAAAATACACTAATTGACAAGGTTTGGATTATGAACCTGTACCTTACTTAGCTAAGAGTGGTGACAGATGTGCTCACAAAGGGAAGTGGAGGTGGTGTGGTGGCCATCCTTCTGCACTGGCTCCTGGGACCTGGCTCACAGTTGACCCAAATGAAAGATTTTTGAGTGAAAGCTCAGTCGGCATTATTGTCTTCAGCATTCACAATTTCATCGTATGTTGTGTTACAGTTTGTCTTATTTCTACCACAAACGCTTCATAAAGAAAAATATTGCTGTTTTTGCTTGTCCATTGAACCATCATCTAGTGGTCAAGAATTCCCCCTCTGATCAAACCAAACCTGTTGGGAAAGGATCTGATAGGATATTTGCTCACTAGAACAATCATCCTAGCAAAAAATATCCTTTCAAAACTTTGTAAATGTGGAAAGGGTGTTTCAAATCTAATACTCTCATGACTTTTGATCCTAGAGTATTGCATCCACGAAAGTCAAAGGAATGAAATCTCTAGAGCAGCCATGTCTAAAACAAGTTTCTGTGTGACGGGAATCTTCTCTAAGCTGTGAAATATGGTAACCACCGGCCACATGTGGCTATGGAGTACTTGAAATGTGACTACTGTAATTATGAAACTAAATTTTTTAATTTAATTTCATTTTAATTAGTTTAAATTTAAATATCCACATGTGGTTAATGGCTACAAATTGGACAGCACAGGTTAGACAAAAAACAACACGGGAGCATGCTTCTTCTGTTCTCTGTAATATATTTATGCAATACAGTTTTTGGAGCATAACAGGTTTTAGTATCTGCTGTTGCTGTTCTTGTTGATATCAGGACTGAGAACCAACATTTCATAGATACTTACTATAAGCCAGACGCTGTGCAAAGTTCTTTAAGCACTTGAAATAAATTTCTTGTTTTCAGAGACCCTCCACATTTTACGTAATAATAAAGAGCATTTTTAAATGTTTTGTTTGACAGTTAAAGACTACATACAGCCCAACGTAATCTATGAATATGAATAGTCTCAATTTCACAAAATATGGATAACATTACCCTAACAGAACACAATATGTATTCTACTATCACTTAGGATCACAAATTCAGCAATGGGAAAGAATATTCATAAATGGGTGGAAGCTTCGACTTGAAATCCTGTACATTTTCTCTGAAAGGCATTTCTGAATCACAATTACCATGCACCTGTATTCTAATGCATTAGCAATGCTCTAATTGTGACTACAATTCACTCTGATGACCTCTCACAATTTAAATTGATCTAATATCAGACTAGTTTGGGGGGATGCTTTTTCTTCTTTATCGTGTCATCCCATAATTGCAATGAAGATAATCCCTAATTCCCCATTGCAAAGTCAGAGACACTGAAACAAGATTTTACAAATGTTGGGGAATCCAAAATAACAATAATCTCCACAAAAACAAGTAAAAAAGTAAATCTGCTACACAGAGGTACATATGACTAGATTATATATCTTATAAAACGAGAGTTACAAAAAGGGTTAAGAAAAATAACTCAATTAAGAATGCCTGGATTATTAAGTATGAGAACTTTAACAATTCCATAACCTCTCTATGCCTCAGTTTCCCCATCTGTAATTGGGATAACAAGAGTGCTCACAAAATAGTATTGTAATGATTAAATTTTAATCAAGCAATGCACTTACTATAACACCTAGCAGGTGGTAAATGTTTAATAAAGATTAGCTAGTATAGTAATTATTAGTATTATCATCAACGATCAAAATATGGTCTCTATTAAAATGTTTCTTAGCACAGTTTCTGCAGTTTTTCCGTGTGACAGAAACCATCTGCTCTCCAAACTCTACACTGCATCCAAGCACAGCTGGATCTCTACAATTCCAGAGAATAGACAACAAAGTCCAAGTGTCTTTAACTAATTGTTCAAGCTCCAGAATTCCTATCTGGTATCCCTAACATTAGCACTGGTAATGGGAACAATGCCTTAAGGGTGATTCTTTATCCCAGCCTTATCCCAGGACCTCTGTTAGATACTCATACCACAATATTCAGATAATCTCCCCAAATTGTAAACATAAAATCAGTCTCAGTATATTTCTTGCTAAGGTTGAAAATTTTATAAAGCAGCTACACATTCACTGCTCATTTAACATGATTCTCACAACCCCTTGGGTGATCAGTATTAACATATGTATTTCAGAAATCAGAAAGCTAAATAACAATGAGGCCAAAAGTTAGATACAGGTTTGGTGTCACAAATAGGAAATGGGGTACGGGGGGGTCAGTTCTTGAACATAGGCCTTAAAAGTCCAAATCCAGAGTACTTTTCTTTCTTCATTTCTAAACTGTAAACTTTCTGACAATGCAATCCAGTGGTCAGGGTTAATTTGTGAGTAAAACAAGAAATGAAAGGATGTGATACTTCTCTCTATATATCCTTATGCTAGGTTGTGATGTCACTTGCAAAAAATGATACATTGTATATTTGGCGATAAGGATCGTCTTGCAGAATCCCAGAAAACCAAATGTTCTAGTTTGCTAGTTGCCAGAATGCAGTATACCAGAAACAGAATGACTCATAAGAGGTGGGAATTCAATACATTGCTAATTTACAGTTCTAAAGCCAAGAAAATGTCCCAATGAAAGCAAGTCTATAAAAATGTCCAAGCTAAGGCATCCAGGTCCAGGGAAAGATACTTTGGTTCCAGAAGGTCAATGACATTCAGTGTTTTTCTCTCAACTGGGAAGGCACGTGGTGAAAATGGTGACAGTCTGCTCACTTTCACTCCCAGCTTCTTGTTTCATGAAACAACCCCTGGAGCCTTTCTCCTTTTTCATCTCCAAAGGTCACTGGCTGGTGGACTCTCTGCTTTTCATGGCTATGTCATTCTGAAGCTTTCTCCAAAATACTTCTTCTGTTATAGAAGTTCGATAAACTAATCAACACCCACCTGGAATGGGTGGAGGCCTGTCTCCACCTAATCAAGCTTAATACTCACACTTGATTGAGTCACATCAAGTTAAAACATACAGTTTTTAAAGTTAAAGTTTCCAGCATACAGTACTGAATAGGGATTAGAAGAAACAACTGTCTTTACAAAATGGAATTAGGATTAAAACATGGCTTTTCTAGGGTAAAACCTTTAAAACCAGCACACCAAATAAACTTCATAAACTTTAAAAAAAAAAAAAAAATCAAGGAACTCACTGTTTTATAGGGAGCATACAGTTAAAAAAAAAAAAACAGTCTACTCTAAATGAAAAATGGTGAAAAGACCACTAATTATATTTTATTTTTTCACTCGGCTGCCTTGTTTATGTTACATCTGTTACCTAAAAATGTACATTGTTACTATTTAAATTCAGGTGTTTTTGTCTCATCTCCATATCAACTATTATTTTCTCTTCGGGATAAATTAATTTTAATTGCTGTACTTTCCTACTTCTAGTGTTTTCTCACAATTTGTTCTTCAATCTCAAATTCTTTAATTAGGGAATTTACTTAAAGAGGATGATAAAAGGCACAAAGAAATTTGACGTCAAAGCAAGTTACCGAACTGAAAAATATTCAAGTGAATTCTATATTTATTCATCTTAAAATAAAACTTCAAAAGAAATGGACTCCTGACTGTTTCTTAAAAATCAAACAAAACACACACACAAAAAGCAATAGTGAATACTACGTAAATGAATAGATATTTATAACTCATGTGTAAGTACCTACTGGAGTCCTTCTAGCTTTTTTTATATTTTCTTTCTGGCCTTCCTTTGGGTGGAGGGAGGTTACCATTCTTTAATAGAAGGACATTCTGAGTAATTTTACTACTATACTTAAACCGCATAAAAGGGAGGACTTCCTGGAAGATGGCGGCTTAGTAAGACGCGCGGATCTTAGTTTCTTCTCCAGGACACCTACTAGGGGAGTAGAAACGATACAGAAAGCGCCCAAAGCCACAACAGAGATAAAAAAGACAGCGTACCCCATCCTGGAACGGCTGGCTGGCTGAGAGAAGCAGCTCGGGTGAGATCGCCGAGGCGCGCGGGCCTTACCGGGCGGGGTGGCAAGCGGCCGGAGTTACTCCCTTCCCCCTTCCCGGGCCGGCTGGGAGAATTGGAGAGGTGGTCCCCTGAAACCAAGGCGACTGGCGCCCACACCACGCGCAGCCCCCGGACCAACTGAGAGAATTGGATCGGAAACCCCCAGGCTGCGGAGAACGGTGACCCCGTGACTCCCGGGGAACGTGCACTCTCTCGGGCGGGCCGCTGCCGCTGGCGCCCTCCCGCCACACTTGTTGCCCAGGGCCGACTAGGAAATTCGGACGGGCTCTTTCCCTGCCTGCGGCGACCAGCAACCCTCCCTGCGTTCGGACCCTGGGCCGGCTCAAGCCGCTTCGGCTAGCGAACCCCCAGGACGGCGAGAGTTTTCCAAAGTTTAAGGTCCCACAGCACCTTTTACTGGTGGGACCCGCAGACAAACGTGTGCCACGAGCGCCACCTACTGGGCAGGATAAGAAAAGCAGAACCCAGAGATTTCACAGAAAAATATTACAACCTTGCTGGGTCCAACACCAAGAGAAATCTGAATAAACGCCCAGATGCCAGCAGCAGAAGGTAACTGTCCACGCTCAAAAGATTGAGAATATGGCTCAGTCAAAGGAACAAACCAATAGCTCAAATGAGACACAAGAGCTGAGACAACTAATGCTGAATATACGAACAGAAATGGAAAACCTCTTCAAAAATGAAATCGATAAATTGAGGGAGGACATGAAGAGGACATGGGCTGAACATAAAGAAGAAATAGAAAAACTGAAAAAACAAATCGCAGAACTTATGGAAGTGAAGGATAAAGTAGCAAACATAGAAAAAATAATGGATAGCTACAATGATAGATTTAAAGAGACAGAAGATAGAATTAGTGATTTGGAGGATGGAACATCTGAATTCCAAAAAGAAACAGAAACTATCGGGAAAAGAATGGAAAAATTTGAACAGGGTATCAGGGAACTCAAGGACAATATGAACCGCACAAATATACGTGTTGTGGGTGTCCCAGAAGGAGAAGAGAAGGGAAAAGGAGGAGAAAAACTAATGGAAGAAATTATCACTGAAAATTTCCCAACTCTTATGAAAGACCTAAAATTACAGATCCAAGAAGTGCAGTGCACCCCAAAGAGATTAGACCCAAATAGGCGTTCTCCAAGACACTTACTAGTTAGAATGTCAGAGGTCAAAGAGAAAGAGAAGATCTTGAAAGCAGCAAGAGAAAAACAATCCATTACATACAAGGGAAACCCAATAAGACTTTGTGTAGATTTCTCAGCAGAAACCATGGAAGCTAGAAGACAGTGGGATGATATATTTAAAATACTAAAAGAGAAAAACTGCCAACCAAGACTCCTATATCCAGCAAAATTATCCTTCAAAAATGAGGGAGAAATTAAAACATTCTCAGACAAAAAGGCACTGAAAGAATTTGTGACCAAGAGACCAGCTCTGCAAGAAATACTAAAGGGAGCACTAGAGTCAGATACAAAAAGACAGAAGAGAGAGATATGGAAAAGAGTGTAGAAAGAAGGAAAATCAGATATGATATATATAATACAAAAGGCAAAATGTTAGAGGAAAATATTATCCAAACAGTAATAACACTAAATGTCAATGGACTGAATTCCCCAATCAAAAGACATAGATTGGCAGAATGGATTAAAAAACAGGATCCTTCGATATGCTGTCTACAGGAAACACATCTTAGACCCAAAGATAAACATAGGTTGAAAGTGAAAGGTTGGGAAAAGATATTTCATGCAAATAACAACCAGAAAAGAGCAGGAGTGGCTATACTAATATCCAACAAATTAGACTTCAAATGTAAAACAGTTAAAAGAGACAAAGAAGGACACTATATACTAATAAAAGGAACAATTAAACAAGAAGACATAACAATCATAAATATTTACGCACCGAATCAGAATGCCCCAAAATACGTGAGGAATATACTGCAAACACTGAAAAGGGAAATAGACTCATATACCATAATAGTTGGAGACTTCAACTCACCACTCTCATCAAGGGACAGAACATCTAGACAGAGGATCAACAAAGAAATAGAGAATCGGAATATTACTATAAATGAACTAGACTTAATAGACATTTATAGGACATTACATCCCACAACAGCAGGATACACCTTTTTCTCAAGTGCTCATGGATCATTCTCAAAGATAGACCATATGCTGGGTCACAAAGCAAGTCTTAACAAATTTAAAAAGATTGAAATCTTACACAACACTTTCTCAGACCATAAAGGAATGATGTTGGAAATCAATAATAGGCAGAGTGCCAGAAAATTCACAAATACGTGGAGGCTCAACAACACACTCCTAAACAATGACTGGGTCAAAGAAGAAATTGCAAGAGAAATTAGCAAATACCTCGAGGCGAATGAAAATGAAAACACAACATATCAAAACTTATGGGACGCAGCAAAGGCAGTGCTAAGAGGGAAATTTATTGCTCTAAATGCCTATATCAGAAAAGAAGAAAAGGCAAAAATTCAGGAATTAACTATCCATTTGGAAGAACTGGAGAAAGAACAGCAAGCTAACCCCAAAGAAAGCAAAAGGAAAGAAATAACAAAGATTAGAGCACAAATAAATGAAATTGAAAACATGAAAACAATAGAGAAAATCAATAAGGCCAGAAGTTGGTTCTATGAGAAAATCAATAAGATCGATGGGCCCTTAGCAAGATTGACAAAAAGAAGAAGAGAGAGGATGCAAATAAATAAGATCAGAAATGGAAGAGGAGACATAACTACTGACCTCACAGAAATAAAGGAGGTAATAACAGGATACTATGAACAACTTTACGCTAATAAATACAACAATTTAGAGGAAATGGACGGGTTCCTGGAAAGACATGAACAACCAACTTTGACTCAAGAAGACATAGATGACCTCAACAAACCAATCACAAGTAAAGAAATTGAATTAGTCATTCAAAAGCTTCCTAAAAAGAAAAGTCCAGGACCAGATGGCTTCACATGTGAATTCTACCAAACGTTCCAGAAAGAATTAGTACCAATTCTCTTCAAACTCTTCCAAAAAATCGAAGTGGAGGGAAAACTACCTAATTCATTCTATGAAGCCAACATCACCCTCATACCAAAACCAGGCAAAGATATTACAAAAAAAGAAAACTACAGACCAATCTCTCTAATGAATACAGATGCAAAAATCCTCAATAAAATTCTAGCAAATCGTATCCAACAACACATTAAAAGAATTATGCATCATGACCAAGTAGGATTCATCCCAGGTATGCAAGGATGGTTCAACATAAGAAAATCAATTAATGTAATACACCATATCAACAAATCAAAGCAGAAAAATCACATGATCATCTCAATTGATGCAGAGAAGGCATTCGACAAGATTCAACATCCTTTCCTGTTGAAAACACTTCAAAAGATAGGAATACAAGGGAACTTCCTTAAAATGATAGAGGGAATATATGAAAAACCCACAGCTAATATCATCCTCAATGGGGAAAAATTGAAAACTTTCCCCCTAAGATCAGGAACAAGACAAGGATGTCCGCTATCACCACTATTATTCAACATTGTGTTGGAGGTTCTAGCCAGAGCAATTAGACAAGAAAAAGAAATACAAGGCATCAAAATTGGAAAGGAAGAAGTAAAACTATCACTGTTTGCAGACGATATGATACTATACGTCGAAAACCCGGAAAAATCCACAACAAAACTACTAGAGCTAATAAATGAGTACAGCAAAGTAGCAGGTTACAAGATCAACATTCAAAAATCTGTAGCATTTGTATACACTAGTAATGAACAAGCTGAGGGGGAAATCAAGAAACGAATCCCATTTACAATTGCAACTAAAAGAATAAAATACCTAGGAATAAATTTAACTAAAGAGACAAAAAACCTATATAAAGAAAACTACAAAAAACTGCTAAAAGAAATCACAGAAGACCTAAATAGATGGAAGGGCATACCGTGTTCATGGATTGGAAGACTAAATATAGTTAAGATGTCAATCCTACCTAAATTGATTTACAGATTCAATGCAATACCAATCAAAATCCCAACAACTTATTTTTCAGAAATAGAAAAACCAATAAGCAAATTTATCTGGAAGGGCAGGGTGCCCCGAATTGCTAAAAACATCTTGAGGGAAAAAAACGAAGCTGGAGGTCTCGCGCTGCCTGACTTTAAGGCATATTATGAAGCCAGAGTGGTCAAAACAGCATGGTATTGGCATAAAGATAGATATATCGACCAATGGAATCGAATAGAGTGCTCAGATATAGACCCTCTCATCTATGGACATTTGATCTTTGATAAGGCAGTCAAGCCAACTCACCTGGGACAGAGCAGTCTCTTCAATAAATGGTGCCTAGAGAACTGGATATCCATATGCAAAAGAATGAAAGAAGACCCATCTCTCACACCCTATACAAAAGTTAACTCAAAATGGATCAAAGATCTAAACATTAGGTCTAAGACCATAAAACAGTTAGAGGAAAATGTTGGGAGATATCTTATGGATCTTACAACTGGAGGCGGTTTTATGGACCTTAAACCTAAAGCAAGAGCACTGAAGAAGGAAATAAATAAATGGGAACTCCTCAAAATTAAACACTTTTGTGCATCAAAGAACTTCATCAAGAAAGTAGAAAGACAGCCTACACAATGGGAGACAATATTTGGAAATGATATATCAGATAAAGGTCTAGTATCCAGAATTTATAAAGAGATTGTTCATCTCAACAACAAAAAGACAGCCAACCCAATTACAAAATGGGAAAAAGACTTGAACAGACACCTCTCAGAAGAGGAAATACGGATGGCCAAGAGGCACATGAAGAGATGCTCAATGTCCCTGGCCATTAGAGAAATGCAAATCAAAACCACAATGAGATATCATCTCACACCCACCAGAATGGCCATTATCAACAAAACGGAAAATGACAAGTGCTGGAGAGGATGCGGAGAAAGAGGCACACTTATCCACTGTTGGTGGGAATGTCAAAGGGTGCAACCACTGTGGAAGGCAGTTTGGCGGTTCCTCAAAAAGCTGAATATAGAATTGCCATACGACCCAGCAATACCATTGCTAGGTATCTACTCAAAGGACTTAAGGGCAAAGACACAAACGGACATTTGCACACCAATGTTTATAGCAGCATTATTTACAATTGCAAAGAGATGGAAACAGCCAAAATCTCCATCAACAGAAGAGTGGCTAAACAAACTGTGGTATATACATACGATGGAATATTATGCAGCTTTAAGACAAGATAAACTTATGAACCATGTAATAACATGGATGGACCTAGAGAATATTATGCTGAGTGAATCCAGCCAAAAACTAAAGGACAAATACTGTATGGTCACACTGATGTGAACGGACATTCGAGAATAAACTTGAAATATGCCATTGGTAACAGAGTTCAGCAGGAGTTAGAAACAGGGTAAGACAATGGGTAATTGAAGCTGAAGGGATACAGACTGTGCAACAGGACTAGATACAAAAACTCAAAAATGGACAGCACAATAATACCTAATTGTAAAGTAATCATGTCAAAACACTGAATGAAGCTGCATCTGAGCTATAGGTTTTTGTTTTGTTTTGTTTTGTTTTGTTTTGATTTTACTATTATTACTTTTATTTTTTTCTCTATATTAACATTCTATATCTTTTTCGGTTATGTTGCTAGTTCTTCTAAACCAATGCAAATGTACTAAGAAATGATGATCATGCATCTATGTGATGATGTTAAGAATTAATGATTGCATGTGTAGAATGGTATGATCTCTAAATGTTGGGTTAATTTCTTTTTTTCCGTTAATTAAAAAAAAAAAAAAAGAGAAGGGATAATTGGAGATGAAGGGATACAGACTGTACAACGGGACTGGATATAAAAACTCAGAAATGGACAGCACAATACTACCCAATTGTAATGCAATTATGTTAAAACACTGAATGAAGCTGCATGTGAGGTATAGGTTTTTTGTTTTTGTTTTTTTTGTTTTTTTTTCTTTCTATTATTGTTTTAATTCTTATTCTGTTGTCTTTTTATTTCTTTTTCTAAATCGATGCAAATGTACTAAGAAATGATGAATATGCAACTATGTGATGTTATTAAGAATTACTGATTGTACATGTAGATTGGAATGATTTCTAATTGTTTTGTTAATTCTTTTTTTAATTAATAAAAAAAAATTTTTCTTTAAAAAAAAAAAAAAACCGCATAAAAGGGTTTATTTAATCAAAGACTGTGGTTTCGTGATACTATTCCTGACCCACAGTACAGGACCTGGCTTTTTAGTGCATAAAGATATCTGGTTACCATGACTATAATTACCAGAATTTTACACCTATTAATTTTGTCTGTAGAATTAATTTCCATAACTTATGACTTGAAACAAAAACATCAGCCTCATTCCGTAGTTTCCAACAGCAGAATTATTATAAACCTCATAAATGCCAAATGTTATTATTATTTTTTCTTTTTTTTTCTTTCTCTGTATCCTCCAAACTGGTTCCCTCTTATTAAAATTCAAACAGCTGTGAAATGGCCAGGTGATTTGAAGATGAAAGTAAATGCGAAGTGACCTTCATCCATGCTGAACAAATAGAATACTATAAACATACTTTCCAGTTGAAGATACACAGAGCAAATTAAGAAATACCTAGGGCTATAATTTACTACAAAAATGCTTTTTAAATTTCTGACAGTTTCATTTAACTGACTAATTAAATTTGCTTGTAGGCATTTTAGAGATGGAGCCTAATAACCGCATTGTCATTTGGGAAGAAAATGAACATTACTTTTTGTGTGTGAGTGAAATATGTTTGTGATGGTCCAGGTATCCTACTAAACATTTGAGGATTATCTGCAAGTTGGTTATGCCTAGTTACGTTAGGCGATAATGCCAATTCTATTAAAAGAATATCTCCCAAGCAATAGCTTGGACCTGTAAATATGTACTTTCTAAAGAATCCACTAAAGAGAGAATTTAAAATAGATTCTATACCATGAACGATATGCATTTATTTACATCATTTACTCATTTCACTGAAATGAACATCGGAGGATGACCCATCTTAACAATTCTCCATCTTTGCGTGCTGCTTCTTTGTACCAATGACCCAGAACAAATCCCATACCTAGCACTTTGCATTTCCTAGATGTCAGTCAGAGATTGTTGCTGATGACTTAGAATTCCATTTCCAGTACACTAGCTCACATGTTGAAAGGACTAATAGATTTTTGGATTTTTTGGATTTCCCTCTGAAGAAACCAAAACTACCAACTCTTTTTCAAGGTATGCTGTAAGGCCTCAAGGAAGAATATTCAAATGGAGTTTTACAAGCAGTGTCTTCAGGTGAATGTTACAATAAAATATCCTACAATCTATTCTAATTATGCTCTGGAATCATGCACAATGGTCAAAACACTGATAATCTCTTTTTATTCTCTTTAGAAACAATTCAGGCTCTTGGCATGTAATGCATAAAACACCTGACAATGTTTAATAATTATCTTCTTTCATTATATATAATTGTGTTATTCATTTCACAAAAATGACATTTAATAGAAAAGCCTGAAAGCTACAATTTTATAATTATTTTGCCAAGTACCGATTCTTATATTCTGTAAAAACCAGACAAGCCCGTGGAATAAATGTACAAAATTATCCATTCTTATTTCAGTTTCTCTGTTACGTCTCATTAACCTGTAATCTCTTGGAAGCCATGAAGTGATGTTTGCTCTTCATGGAATCCCCTTTAGCCCCTGGTACACCTGACACAAGCAGTCATTGGATATGCATTTGCTGACTTGAATTAATTGAAATTATTAAACCGAAATTAAATTAATAGGATGTGGCATTCAGGGAAGGGGGATAGTTAAAAGGATGAATCTACTTTGGGCTTTATTGTCCTTACTGCTCTAATGATTTCATGTTTTTCCTCTCTGATTGAAAAAAAACAGTGTAGGAATTAGTAGTGAAAGTGAAAAAATATTCCCATTACAGTGCAATGTACACTGTTATTAGTGTTAATTACCAGAGAAAACTGGGAGGATCGACCCTTCTGATCTCCCCTGCTTGGTAGAAAATTTAGATTGATGTCAGTAAAGCCCATTCTACCATCCCAACATTGTTATTAATCGGTAGCTTGGAATCAAAGCATAGCCTTGGACAATTACTTCAGTCTACACTCGAAACCACACCTTTCCTTGGACATTTTAGATAGTCTGTTGATACCTCATTTCCAGTGTTGAACTTCACAGGCTAAAAACCACCAGAAGCATGGCTGTAGTCACGCATAGTTAGATTTATCTACCTTCCTGCAGAAAGTGAGAACATGTGTAAGAGCATCTATGGGGGGGGGGGGGGGGGTCTCAGTGAGAGGGAGCTGGGAGAGGCATCTTATTGGATTTATGCTTGTTGTAGGAGATTTTAAAGTACGTTTAGGGAAGGAGGTACCAGTTTTGGATTGAGTGCCATCAAGAAGTGAAGATAATTTGGTCATTGGGTATCTTGATAGTTTTTATCTAGGAGATGTGAAACTGAAAATGGAAGTAGAGGATAAAATTGTCGTGAACTCTGAAATTCGCCAGCAGAGGGGGATGTTTAGTTGGTGTTATTGTTAGTAGTGATAGTAGATATTTTGGTTATTCAGTGGACTTGTCTCTGCCTTGTTCTACCACGATCCTAGTTTACAGACTGGCCTTATGAGTGTGTGTGTGTGTGTGTGTGTGTGTTTAATGTTAAGCCAAAGTTTTTATATTCAGTTTGAAATACTACAGTTTTCTTATTTTTAATAGTGGTAGGCTAATACTAGACAGGTGTTGAAGAGTTTGTCCTTTCCTTATTGTTTCATCTATAACAAGTTGACTCATTTATTAAGATGAGCTTGTCCTTTCTACATCAGATTTCCACCTCAGTCCACTTAATCAGGAAAGCCCCTATGGATGGAGGAAATTATCTGAGATCTCTCTTCCTACGGCATGAACAAAAGAAGACTATTTGCTTTCTAGACTTCCAGTGGAAGCCTAGAGTGTGAACGGAAATCTATCATTCATCTTTGGGAATTGTCTTTCATTTAGGATTTCACAGACTCATTAGATTGGACTTCAGTTTGGATTTGATAGCTGCCTCTTTGATATTGAATGGTATAGTTTTTCTTGATACCATAAAATTCCCTTACATAAAATTAGGTTGAGCTCATTGATTTTCATTTTCAGAAACTCAAAATATATAAAACTGACCCATCGAAATCAGGAAAAAAGAAAAAGTACATATGTCAAAGCAAACTCTTGAGGGACAAGAGCTGGGATTAAGCAGCCAATGCTGATTTGTGAGGAACCAATCTAAATACCTGCAGATATGGAGGTATACCTTGTAGATCTGACCAAAAGGACTTCCTGACTCCTAAGCACTGTAAGCAGCATGCTGTAGAAGAATTGGAAATGGGGAAAGCGATGGATATGTGTGGGTCCAATATTATGGGAAGCAGTTCACACAAAAAAGGCATTTTCACTATGGTAATCAATGACTCCAGTTAAAGACACTCAAACATATACTGGCTTAAATCCCAGATATAATACAAATTTCTAGAACGGATAAAAGATGGCTTAAATATCTAATAGCAAACTAGTTAGGACATTTTCTATTTTAGCTAGTGATGTCCACTTGGCATTTTGTTTTATATTTATCATTATTCCACTAAACAACTAGGATAAAAATAAGGGGCTAACAGAAGGTTTGACTCCTCTGATCAAGGGTTCTGGTTTATCAGCAGATAAGTTCAAGACCACAAAAACATAGATTAAAGTGGAAACTTCTCATTCATGTTACTCCCAGATGACTACTATAAAACAATGCATAGAATGTTAAAGATACAGATGAAGCAGATATTTACTTGGGAATGCATCTTGCTAGGAAAGGCTTCCATCCTTAATCAGAGGTCTTCTCATGGTTCAGTCTTACCTCTAAAGAGAACATGTATGGGTCTAATAATTAAAAGGGTGTAAAGCAAAAGCAACTTTATCAAAACTGTTACTGAAAATATAAAAATGATAGTCTCAAAATATCTACTTAAAAAAATCCACACACTATATCTTCAAGGGCTTCTGGCTTCATTATTAATGACTAAAGATTGAAGAATTTTCTGTAGATGATCTGCTTGTCTTAAATGGGCACATCACAGCCTCCCTTGAACTCTCACTCACCAAAACAGCAACAAATAGCCTAAATGTTGACTGCATGTATAAAATTAAGAACAAGGATCGGCAATAAAAATCAGAGACCAAAATAATCGTGAATAGGCAGGAGGGGTTTAGTAGCAGGAGGTTTTTCCTGCAATATCCAGTTCTATCAGCACTACGCTTTTAAGGAAACTCTGCATCTAAAAATAATAAGGATACACATATGAATGGAAACTCATTTTGGTTGCAAGTTTTAAAAACTCAGAAAAGAAAAGCAAAGGAATGCATTTGTTCATGTGACCAGGACGTCTGGAGATAGCCTGTGAGGCACAGCTGGATCTAGGATCTTAAATAATATTCAACCATCATGTCTCTTTCTACCTTCTGATTTTGCTTTTCTTCATATTGACTCTAATGTCAGGTAGGTTCTCTACTCACAGAGATCCAGATAATCCCCCACAGCCAGCGTCTCATCCTCCCAATGTGGCAATGCAGCAGATGCTGTTGCTGCCCTGCCTGTGTCCCCTTGGAATTGACTGTTTTCATATATGCCAAGGGCTTTTAATCCCAAACACCCATGATCTTCCTGACTGAGGGCTTTCTGTGACTACAGAAGCAAGGGCAAGCTGCAAGTGTGAAGTAGTTCATGCTGCCTGCAGCAGCCACCACCAGCTCCCAGCTGTGTTCTACACCATTTCCCAGAATTTCCAGTGGGAGGGAGCTGCCTTTCCTTCCCTGCTCACTTCTCGCCTACATCTACTAGTGCTTCTTTGCATCACCTCATAAATAAGCTACTTTCCCTCAAATCCTTGTTTCAGGGTCTGCTTCTATGGGGATTTGACGGAACACAAGCTACCCCAAAAGATAGGTTTATCCTCTAGATTGTGGAGAGAGATCCTAGGTGTTGGTACTATAGGGAATAGGACTGAGTCACACGTCCTCCCTGGTGCTAAGGATTGAATCAATAAGTGTATTTCTTACATAAATGAATGTTTCTATTATCCAAAGAGTAATACATATTGGGCAGGCAAATGCCACAAGAGTCTAGAATATCTAATAACTAAAAACAATTGTATAAGGCAGAGGGCAAGGGATATCTACTTCTGGCTTTCAAGAAACATCAACCAAACTATTATTTATCTTAGCTACAGCCCCCACAATCATTTAAAGTAACATTCTGAGTCTGCATATGCAAATAACAGTTATAACGTATTTTCAGGATATTAATTTGAACTCATATCCTAATTAAGTGTCTTTGGGTAAATTAACTAAAAAATGAGGACAAAAGTGCATAAATGGGTTTATAAACTATGGTAAATAATATTTATTATTGGTTGCCAGAATGAAATACCTTAGGTCATGGAAATAAACAGCAAAAATAGTTAAATTGGATGTATGGGTTCTAGCAGATCTGGGAAAGCGACACCTAAGCAACGTTTCTTATGTCACCTCTGGGAAAGACCACAAGATAAGGGTTATGGCCCTAAGTGGAAACCCAGTAGGATTGTTTTTCTTTTTATTTCCTTTCTTTTTCTTTTGAAGCCTGGGTCAAACACTTACTGTAATCCTCAACTCTGAGATTTTATCTCTAATAGTCACTAAACTCTAGTGTGAGACATACTCATGGGGATCCTGCTGGAGGCAGACACAGGAGTGAAAGAGCTTAGTTACCCCAATCATTTCCTCCTGGAAGGCTTTAATGGCTGCTGTGAATGACACCTACTATGGCCCAAAGCAGAAAACTCATCCTTAAGAACTCTTAACAGTCAATACATTTCCAAACTGAGTAAATTCATGCTCACCTCTGAAAGTGTGCGTGCTACTTTGTTATAGAATCCATGGGAAGATATAAGCAAGCCAATTCATACTCAGAATCAGAATAAAGAATGGAATCTGCTGATGCTAATTGTAGTTCACCTTACCAGCCAGATGTATGAGGAAGAAGTTCTGGACAATTGGTTTGCCTGGGCCTAGAATCTTTGTGCCTTGGCTTCACAGGTACATACTACTGAGGATACGTTTAGCAGGTTGTGACCAGGTGTCACAACCACATAAAAAAAAAAAAAAAAAACCCTATAGTTTTAGGAGGCAAAGTACACACCACAAAGTGCCTAGCAGTCCTTTGATTAAATATTACTAAACCGGAAAGTGCCTTCATAAATTTAGAATAATGGAAGAAAATAAAAATTATGCAAAAGACAGAATAACAGATTTACCTTTCCTACTCAAATTTCTCTGGATTCTTAGGTAACATTTTCATGGTTCTAAATGTATCTTTTCTATTTCAATTTCTGCAGTATTTTATGCCTTACTGTCATTTATGAGTTCGAGTATCTGTTTATATTCAACTTGATGTTTTTTCAGCAATGAAGAGCTCAAAAATTGTACATGTTTGATACTTCAAGAAGGATTAACAAAGCTTAAATTAACAAAATTTAATCAAACCAAAACAAAATTTTAAAAACCTGACACATAAGCAATGATACTCCCATAGGCCAACAGGAAGAAGATCAGATGGGAATCCAGGATACATGTGATCAAAAGTAGTTTTAATGAATTTCATATTCTATGGACACTTTCCAAATGTTCTTTAGGCTACTGTTTGAATGGACATGAAGACTTCGAGAAGATGAGGAGAACAAGTCAAGGGACAAGGGTAAAAGAATCACAGACAATGGCAGCTCTGTAAAGAAGCACATTCATCTTTACTCCCCAAAAGGCTGAGGAAAGCATACCCATATATCTCTGTAAGAATGATGGAAATTACCCTGGGAAGAAAGTGAGTGGCCTTGGTCAGGTAGTGTCACCTGGCTAAACCCGCACCTACAAAATGAAAGAGTTGTACCCCAATTCTATTATAGGAATAAATAAAATGAACATTCTCCATGAAGCTATTCAGTCAAGTGAATTTTTTGCTGTAAGTCATTTTGTGAAAAAGTGTTTGATGCTCTGTGCCTTCTGCAGAAATTTACCTACCTCAGCTTTGCTTCTGGGGAAAGGGTATGGATGTGATCAAACAAAACTTTCACTGCCATGTAGTGGCCCCAGTCTCCTCTCCAACAATGGGAAACATCAGAAACGGAAAGGGAAACGGCACCGTATTCTGGATGATCAGAATACCGGGGTGTTTTGTTGGTGCTCTGGAACAGATTGGAAGCATAGCCTAAAACAGTTTAATAATTTCTTTGTGTCCATAATTTTTCACACGCAAAAGTTGAGGCTTAATTCAGTTCTGCTTCTGTCTTTCACAGGCATATTAAGAAGACGGGAAAGACAAATCATGAAAGGTCTTGGCTGCTCCAAGGAAGAGGTATACACACATAGTGCTCTGTTTAATGATCATTATGCTGCTATTTTTAAAAAATTATTCTAGTAACATATATGGAACCTAAATTTTCACCTTTAAACCACATTCAAATGTATAACGCAGTGGTGTTATATTCACAATGTCGTGCTACATCACACCATTCGTTACCAAAACTTAAAATCAACCCTAATAGAAACTCTGTACAATCTAGGCATTAACTCCTGTTCTAGTTTGCTAGCTGCTGGAATGCAATATACCAGAAATGAAATGGCTTTTAAAAAGGGGAATTTAATAAGTTGGTAGTTTACAGTTCTAAGGCCAAGAAAATGTCCCAATCACAACAAGTCTATAGTAATGTCCAATCAAAGGCATCCAGGGAAAGATACCTTGGTTCAAAAAGGCCAATAAAGTTCAGGGTTTCTCTCTCAAGTGAGAAGGCACATGGTGAACACAGTCAGGGCATCTCTCTCAGCTGGAAGGGCACATGGCAGACATGGCACCAACTCCTCGTTCCCTAACCTTATCCCATCCCTGGTAATCTATATTCTAGATTCTGACTCTATGGGTTCGTTTATTCTAATTACTTGATATCAATGAGATTTATACAATATTTGTCCTTTTGTATCTGGTTTATTTCACTCAACATGATGTCTTCAAGGCTCAGTCCTATTTTTGCATGTATCAGAACTTCATTCCTTTTTATGATAAATAATTTTCTGTCTATGTATATATCACATTTTTTTATCCATTCTTCTGGTGGACACTTGGGTTATTTACACCTGCTAACTACTCTAAATGATGCAGCTGTGAAAATTAGTGTACAAGTATCTGTTTGAGTCCCTGCTTTCAAATTTTTTTGGATATATACTTTTCTATTTTCTTTTTTCCTTTTTTCTGCATAGGCAAGCACTGGGAATCAAACCCGGGTCTCTGGCATGACAGGAGAGAACTCTGCCTGCTGAGCAACTATGGCCCATCCTGGATATATACTTTTGAGATTATATGCTAATTCTATACTTTTAACTTCCTCCTTAGGAAGGAAATATCCTCCACAGTAGCTGCACCATTTTACATTCCTACCAACAATGAATGAGTGTTTCAATTTCTTCATATCCTTTCCAACGCTTATTTTGTTTTTCAATAGTAGCCATTCTAGTGGGTGTGAAATAGTATCTCACTATAGTTTTGATTTGCATTTCCCTAATAGCTAATGATGTTGAGCATCTTCTCATGTGTTTATTCATCATTTTGATGCCTTAGTTGGAGAAATGTCTATTCAATTTTTACATTTTTTTTCCCCATTGGATTGGTTGTCTTTGTTTTGTTGAGTTGTAGAATTTCTTTAAATTTTCCGGATATTAAGACCTTATCAGATATGTGGTTTCCAAATATTTTCTCCCATTCTGTAGTTTTTCTTTTTTCTTTTATTTTACTTTCATGATGAAGCTCTTTGGGGCACAAAAGTTTTTAATTTTGTTGATATCAAAAGATGTATTCTGCTGCTCGGTGAAATGTTCCATATATGTCTGTTAGGACTACTTGTTTTAAATATTGCTCAAGTCTTTTATTTGCTTATTGATCTTCTATCTAAATGTTCTATCCATTAATGAAAGTGGTGCATTGAGGTCTTCTATTATTAATGTAGAACTATCTATTTCTGTCTTCAAATCTTTCAATATATCTTTCATCTATTTGGAAACTCTGCCATTACATCTGTATCTACTTTTAATTGTTGTATCTTCTAGTTGAAATCACCACTTTATCAGAATAAGGTGTCCTTCGTCTTTCGTAACAGTTTTTCACTTAAAGATTATTTTATTTGATATTAGTGTAGTAACCCCTGTTCTCTTTTGGTTAGTAATTGCATGGTAAATATTCTTCCATCCTTTCTCTGTCCACCAAAGTGTCTTGAATTTGAGGTGACTTTTTTTGTAAACAGCATGTAGTTGGGTTTTGCTTTTTAATCCATTCTACCAATCTTTGCCTTTGAGTGGAGAGTTTAATTCATTTACATTTAAAGTTAGTGCTGATAATGCAAGGCTTTCCTCTGCCATAGTGCCATTTGGTCATTGTAAGTGTTAGACATTTTCTGTCCCTCAAATTTTCCATCAGTGCCGATATTCATATTTATTGGACTTTTTTGAATTGAACACATTTTGAGTCCCTTCTTATTTCTTTCTGTATATATTTTCTTTGTGGTTACCCATGGGCTTAAATATACTGCTATTTACTTTTGCTGGATGACTCTTTTTGACTCATAAACGCAACATTCTGATAGTAAAAAAAAAATAGTATTTCTCCTAGGAAAAGTTTTACCTGTGTTCTTAGGAAAGGCAAGATTGCTTTTGGATAACATTTCAAAATGTCCATCTTCATGTGATTTTTGTTTTTTTTATGCTGAATAAGCTTCTTAAAGTGTTATTTTCAGATTTTCTCTATTTCTGAATTTCAAATCATATACAATTTTATTAAACAACACAAGGCATTTCTTCTGATCTTTAGGTTTTAGATAATTAGCAGTAAAAGGGTAAAAGAAAAATGATGATCAGCAGAAAATTGTCTATCATGTTCAAATATCAACATTTAGTGTTAGTTAATAAATAATATACTGCTAAGATTTTTCCCCTTCAAAATTAAATCATGCAACTAAAATTTTTGTTTTCACAAAATTTTGAGGAAAAAAACTTTTAAATTTTATTTCATATCTAGAACATTTGATGTAAGACTAAATTATATGCTATGTATGTGAATTCAGTTGGCAATATTAATAAGAGTAGCTACTTATTTGTCCAGCATTATTTTAATAGAAGGCTTCCTAGTATTTTTTGCCCAGTACTTGTTTTAATATATTAACTTTTTACTACAAACTCTATTTTTATTTTCTTTGCAATATTAGGAATGTAAGTCATAGAAATGTTGAGTAATTTCTTCGTCAATATGACTACTGAAAGTACAAGTAGAATTGGAATATAGTCGGCTCCAGAGTCCATGATTTTAACAAAATTTTACAACAGCTCAATCCTGGGGGTGCAAAGCTGGTTCAGTGGTAGAATAGTGATTTTTATCATAGTGTCCTCTGCTATAACATATCCAATAAAGTGCCAAATAACTCTTAATTGGCATGAGGAATTAGAGCCAGTATCTGAATAAGAGCTGAGAGCTGAGAGACACAGTTTTAATTCTGGTGCTTTTACCAAATACCTGTTTGATCTTGAACAAGTCACTTAACCTCCATCGGTCACAATTCCTCAATGGGAAAATAAAATCTGCTGGGATACATACAGGATCAGTAAAACTTTTTCCAAATGTTCAGATGCAGATTTTATAATTCTAAAGTGCTTTAATTTCTTTAAAAAATGACTGACATGAACACATTCAATTTAGAGGTAAAATAAATTTTACTGTTATAAGCATAGAGAAGAAAATGTACATTGTGTATTCCATTTACGCAACTTGGATTTTTGTGAGGGACAGTTTGGTTCTAAAGAAAAAACAGAATTTAAAAAGTCAGGATCTCCAATCCAAGGGAACATATGAGACAGTAGCAAAAATCAGTGGGTCTCATGTTTACATTTTGAGTTAAATACACTTTTGATTGAGAAAGATGAAAAATGCCTTCAATACAGAAAGAATTGAAATGCCTCAAAAATGATATGAAACAAACTCTGGGAATGCTACAATTTCATCAAGATAAGGGAAGGGGGCTTTTTTTCTCACTTACTAAATCTAGAATCATTTAGGAGAAACATATAAATATCACACTGAATTTTTAATTGACAGGCTTGGATATACAGCATACATGTTACAAGACAATGACACACTGATTCATCTCTGCTGGAATGACAAACACCAACTCTCAATAGTGTCACAATGTAGGAATCATTGTATGTTAGAGGCACTATAAAATATTTAGGTTTTATATTTTTCTGTACTCTTTTTAATATTAATAAGTGAGAGTACATAGGTGAACTAAATGACAAAAGAGGACATGTCTGCAGCAGTGCAGTTTGCAGTGGCGTCTCTGTGTAGGTAATCACCAGGTTTAGGCAAGCATCTTGCTGGAATCTCTGGCACATATTCTTCTGTAATCAATTAAAGCCATATGAACTCATATGTCAGGAAAGGAAAGAAGTTAAAAGAATCTTTGTGTATATAATTAGGGCATTTGTCTTTAGCCAGATTCTTATACTAATAAAGTTCAAAGCATCTAAGCCTCACACCCATATGAGAGCACAGGATACACAGTAAAAAAGGGGGTTTAGGGTGAATGGGTGGTTCAGTGGTAGAATGCCTGCCTTTCATGCAGGAGACCCGAATTCTAGTCCCAGACCATGCACCCCTCAAAAGGGGGAGGGAGGGGAGTGTTTAGATGCCTTGTATTTTATGAAGCCCATTTAGTGAATGACACATTTAGAAATCAAACTTTGTATTTCTATGAACTCCCACATGTCTCAAACCACTTCCAAAAGCATTAAGGACTAGAAAAGAAGATGATGGAAAAAATCCTTATCCCCAATTTTCTAAGAAAGGAAAACTAAGGCTAAAATAAACTGCAAAATATTTGATGTCATGCAACATTACAGTAAGCTAAGATTTTAACCAAAGTATTTTGTTTTTACATTTAAATCCTTTTCTACCTCACCATGATAATTAGTAGCAACCTTTAAATGTCCCTGATATGACAATTTTTTGAGGAGTAGGCCCAGTAAATTCATTCCTTCTTTCAAACACTTTTTATTGTGAATTTAACATTTAAACAAAAGAAAGAAAGAAAAAGCAATAATTTTCAAAGTACACTTCAACAAGTAGTTATAGAACAGATTTCTGAGCTTGTTATAATTACCATTCTATAACTTCAGATTTTTCCTGCTAGTTATTCCAAAACACTGGAGGCTGGAAGAAATAAATCAATATACTGATTCAGCAGTCATACTCATTTGTTAAATCCTATCTTCTCTGTTATAATCCCTCCTTCTCTGACCTTTCTCCCAATCTATAGGGATCTTAAGGC
The DNA here is from genome assembly GCF_023851605.1 of Tamandua tetradactyla. NCBI lineage: Eukaryota > Metazoa > Chordata > Mammalia > Pilosa > Myrmecophagidae > Tamandua > Tamandua tetradactyla. The sequence goes on along the minus strand of NC_135328.1, from coordinate 85,177,515 downwards.
ACTGCTCATTTGGACTTTTTCATATTGAGAAAGGTGTCAAAGCTAAAGGTATTAAAGGAAAGGGGATGTAATTAGTTGATAATCGTAGGCTCGCTGGTCCTTCTGGGTTTCAGGATTTACCTGACATAGGAACCCTACAGCAATAACAGTTTCCAGGAAAGCAAACAATGCATGAAATGCTTATAGAGCCCTAGGTGTTCTTAAGAATTAAGAGGAGTGATGTGGTAGGGGGTTAGTAAACCATGGCAATGAGCACTATCTAACGGAAGTGTGCATAAAGAATAGCTTTCAGAATAGCCTCTGCAGTCCATTTGATCTCTCTTAGCCACTGATGCCTTATTTTATTGCACTTCTTTTCCCCCTTTTGGTCAGGAAGATATTGTCTATCCCACAATGCCTTGGCCAGATTCAACCCCAGGAGTCACACCCCACATTGTCAGAGAGCCTTTCACCCATGAATGTCATGTCCCACGTACGGGTAAAGGTAATGATTTTCTTTGCAGAGTTGGGATCAGAGAGAGAGAGAGCAACAGAAGAGGTCTCCTGGAAGCCACTCTCAGACCTCATTTTGGGTAGACTTAGCTCTCTACTACAGGAATAATTTTCATAAAGGCAAACCTCAAAATCAAGGGCTTGGCCTGTTTTCTTGGGAATCCCCACTTGTTGAGGGAGTACCCTGAATTCCCCAGCTGGGAAAGTTTGACAATTCCATATTTTTTTTCCTTCAGACCCTCAAGGGACTCTACCAGTAGTTTTTAATTATCAGCCCACCATAGTCTGAGATGTATTGCGATGCTACATTAAGCTATACAGAGTTACAAGCCTCATTCCAGTTCTGGACCCCAGTAGTTTGGGTTGTTTAAACGAACTATCCAGACAGGTGGATGTAGATTGGGTATTACATAAAATTTAGGTTCTAGACATAATAAACCGCTCTGCCTTTGGTCCATAGAGTAGGTGGAGGTGTAGAGTACATCGCTCTCACCTTTTACCCTGTATTCTGATGTACCTTAGTCTTAGGCAGATTGGCTTCATTTTTATCTCTAATTGAGGCCTCATCTCTTTTTCAGTTACTTTAACTGTTACTGTATACAGCTGTGCTTACTATCAGGACTGTAACACTCCATTTCTGGGTTTTAGGTATTACAGACTTAATCAAAGTCCCAGGGAAATACCAGCTGTTACACATATGGCTCAATGTCTCAGAATTGAGAAATACACTTGCAGCTTCAGGATAAGTGTGACTGCCATAAGGGTTTCCAATCTAGGCTCCAACTTCCGTATAAGTATTTTCTGAAAGAGACGTTAGCATATCTGTTCTTTTGTTTCTGCCTTATTTTGAATAGCACATTGTCCTCAAGATTTATTCAACTGGTTACATGCCTCTCGATGTCCTTCCTTTTTGTAGCTGCAGCATATTCCACCAGATAACTGTATCATAGTTCGCCATTCTGCTTCTCAGTCATTGTACCCTTTGGCTCCCTCCAATTATGGGGCATCATGGATAATGTTCAAAATAAACAAACCATGTCTTACAATGTCCTCATTGGGTTGTACAAGCAGCAGCACTCTCAATTTTAGACAATTTTCATTGGTCCATGGGGCAAAGCATCGACAAACAGAACCTCACCAAACATTAAATTAAAAATACCCCTTTATCACTTATCATTCCCCTCCCCCCAATTAGCTGCCCCTTGTAGTGCTGTGGCACTGTTGATGTCTTCCTGTTAACTATTGGCCATAGCATGCAGTTTTAATTTTTCTGCTGTATCCCTCCACTATTTAACTCTTTGCCCCATATTAAGCCTTCAAAATACTTCATGCGAGACCTGATTTATAACTGCAAATTTTATCAGTGGATAAATGACACTACACTTCCCCTTTCAATCAAATTCACCTTCAATATGTCAATGTTACTTATAACCCCATTAATTAATACTATCACTTCTATCTGTTCCTTTGCATTTATGTTCACCCTCCTTGGGTAACCTTTCCCTGGTCTCTAGCTCTGTGTACTCTAGGTCTGCTATATCCTACAGCATAATCTGAGATTTCCTTTACCAGTGAATTCATTCTTAATCTGTGATTTAAACATCTCAGCCTATTTAGAAACAATACCTGCAGATGTGGTAATGCAATTGCTAGGATGTATAAAATAGTTTATTTTATGAAAACATCTGTCCTACAAATTTAATTTGACACAGAGGCTTTAAAGACCAATATCTTAGTCTGTCGCTGAAATGTTTCACTTTTCAACCAAGTGTGTTATGGTCTATTACAGCTGTAAGATTAACTCTACAAAGATACATGCCACCTAAATTGTTACTATGATTGAAATAGAAAGTTTATTTTTCTAGGGAAAATTCCCAGATTTTTTAAAGAATGATTCACTTTAATGGATGATATCCTTATTTATTCTTTGCTTTAGGCCATATTTCACCACAGAAAGACCTTTGATTTGAGACAAAGATCTGGAATTGAATCTATATTCATCCATCTACCATCTGTGTGATAGCAATTAAGCTACTATAGTGGACCTCTCCAATGGTCAGTCAGCAAGTTCATAGACTTTTTTTATCCCTAACTGTTGACAGATTCCTCTGAGCTCAGCCTGCTGTCCAATATCTCCTCTCATCTTCTTTGCTTGATCCATCACTAATTTTCTCCTCTGAAACAGTGGGTATATATAATCCTGAGTTATGGCTGTTTCCAGACAGATTAATGCAATTAAGCCTCAAGTGACAATGCTGCTTAGTTAGAAATTTTGGATGCTAATCATCTCTCTGGGTCCCTTGATCATCAGTCTGCTGATACTTTCTGCCAACCTTGGCCATGGAACTTATTCCAGATCCTTGTTCTGACTCCTTATCCGTTCTCTACCCCCTTCCTCTCAGTGAGCATGTAGTGCACACTCTTGTTTCATCAGGGGTTTTGACTGCCACCCTTGGCATCTCCTGTCTGCCTTATTTTCATCATGATCAGGCAGTGGCTCAAAAAACATACTTCAAAAACCCTTATTTATTTTTGAAAAGAAAGCTTGTGCAGACTCAATCATCTTTACTTGAAATGCTCAAATCTGAGTTTAAAGAAAGCACAGTCACATACTCCTCATTGAACAAAATATAGATTTCAGAATATATAGATTGATTTGCTTTATTACTCTATTAATAGCATTCACACAAATATTTTGACTATTACATTTTCTTTTTAGATCTGTTTTCATCGATTTTTCACCTTGTGCTTTGCTCAAAGAGGCTGAATCCATGACTCTTTATCACCAGGGTGGTTTTGGTTAAGTTTGGCCAATGAAAGATTCCACTGCAAGAAATCAGTGTGGGAGTATAGAAAAAGGGTAAAATATTTGTACCTCATCTCTCACAATGCAGTGGGAAGACAGAAAGATGTGTTTCTCTAGTTGGGAAGCCCTTTCGTGGAATAACAGTTCTCACTATCTCCTGGAAACCACTCATTCCCCCCTTACCCTCTTAGTCTCTGCTAGCCTATTGTTGGTTTGCTAGTTTTACACACACTTTTATAAATAGTACTATCATTGCATTCTCTGGTGCCATTTTTTATGGGGCCCTAGCTGATACAGCTTCCCTGTGCAATACCTGCTACAAGTGCCCCTTTATGGAAATATTTAATCTCTGAAGAAACAGGGAGGAAAGAACTGGGTAGAAATGGTTTATGGCCCCTCTGTCAGGATTTTAAAGTCTAATTTGTAGTTTAAGATAGCCGTACCCTTTAGATACATAAAAATGCTTATAAGTAGTTAAATTTAATGCAATGTTTTATATTCTTCAATAATGTTTAAGACTTAATTCTATCAAGTGAAAAGATATTTGGGGTGAAAGAATGAATGAGTGATATTTTCCTGTTTTTAATATCATTTACTTCAAATTCAGATTAAAAAAATTTTTTTCAATACATTTTGGAATTCCCCTGCTCAAAAAACAGGTCTGTAATTATGAGCTTGGATGTGCGATGATTTTAAGTTTTTCCTTCCCCTCTGGTCCCTTTTGAAGCTGCATCATTAAATCATCATTTTCATTCTCTTTTCTCCTCTCTTATATAACTAATGAATAGCAACCACACAAAACTTCTGAATAATCAAGAAAATAGTCATATCAGACTTTGGGAAAAGATCTATCCCTTGCTTGTTAATCTGCAAGACAGGATTTCTTTTGCCCTGAGTACTGCAATAATAATTCAGAGAATTTTTTCCTAATTGTCTCAACCACAATTTCAGTTTTAGAAAAATTGTTTCTTTTTTTTTTACCTTATTGTATCACTTTTAAGAGAAATCTATAACAGTTACTTTAGTAATTATACATCATCAAAATCTCCAATTTTCTACAAAATATTCTGGTAGATATCCAAGTCATAATTTCTGAAGATATCATTTGATACCATTGTAGCAAAGACTGCTAGCTCTTCTCCAAGAATGGTTTTAATCATTCAGTTTTTCTGAATGAATCATATGGAGATAATCATGAGAGAGATGATGAAGGTCATATATAAAAAACAGAAGAGTGATCATCAGTTTTGGTCCCTGAATAACTGCATAGACTAGACTTCCTTCTACCGATCAAAATTGCCTTTTATTGTCACTGAGCAAAACTAATTTTTTGGTTGAGCCAAAATACATTTTTCAGTATATTTGTTGCAAATATTAGCCTGCACTAACTCAAATGATATTACCAAATTACTTTTTTGGTCAAATGTTTTAAATTGTTTTATCATTGGATTAGTGAATTTACTTAACAACGTATTCTTCCTTAAATATCAGTTTTTTCAATTTGCATCAAAAAAATCGGTTTCATAAACACATTTATTAACAACATAGAGCCTTTTAAGATCCATACACTCTGCTAGGCTTTTGGTATATAGAATGAACAAAAACAGACATGTCATTTGTCTCAAAGATCTTACTGAGTGGTAGAGAAAACAGACAATAAAATCACAGAAGAAAAAATCATATTTACAAATGGAGATAACTGGGTGGGCCACGATGGCTCAGCAGGCAGAGTTCTCGCCTGCCATGCCAGAGGACCCGGGTTCTACTCCTGTTGCCTGCCCATGTGAAAAAAGAAATGGAGATAACTGTTTTGAAAGAAAGAGTGCTATGAGGAGCCATAAATGAATAACCTGGCTTTGTCCATGAGAGGGATGATTCTTTAACGAGGTGATGTTTGAGCTGAAATCATAAATGAGAGTAAGATTAAACTGGGGAAGCAAACATATGCATTGTGTTAAAAACAGTGGAAGCACTTTATGCAAGGATCCTGTGGATGCAGGGAACCTACCATTTCAAAGACTTGGGGAAAAGCCACTGTGACTGGAGCACAGCCAGCCAGAGGTAGAGAGTATGAGATAAGATCAGAGAAATGCCTTGACCCCACCCTCTCCGAGCACGGAGGCTGTCGAGCTCTCGCCAAACACCTGGGCATAGAACTGCATTTGAGGAAAACTTGGTCACTGCCCCAGCAGTTGGAATGGGTGGAACTGCCACTCCCAGCAGGCCCAGAGGATAAAGCACAGACACAAGATGACTCTCAGACCTTCAAATATAATGGCGTTTGCTCGGCTGAGTTTCAAATTTGCTTGGAACCTGTAATCCCCATTTTCCTTCCAATTTCTCCCTTTTGGAATGGAAACGTTTCTCTATTACCTGTACCACCATTGTATTTTAAAAGCAGGTAAATTTTTATCCAGGTTTCACAGAGGAGTGAGGAATTTGAGGAAGGATGAGGGAAATTCAGAGGGAGAAAAATTTTGCCTGAGGTTGGACCAGATCCACAACTGATTTTGATGAGCCCTTGAACCTAGAGTGTGTTTTTACTGAAATGACTTCTGGTTTGAAATTTTGTGATGGGTGAAGATATTCTGCATGTGGGAAGAACATGTCTCTTTAGAGTCCAGAGGATGGACTGTGGTAGGCTGAATTATGAACCCCCCCCCCCCAATTTAGACACATTCTTACTCTTAATTCACATTCCTAAGGGTGTGAACCTATCATAAATAGGATCTCTCGAAGGTTTTATCTTTTAGTTAAGGTGTGGCCCAATTTAATGGGGTTGATTCTTAATCCAAATTACTGGAGGCCTTATAAAGAGAAAGAAACTGGAAGCCAGACTCAGAGAAGGCCACTGGGACAGGCAGTCAGTCAGTCAGAAGAAACCCATAAGAGAAAGAGAGAACATTACCATATGATGAAAAGCCAAGGAACCCAAGGATTGCTAGCAAGCCAGAATGCTATGGACCCTAAGAGGGAGCCAACCTGTTAGCCTCTGAAACCATAAGCCAATAAATTCCTGTTTTTCAAGTCAACCCATTGTGTGGTATTTGGCATAACAGCCTGGCAAACTAAGACACAGGCTTTGTCTATGTTGCCTGTAGTTATTAGTATTGATTTCTGTTAACCATTCCCTCCTTTTATCATATCCTCTTCCATTGAAAGCCTTTGTGTAACATTCTTTTAGTTTACTCCTAATATGGTAGGTTGCATTTTCTAAACGTTGCCGCAGCAAAAATTCCAGCCAAAAAAGCTGTTCTAGAACCTTGCCACCCCACCCATTAAGAGAAGGAGTCTATTTCCTCTTCCCATGAAATTAGATGAGTTTTTGTTGATACATTACCAAGTAGAAGGTAGCAGAAGTGATGCCGCTTGACTTCCAAGGTTAGATCATAAAAGGCAGTACATGTTTCACCTGCCTCTGGCACTTGAATTGTTCATCCTTGAACCTGGCCATTATGTTGTGAGAAGACCACAGAGATGGCACAGGTAGGTGTTCCAGCTAAAAGCCCAAGATTAGGTCCCACTCAGATATGTGAGTGATCAAGCCTACAGATGACTCCAGCCTCCAGATTTCAAGTTGTTCTTGTTGATGAGTGGAGCAGTGTTGATTTATCCCCTCCAGTTCTTGTCAAGTTGCAGATTCATGTGCAAAATAAAAGTTGTATTTATTTTATTCCTCTTAAATTGGGAATAGTTTGCTTCCACACAATACGTAGCCAGAACAAATATTTGAATCCTTTCTTGTTTTTCTTTATCATCTTATTTTCTTTAGTTTTGTGGTGAAGGCCTTTTCCCCCCCAAATTAGGCCTTCTTGGTTCAAATCATCACTCTATCATTCTAGCTAGAACAGGGATTCATGTCTAGCTATGTAAAAGAGGGCAAGTCTTTAATTTTTTAATGGATACTTTTGCTTCATTTTCCTCATCTGTAAAAGAGAGAAAATAATGCTATCTTACAGTGTTATTGTAAAGATTAAATGGCATAATTCCTATAAAGCAATTAGAATAGTATCTGATACATAGTAAATCTTAATAAATGGTTATTTTTATTTTAATACTGAAACTTAAGGGTTTCCTGGAATTTTACTCCTGACTTTATTCTCTTCATATGTGATGTAACAATAAGTTACGGATCATTCTTAACAATTCACATTATTTCAGTTTATATCACTTTTTTTTCAAATGGCATTTAATTTCTTTTGGCTTAAAAATATTTGAAGGTTATCATTAAAACTACTTATTTATTATAAAGAACTTTTGGAGAATTGTCTTATATGTTACAATATTATCTTCTTACTTTAACATGTCTGATTCATGTAGAGTTAAAAAAAATCAGATGCTCTGCATAATTTCAATAAAAAGTGTGAGTTACCTTTATTGTTAGATGATTTCTGAAAAAATGAAAACCAAAGAAAGCTTGAAATAAGGGAGTATGAGACAGTACTTTGAAGAAAATCATTATTTTATAAAACTTGATTAGGAAAAGAGAACTAAATAAATTGTTGGGAGATATAAAGGCAAAAATATAAATCTCTTTCTTTAGAATGTCTAAAGAAAGATATTTTAACTTTCGTTTGTGTGTTTTAAAATTATCAATAATTGTAGTGTTTCTCCTGATATTGCCCAGTAAACTACTTCAAGTGTTTGTATCAAATGAAATGCATATTTCTTATAAAAATATGAATTATAACTAATTCTTAACATCAGTGATCTTAACGGGAATAATCCGTGCTAGGGACCAGAACTGGCACAGCAGAGATTCAGCATATCAGGGCTAGTTATTAATAGCAAAATGAATTTCCCAGAAAAGTAATGCATCTTGTCAAATGCAGTTATGTGCACCACTTCATGGTTCAAGGTTAAGAATGACTAACATTTATGGAACACGTACTGCATGCCAAGCACCGCTCTTAGTTTTTTAACTAAGTTAGTGCCATTAATTTTCACAACATACCGGCATTACTATCATCTCCATTTTTTTAGAAAAGAAATAGGCACAGAAAGGTTAAATAACTGTCTCAAGCTCACCAGGTACTATCTGTTTGGGACTGGGATTTGAAAACTTAACCATCTACCTTCAGAACTCAGCTCTTAGTCATTATGCTTTTCAATGGACCATTAGAGACTGCAGTGCGTAGTCCAACTGCAAATCAGAAATCAGATTTAAGGAATGATTTTGATTACTGAGTCATGATATAGATATTCCTTTTTGCTTTCCGGTATATTGGAGTAGACAGAGGGAAATGGCTGAAATCTCCAAATTATAATCCAGCTGCCTTGATCTCTGATAATGAATCTCTAACCTTTATCTTCTGCCCCTGTGACTGTAAAAACCTTGTGCCTAACCTTCATTTGTACCCAGTTATCCAGTTGTTCAACTTTAGAGTCTTGTAGTTTCTAAGGGCAGCCCCTAATGTTTATTAATGAAGGGTCCTGGGTCAGTCCAGAACTAACCCAGCCCAAGTCCAAAGTTATCTGGATAACTGAGACTAAATCTAACTAAAATGGGCCCGCCTGACATATGCAGCAGCTTAGACTTTAACCTACAACTCACCTATACCTCATTCTGTCATTTTCTTACAAATGTTCTGTGACTAAGAATGCAATCAGTCTGCACATGCACAATAATTAGATCACTTCTAACTACGTCAGCTGGGGCCACTGTACTCATTATCCCAAACACTGCCCAAGTTTTTGTCTAATAAAACTATAAGAATTGCTGCAGCTTGGAGAAACAGATTTTGGGCCAATAGGCTATGTGCTTTCCTACTATACACCTAGTAATAAACTTTCTCTCCTTGAAACCCCGGTGTCTCAGGAATTAGTCACTAAATGCATTGGGCAAAAGAATCTACGGTCTTTGTCCGGTAACACAATATCCTCAGCATTGCAATCAAGACCTTCCATGATCTGGAAGGATCATGATCTCCTTTGTGCCCTACCTATCCACTCTCCCCTTCTTGGTACATCAACTAGGCTCCAAATCATCTAGAAAATAATCATTTCACAAGCCCACTCGTTCTAGTTTGCTAAAGCTGATGAAATTCAATATTCCAGAAACAGATTGACTTTTACAATGCAGATTTATTAACTTACAAGTTTACAATTCTGAAGCCATGAGAATGTCCAGATTAAGGCATCTTCAGGTGATGTGTGGACTCCCCTGTCACATGACTACAAACATGGCCCATGTTTGCTGGTCTTTCTTTCCCAGATTTTGTTGCCTCAGCTTCTGGTCTCTCCAACTATGGCTTTTCTCTCTGCACTTCTCTGGCTTTTCTCTTTCAGATTCTCTGTGGCTTTGTTCTATGTCTTCTCTCTGTCTTTTATCTTCTTATAAAAGACCCCAGTAAGTGAATTATAAGCCACCCTGAATGAGATAGGTCACATCTCAAGTTCAGACCCTACTCACCAAAAGATTCAATTTATAATGTATCCACACCCACAGGAATGAATTAGCTTTAAGAACATGTTTTTCTGGGGTATATACAGCTTCAAACCATCATATCACTGGATGCTTTTCTATGCTATTACTTATCCTAAACTATTATATAAGGTATATTTTTGTTCTTGCTTTTAGTTTGTCAAACATTCTAACAATTCTTCCGAACTTCAGTTCTGTCTTCTCCAGAGTGACTCATCCAGTCTAGCCCTATTCATGTGGCTGAAAGGGGTCCCTTCTGTCTCCATCCCTAGGAAGCACCTCTGCCACTGCTTACTTAGGACTTTTATTCATTTCCTAGGCTAAATCCTGAGCTTCCTAAGAGCAGGAATTGTTGTGTCTCCTTTTTTAAAAACTTGTTTCCCCAAAATGACGACTAGAAAGCCTTGAATAAAATCACTACTAAAAAGCTGCACTGGGTTGAATTGAATCAAATTCATGATTCCATGTCTAGTTACAATATAGCAAATATTATAAGGTATTGTGCAGGATCACCGTTTATGGAAACTTAAGGGAATATTTTCATATTAACATGTTTTACTGTTTTAGGTTTTATATAAGATGTATAACATAGCTGGTCTCTGAAGTTAATTTACATGGTAAATACAAATGACAATTATTTAGTGGTTAGAATGTTTCTAATTATCCAATTAATCATGGATTATCAAAGATGACCCAAAGGCCAAGCTGAGGTAGTCACAAGGAAGCTGAAGGTTACAGTGTTATCTGATTAATCTAAAACGGTCTTGACATGCACATAAAATAATCCAATCAGAGGAAAATATTATGTGTTTTGTGCTTTGGGATTATATTATTTTTTTCTTTTCTCATAATCAACTACATGCAACCACATGAATTTTTTTTCAAAGTAAAATGTTGCAGTATGCCACCTGAAAAATAGCATAATAAATGTTCATCACCCTGAGAACACATTTGCATTTTATGTACTCTATACTGCACACTAATACATCGCTGCGGTAAATGTGTCAAGATAACAATATTTTCCTCACTTGGTATTGTAATTCCTGTAACATCTAAATCTGTGGAAGTGTATGACCCGTCATCAGTTTTGTACTTGATTTTTTTTTCTTCTTTGGTATGTGAGGAATTTAATCAGTCCATGCTGTTCAATTATCTCTCTTTCTCTCTCTCTCAAAATCAATTCACTTTTACAATGAAATTTTTAATCTGTATGTCAATTAGATTAAGAATTTTAGTTGTCTAAATTAATATGGAGTGGCCAGGTAACCTCCCAATTCAACAACTTTGGTTGTATTGACACAGAAACGTTTATGCTAACATTTACAGAGAGCAATAGCTTCAGCATAGAGAAATAGTTGCAAGGGCAAAATATTTTGTGGCTGGACCCTCGACTCATAGGAATGTTTGATTATGTGCACTCTGAGGCAGTGGCAAAAACCAAGAAGAATAACCAGGGTGCAATTAAATTTAAGCACTACTACAAAAGGGATACTCACTACATGAATTTTCTCTAAAACAGAACTACCCTGCTGTGTATAGCCACACATTTCAATCACTTTGAGGTTTTAGCCAATCAGTTCAAGTAAGTTTAGTTTCTTAATGGGATTGAATCAGATATTCACTGAAAATATTTTCCTGTAAAATAACTCATCAAAGAATAGTTCCACAATATATATTTTCTTTCTTCTGGCATGTGCTAGAGACCTGGTCTCATTAGGCAGCCTTCTTTGCATGAGAAGCTGGGATTTAATATCCATGCCTTTCAGCTGCATGAAGGGAAAACCCTTGAGAAGATAATTGCTGAGCTTCCAAAGGAGGGCGAGTGCAGACATTCCACACGGGAGAACCCCTGCTCTCTCCTACTCACCTTTTTCCTCAAGCTCTTCTTCCTTTGTAAGCTTCTTTCCACTTTAGCCCTGATCTAAATCACCCCTTGTGGCTCTCAGCTTGTTTGGCATTATTTAATTCTTACCTGGGTAACTATCCCTGATAATGAGTATTCCCTCCACACTGACCTTGCTGTTCTAAAGAAGTTGTATAATCCTATTTAGTTCTTCTATATTTTGGCCCCAGGCCCAATTTCTGGTATTTAGGTATCGAATGGCATTTTTATCAACATTTTTAAATAAGCATGGGGTCTATGATTAATGCGCATGCTTAATGGTGCAATGTTTTGATTTATCTTTTTGGAAAGACATTTAAGGTAAATTCCAAAATTCCATGAGAGCATGCCATTTCTCCCTGAGATCTAAAAGACTACCTTAGTCTTGCCTTACTTACCAACCAAGATGAAAGTTTAATCTACTTTGGTTTGGAAGTGTGTAACACTTATGTCACGCACACATATAAGCATGCATGTACACAAACAGAGAATCCTATAGTGGAGAGTGTAAGAAAATGCATTGTTTTTCTTTACATATAGCCAAACAAATTGTTTTGTAATGTTTTTTGAACTGTACTATGGGAGAAACTTAGTCCGAACATTCAAATAAGCAGTACTTTGTGAATGTATTCTTTAAGTAGGATTTAGCAACGTCTATGAGTCTTTGATTAACTTAGACGCTGCTCCCACTCAATATAAAAATGGCTTGTAGCTGGGTACATTTCATATATCATTGGTACTATTCAATAACATCTGAAGAATATTAATCTGGATAAAATGAGAGATAGAAGGCTAAAGGAATTCAATATGAGCATGTAGCAGGGTCAACTTTCCAACCTCTTTTTGTTAGAGGAAAGTCAAAACTATTGCTTAGAAATGGGCAACAAATACATGTGAAGGATTTGCCACACGGTTATCAGTTTTCATAACAATCAGTGACAATGTTTGAATCTGCTTGTGTATTTGAGAGCTGAGTTTAAATTAAGATGAAATGCCCAAGATCAGGCATTAGATAAAGGTGTCCATTATAGTATTACTTTTAATTAGATTCTTTTCCACCTTATGTTCTTTGATCTGAGCTAAGTAATTAAGCCCATTTTACTTTCTAATTGGATTATAGTTCATGTCTTGCTAAATCCAGAGATAAAAGAATGTGCAGGTCCTAGATATATGCTGCTTTTTTGTGGAGATGCTGTGTATAAAATGGTGCTCTGGAAGTAAGAATACATTTTTAAATGCATTTGTTTGACTAAAGCGATACTGTTGATCTCTGCAGAGAGATTGCAAGATATGATCTCTTTCTTATATTATGTGTTGTGTCCTGCTGAGTTCTTAACTTTTGAAAGCATAAGTGTTATGAGGCTGGTCAAATCATAAAGGAAGAAATTTCGAGGACAAAGAATCTGGGCAAATACTAGTATTTAAAGGGAGGCCCTGAGGTCCAGAAGACAAAAGGTATACCTCCTAAAGAGGGAGCTGTCCTTATCTCAAGATAAAGCTAGACTTTGATAATGGTTATTGAGCCAGATATATTATTTGATGACTACGACTGTATATTGAACAATTTGTCAGATGTTGAGAGCTCTGAATTTACTGTTGAAAATGGTTTTGAGGGTTGAAAGAAATGATAATAGCTAACATTGATTGATCACTTACTATATTCCAGGGACTGGAATGTAGCATTTTAAGCAATTTGTAGTAATCACCTAATTTAACCCTAACCTCCAGCCATTGGAGTAGATATTTTACTTACAGCTACTTTACAGAAAAATGAACTGACTTGACTGATGAAATATGTCAGACCTGAGTCTTGAACCCATGTCATCTGACTTCAGAGCTTATGTTTTGAGCCACTATCTCTCCATAGCAATTATAATTTAACCATGAGAGTGAGGAACTTATTGCAGGCTCTGTTTTTCCATTGTAAAGTAGAGCTTGAAGGGCCTAAAATTCTTAGTGGTGTAGTGTGGATTTGTCTGTTCCTATGTTTAGAAATGATTAGTGTTTCAGGAGGGAGAACAATAGACTAGTCAACATAATTTTTCTTTTCCCCTAATCCACAGCTCAGTGGAGGAAATATCTGGTGCTTAAATACAATAGCATTCATTTCACACACTGACAAATTCTGCTCAGGCCTCCCTCCTTCCCTCTTACTCCCCTATGGTTTCCTTCCATCTGTAAGAATAATTTAATTAAAGTGTAAGGTAGACAATGTCAGTCCTTTGTTTAAAACCTGCAATGGTTTCCCGCTTCATGCAAAATATAATTCAGGTTTTATACATAGTTTGCAAGGTTCCACGTGATCTAACCGGACAACCTCATGTCCAATCACTTACCTGCTCACCTACTAAATGAGTCAAAGGAGGCTCCTTGACACTTCCTCAAACACTGAAAAATATTCTTCTGCCTCAGGGCCTTTGCACTGACTATTCTGTCCTTCCTCCTATATGCACATATCTTTGCTCTCTCACTTCATTCAAGACTCAGCTCAAATATGACCTTCTCTCAGGTGCATTTCCTGTCCCCCCATCCAAAATATAAAAATAACACAAGCACTCCACTAACACCACTCTCATCATTCTCTATCCTTATGCTTAATTTCAATTCACATATACTATCCTTTATTTAACCATAATTTTAAATTAGTGTTTATGTATTTATAATTTTTATGATCATCTTACTCCTACTGAAACATAGGCTCTATGCGAGCAAGGGAAACATGACTTGATTTGCTTTGTTCACTGCAATACACCCAGGGCAGAAGAGTGCCTGTCACATTATATAAATCATTTTTAAAAATAATGAATAATAGATCAATGAGGTAGTGAATGAGTGAATACATGAGTGAATGAAAACACAATTGATTAATGCCAAGTGTGTGAAAGGTACTGTGTTAGGCATTATGAAATAAGTTTGCTTTTAGACTCACATTATTGAGTTATTTCTATCACACACTTGCCTCTAACATTCAGACCCTGGCACATGCAACAACCACTCTAAACTAATCCTACTTTTACATTCTGAGTGCAACCCTTTTAGTACATAATGCCACTTAAATGAGTGAATATCATTTTGATGCTCGTTCCTATCTGTCCTGCTGTCCCAGAATCTGAATCCCCTGCAGGAATGGAGCCCACCCTTTGCCTCCACTTCTTCTTGGCATTGCCACACCCATCCCTCTGCCAGCTGCTCCTAATGCCTGCTCCTCCCACATATCCTCTGGATATGCCTCTATTCCTTCCTTGGGAACCTCTGATTACTTGCCTAGTCCTGTGATTTTGTATAGTCTCCAGTAATCTGACCTGTCATTCCACTGCTCTAGTTATCCCACTCCTTTAACTGCAAAAGTTTGAATTGTTTCTCTTTTATTTTTTAAATTACGTTTTAATTTAACAAGCACAATCAATCATGAACAAAGCTATTGAGTAAAGGGATATCACTAAATATATTGAATGTCAATAGCCACATATTTTTAATGCCCACTGACATTTATCTTCACAGATGGTTAGGTGTGTATATCCTTCCGAGATGTACATGGGATATTTTAGCATTTCTAGAGGGCTAAGAAAAGCTGTGGCAAATTTTTTGGATGTGAGAAATGGAACTTCAGAGAGATCCAAAATAGCAAAATGATAGCTTATCTGAATATCAGCAAAACTGCCATGGGTCACTACAATACTGTTCTATTAATCTTAATTGAGACAAAAAATTTAAAGCATTTTGCAAATTTTCAAGTGATTTCAATAAGTAGACTAAAACTTGGTTGTGGAATATGATTTTCTTAATTGTATAGAATAACATACATACAAAGCAAAGAAATAAAAAAGCAATAGTTTTCAAAGCCCTCTTCAACAAGTAGTTACAGGATAGATGCCAGAGTTTGTCATGGGCTACCATATGATCCTCTCATATTTTTCCTTCTAGCTGCTCCAGAATATTGGAGGCTAGAGGGCCTAAATATTTTTTATCATCATAATTGAATTTTTTCCTTCTTTTTTTGTGAAAAATAGCATATATATAAAGAAGCCATGGATTTCAAAGCACAGCACCACAATTAGTTTTAGAACGTATTTCAGAGTTTGACATGGGTTACAATTTCATAATTTTAGGCTTGTGAAATTAAATTAGACTAAAAGAGCTATCAGTTTAATGATTCAGCATTCCTATTCATTTGTTAAATCCTATCTTCACTGTATAACTCCACCATCATCTTTGATCTTTCCATCCCTCTCTCTCTTTAGGGGTGTTTGGGCTGTGGCAATTCTAAATTTTTCACATTGGAAGGGTCTGCCAGTAATATGGGATAGGGAGATGGAACTATCTGATGTTCTGGAGAGGCTGGACACTCTACGTTTCAGGACTTATCTGGACCAGGGACCCATCCAGAGGTTGTAGGTTTCTGAATAGTTACTCCAGTGCATGGAACCCTGTGGAATCTTATATATTGCCCTAGGTGTTCTTTAAGATTGGCTGGAAAGGTCCTGGTTGGGGGTTGGCAGGTTATGATAGGCAGCAAGGTTTAACTGAAGTTGTGTCAGAGCAACCTCCAGAGTAGCCTCTCGACTCTTTTTTGAACTCTCTCTGCCACTGCTACTTTATTAATTACACTTCCTTTCCCCCTTTTGGTCAGGATGGAATTGTTGATCCCATGGTGCCAGGTCTGGATTCATCCCTGGGAGTCCTCTCCCACGTCACCAGGGAGATTTTCACACCTGGATGCCATGTCTCACGTATCGGGGAGGGCAATGATTTCACTTGCAGAGTTGGGCTTAGAGAGACTGAGGCCACATCTGAGCAACAAAGAGGTCCTCCAGAAGTAACTCTTAGGCATGCCTATGGGTAGTCTAAGCTTCTCTGCTACCCACATAAACTTCACAAGAGTAAGCCTCATGATCAAGGGCATGGCCTATTGATTTGGGTGTCCCTAAAGTTTGACACAGTATCAGGGGATTCCCTGATGGCAAGGTTTTATAGTTCCAGAATATGATTTTTTAAACTTTGAAGTCATGTTTTTTTTATGTTTTTATCATAGGGTATTGCTATTACTTTGCATATGCTTTTATAAATGTGTTAACAAATGAAAGCTTTTTTTGATCTGTGGTAAAGACTTTCCAAAGGCAATTATGAAAATCATAGATGTGACATATTGGGAAAGCCAAAAGGCATTGAACTATAATATAAAATAATTAAATTGTACTTCTGCTGAAACACTGGAGATTTGCTACAATATAATATGAAAGAAAAATAAATATTTTGTACTTTTTAGAACACCCTTCTCTAACTTTATTTTATATTTTCATTTTTCTAAGTCAAATGTGAACAGTGTTTCATTTGAGCTGAATGGAATAATTCAAAATTAATTACAATGATTTTCCCAGAAAAAAACAATACATTAAATAAAATCTGCACTATCATTCCTAAAATGGGGGGCCATGGTGTGGTCATCACCCATGACCATCTGGGAAGACAAAGTTGGGATGTCTGTGTTTGCTGTCCAAGCTTCTCCAATGGCTACTCAGCTCTCCTTCTCCATTGTTAACATTCTGTAGTTCAAGTAGCTGAAATCGATATGCTTTGTGCTTTATGAAAATACCATCCTTTTGTTGATAAATACTCTTAGAGTTGCCAAATTCATATGCAGTATTTTCATTGCTAAATATAAGCAATATTTCTTTTCTCCAGAGAAATTTCAGCCATTTGATTAAGATCTAAATAAATCTAAAGTTTATTTTTGTTGAGACTTAGTGTTTTCCATCATGTCATCATATCCTGGCCTTAATAAAGGGCATGAAGACATCTAACCATACGTTTCAGATGGCCAAGGACATATCAGGACCTCAGCTGGGATATTCAGCTATTACTAAGTAAGGTTTACCTTTTTTAAAAGAGAATGGAAGCTCATGACTATCAAACAATTCATTAAACATCCATTTTAAGACAGTAGTGTGGCAGTGCAAGCATTTGCTGGATCTGTTAACTAGATTGTCACTCCATTCAAAATTAATCTAGGAATGCTGAGCTTGTAATTTCATATGGCTATTCTTCATTAGGCAAATATGAATAATAATTAACTTGAGTGAAAATGAGGCTTTAAGTTCACCCAATGTTTCCTTTAGGGTAAAGGTTTTAATGTATTTCATGGAGATGAATCTGTCTCTTAAAAAATCATGATTTAAACTGTATTCAGTTTTTGCTTGTTCTTTCGTTAGTCAGCAGGGCTTTTAATGCAAGCAAGTTGTAAAAGCAACAGACTTTTCTCAACTTCTTGGGAAATGTTGGAGAAAACTTAAACTAATATATTTCCTAGTGAAAAGAACTGTTTGAGAAAAAAGAAATTAACCTGCTTTACTAGAATAGTCCAAAGTTACTGCTTTTTTTACTAGGAGCCATCACTTTCAGGTAAGGTCATGACTGTTTTAACTCTTGCTTCTCACAGCCAGAGAAAGGGAGGACAGCGTGACCTGAACAGCTCACACGCTGGGAAAGGCTTTGCCTTAGACTGAGAAGAAAATTGGTCCCAATTTTCAGAGCTTACAAGTGAGTGACAAAGGCAGCGAGACGTTACTTAGCTAAATGTAAGGAATGGTGTAAAGAAATATGGTTGATTAAAACAAAAGCAACACGATGGAAGGATCCAAGGGACAATTACCCATTTTTGTGAAGTTACTGTCAAAGACTATACACTATGCATAACCATGCTTCCACTGCTCTAAAATATTTTGGGTCCTAGTCTCAGAGAGAACTAAGAATTAGAGTATAACACAGTAGAAAGAGCTTAAGGTTTGAAGTTAGCCATGTGGGATCTGATGCCAGTTCTGCCACTAGCAAACCATACTACGTTGGGCAATTAACACAATGTCACCGAGCTCCACTTTCAATAACTTCATATTACACTTGTTGCCTAGATGATGTGTGAAAAACGTTTAAAGTATGTATTATTTACTCAATGCTAAATATGCGTTTTCTTCTTTCTTCTTTCCTTGTTGTGTTTAAAACCCAACTTTGTCTAGTCCTTTAACTCGTACATGTCGCTCTATTTTTAAATGTGTTTCTCAAAAATTCGCATGGTCCATTCCTACATGGAACCTATCCTATAATCAAACTTAGTTTTTCAAACATCCCTCTCATACTGTATCTTTTCTGTCCATTGTTCATGCAATTTCTCCTGTTAAAATACTCTCCCCTCAATTTAAACTTAAACTATCACAATTTTGACCCATTCTTCACTAGTCCGGCAATACATACCTTTCAGAGAATTGACTTACTTCTCATTGGATGTGAGCTCTTCATTTGTTTTCATAGAACGGAATTTCTTATTTCTTTGAATAGTTTTTCACATCATAGGTCACATTTAGAATACTTATTATTTCTCTTTTTTCAGTCCAGGGCAGGAACAGTGGATTAGCGTGAAGTCTTCTGCAGTGGACTCACCCAGTTAGTATTCAAAAACATCATTTCAGGTCACTTTCTATGAAATATGAACCAAAAAAAACTTGTTCTGCATTCTATCCAAGTTCTATAATACAGATTCTCAAAGTACTCTACAATGCAAAGAATGCTGTTTTCTACTTAAGAAAATCATGTGTTGCATACTGTTGTGCCATTTTTTAAGAAAATTTCCAATATAAAATAGTAAGAAAAACTTTTGTTAAACTCATTTTTGCATCATATAAATATTAGTCTTTTTAAGGTGATTTGATTTTTTTTTTATTAAAAGAATTTAGCTCTCTCACCTTTCTTTTCCTGCTTAAAAAATAAAACCACTCACCAATGTACTTCATATCCTTGATGCTATTCTGAACTTAATTGATAAATAAAAGACTTGCAGTGGTGGTTTTTGACAATTGGATTTAATTAGAATTATCACATATTATAGTGCCATTATCTTTAATTGCTATTCACACTTTCAATGCCTCATGGAGAATAAATATAAAACTCAATTTCCTTCAACGTAATATTTGTCTAAGTCACCACTTCTTATAAATACAGATCGGCTGGTTCTGTTTCTTTTGCAGCGAAGATGATTTCATATCTGACTTTATCTTTTCACAGTCACGTATATCTTACTACCCTCTCTGCCATTAACCCATGTGCTCTGACTTTGCTAGCAAGACTGATCTTGTTGATTTTCTGGTGAACTAGGTAAAAAAAAAAAAAAGATAGCTCTGTACTATCTCCATAGATAGTCAGCCTTCCTAAGTCATTTATCTATTCTTATTGCCATGAATGTGAAAGTAATTGAAATTCTGTTTTATAATCACCCACCGAAGTGACTTGAATTCTTCCTTGTGATACTTTCCTATCTCTTTTCATTATACAATAACTTATTCTGGTAATATATGCATACTTCGAATATAGTTTTGTGTGATCTGAGTCACATGGATGTTCTGCAATATGGCCACAAAATACTTTATGGTAAAGTACAGAAGTTCCTAAAATGCCTACTGTATTATTACTGTATGCTCTACAATGTGGTGCATGTTGGATTATAGAGAGATTAAATGGAGAGCTTCATATTTTTCCTTTCTCTACCTAATAATGAAAAATGCCTCTGCCTGAACTTACCAAAATATATTCTGTATGGTAGTATATTTTTCTCCATGTGGTATCCTCAGGTCAAGTCTGCCATAGGCTTGATGACTTAGTGAGAAATAAAACACAGAAGTGTTTAAACCTAGCTCAGCAAAATATATATATATATATCCCCTGTATGTTAAAAGGATAGACCACCGAGGATGCACTTGTACCTCTCTCCCATTCAATCACAGTCATCAAGCCTGGGACCCTGGAGTCTTCTATCTGTTCGATTCCTAAATACATTTGGATTGAGATGACCATAATTTAGGTTGACCTCTACGAAGAACAGGGGAAGAAACAGAGACTTGCATCCACCTACTGGTATCTTTAAACTCGTATGTATCTTTTGCACTGCTTTGTT
This sequence comes from Tamandua tetradactyla, assembly GCF_023851605.1. NCBI lineage: Eukaryota > Metazoa > Chordata > Mammalia > Pilosa > Myrmecophagidae > Tamandua > Tamandua tetradactyla. The sequence continues at coordinate 85,156,973 of NC_135328.1, read as the reverse complement.
TGCTGAATTAGCAGTCAACAGAAGAAGTGAATGCTAACTTAAACGCTCCACAAGTCATCGTTTCTAAGAATTGATTTATGACATAGCTCACTCAAGAAGTATAAATTTTCCAAGAATAAGGCTCTTTGAATGTATTCACTGAATCATATAACTAAATATTTCTGGGATCTCCTCTCTTTTCTCCAGGCATCACCACTGCCCTGCTTCATGTCCTCTGTGATGGTTAGTTTTACCTCGCAGCTGAGCTAGGCCACAGTCCAGTTACTTATCCAAATACTAATCTAGGTGCTACCGTGAAGGTATTTTGTAGATACGGCTAATATCTACCTACAGTCAATTGATCTTAAGTAAAGGAGATCACCCTCAATAATGTGGGTGGGCTTCATTTAGTCCATTGAAAAGCTTTCAGAACAAAGACTGAGGCCTCTAAGAAAAGAAATTCTACTTCAAGACTGCACTGCACTATTAATTCTTTCCTGAATTTCCAGCCTGCCAATCTGCCCCACGGATTTCAAACTTGCCAATCCTCATAATTGCATGAGTCAATTCCTTACATATATATATTCCCATTGTTTCTATTTCTCTGGAGAACCCCAAAATATGCTTATAATGTCTTCCTTAAGTAATAGTACCACAGAATACTCTTTCTAAAGCCACACTGTTTCCAAACAGATATTCATAAAACAAAATCCCAGGAATGCAATTTTCATGTTCAGTCCCCTCCTACACTCCATTAACCAAAAACAAATGGTCTACACTCCTTACCGTACAAAACTTTGCTTGATCAGGGCAACCTTTCCAATTCCTTTTATCACAACCACTGTCTTTGCCAATCACCTCTAGCCATTACCTGTAGCTCCTTCTACATAACTACACAGACTGCTCACTCTTATCTCTGCTTTCTTGAATCCTTCCTTTGCCTAGGCTTTCCTCTATGTACCACCTTATCAAAGTCCTACTTAAGAATCATCTCCCGTGACTCTTTCTACAATATCTTTTCATGTTAAGTTCTGCAAAATATCCTACACCTAGCATATGTGCATTGACATTCAAATTATAATTTTTATTATTCATATACCGTATGATAAGAATTTGTTTTATGAGTGTATTATATGTTTCAAATAGCAGTCAAGTACTTTTATACTAATAAATGGTGCTATCTCATTTGTGAAAATCAGCTAAATTTTCCTCCTTCCTTGAATAATCCAAACCCCAGGAAGTGTTCCTGCTCAGGTAATATTGCCTCTGCTCTAGATCCCTTACCAATGAGAATTCCTCTAAGCCTTACCTCACTTTCATTTTTCACACTTGAAGTGATTTCCCAGATCATCCCTTGCTGAAATCCATTTTGCAAGAGATCTTTTCCAATTTCCTAGTATTGAACCGTTGCCTTTATTCTGTGTCTTCATTACAAGTGCAGATGGTTAATACTAAATAAAATAATAATTTCTGTTTGAATACATTTTAAGTTATACTTTGTGTTCATTTGGAACTAGATTAGCGCTGCTTGTTAACTGGGAAGCACAATTCCTACACTCCTACATGCATCATTACATCAGTGGGAAAAGATAAAAATTCTGAACAACTGGCATATAAAGACTTGGGTGCTATTTAAATGAACATGTATTTTTATTAAAATATTGAGTTTTTGAAAACAGAAATATATTCACAAGCCCTGAGAAGATGAAGGTATTTAGAGACCATAAATTTTCACCTCTTTGGCTTAAAAATAAGGAACTAAGACACAGCTAGTTAAAAGGCTTGATCCAATTCACATATGCAGTTAGCAAAGTAGCCAGGATGAGAACCCGGCTCTTGCACATCCTCAACTTAGCATTTAGGCCTTCTTCTAACGTCATACAACCTTTTTTGGAAAATAAAAGTGGCCACCCAGATGCCTGGCTAGGGATCTTATCTTCACTATAGCTATAAGAAGTCTGAGTTCCACTCATGCAGATATTTGTGTTTCCATCTGAAATTCAAAAAAAAATTCTCCCTGCCTCTATTTCTTAACATCTGGAATATGCCTTTGGGTATTAAAATTAGGTTTCATTTTAATTGCTCTGGAAAACCAAGGTCCATTCTTACTTATATTTGTATAGCCCCCTCCAGAGTAAAGAAACTAGATTTTTGGCTCTTTGAGAATAAGAATAGCTTGATACGAGCAGTGGAGGTTCCTGAGTTTGAAGCAGACTGGCTGTATGTGAATTATGCAACTGCTCCTGGAAGGTATCTGTAGCTGAATTTATATGCTCTGTTAAGCATCCAATCATCAAGACAGCCACTGCTACCCCTGCCATCAGAAAACTGCATTTCCTTCTCCTTACATTTAGGATGTGCTTTAAAACTCCCATTTATTCAAGCTTGATCAGGCCAAGTTTCAGATTTCTTCTCTTAGTGCTGTGCTGATTATTCACCCATGTAACTACACAGAGAATTAGCATCAGCGTGGAGGTACGAGGACCAACCATAATAAAGACGTTATGAATACTCAAATTTTCAGAGCTCAAACTTTCTACTTTAAGTGTTTAGCACATAAATGTCAGAGAAAAGCACGAATCTTTGGAATTACGAAGAAAACTCTGTTGCCATCCTGTGGGCAGTTTAGGAAAATATCAAGTTTTCCTTTCTCTAGGGTAGCATATTTAATGATAGGTAGGCAAAAAGCGAATGGCTTTTAAAATTTCCATTTCCTACCTCACCAGTATGTAGTTTTAAAATATATATTTCACAAAGCAATCATGATTAACAAAGGGGTGTATGGGTGTATTTATGTATGTATGCATGATATGAAGACAAAGAGAGAAAGAATAACTAAAAGATAAAGTCAAAACGTTAACAGAAGTTATATCTGAATGGGTGGCATTTAAAGAAATTTCATGAATTAACTTTTTATAATTAAGAGTAAATTATTTCTATTTTGGGTAAAGGTATCATATTGTTCAGTAATTTAGCAATGTAATAAATGATCATTTTTCTCCTTTTATGAGAGGAGTAGATACAGTTGATGTATACATTCCTATAGACATTTATGATAGAGTTCGATAGATATAGGAAGAAAAGAGATTTCCTACTGCACATAAACACAACGGGATGGAGATATGTCTGTATGCTATGACTTCTCAAAGAACTTACTTACACCTCATTTGCTTTCTTCAGCAGTTATTGAGTACCCACTATGTGTTTGAGCCTAGAAACAGAGAGAGGAGGGATGGTCTCCATCTTTAAGAGGCTTACGGTGAGCTGAGCAGATAGTTGCAGAGTAATTACCCTGGAGGTCTGTGGGGAAGCCAGGGCTGCATAGGAAGTGCGTATCTCACTCCGACAATTAGGACGGGCAAGAGAAACTACTCAAGTGGCCCCAAAGGATATAACTCCTGAACTAAATTGTAAGGATTTAAAGGCAATTACAGATTTAATTGTAAGAAGAGACAGAGGAAAAGAAGGCAAACTTTAAACAGTAGAAATAGCCATTTATTTTCTAAAACATAAACTTTGAAAGCACATGCTCAGTTCCTCTAGTCAGAGGGCAAGCTAAAAGAACCATGCCTCCTACCACAGCCCTGTCCAAATCTTGGCTCTTTGAATTCCTGGGAAAAGTTAAAAAGAGGACAAACCAGCTTGAATCACTGAATCTTAAAATCTATTATCAGCATCAAAATTCTGGGAAGGGGAGTGGGGTCTGGGAATTTAGGTATAAATGTATCCTGCCTAGTCCTGAATAAGCATTGCCAGGTTGGCTTATAAGAAGAGAACACTTCCTCTTCCCTTTCAATATCAACAGTCCCCATACCCACAGCTGTACCCTAAACGTCATAAGGGGTAAGTGAGACATTGTCGTATGAAATCAGCTTCCCACATGAAGTAGCTCTTAAATCAAAGATCTTTACTTGGGATAAAGTCCCTTCTAGTCTTGTGATAAATTCTCATAAACTATAGCATCATATGGTACTCAAGTTGACAACTGGATGCTTGGATTCTTCCCTGAAGAGAAATATCAATAGATGAAAAATATAAGAAAGGAGAAAAATTAATTCTGTGAATAACTCCCAAGGATCTGTAACTATAGACAAAGTAAGGAACATGTAGACAATTCAAAAGAGAAAAAAACACAAGGAACATTTCTCCTATTTTCAACAAGAAAACACAGATTCTTGATTTGAGCAGCGGCAGTAAATGGTATCAAAATTCATCCCCTTTTCAGGTTAGCTATATGAAGTAGTCAGAAAATTTTTTCTCAAGGTACGGACACCCATTTCATTCAGAGATAAATGTATTGTTTCTTACAAACCAACAGAAAACCAGAACAGACACGCAGCTGGTACAGAACAGGCACACAGCTGGTACAGGACAGACATGCAGCTGGTACAGAACAGGCATGAAGCTGGTACAGAACAGGCATGCAGCTGGTACAGAACAGACACGCAGCTGGTACAGAACAGACATGCAGCTGGTACAGAACAGACATACAGCTAAAGCTCAGAAATTCACTGAATAAGGAACTTCAATGCTGCTAGGGCCCTCTAAAGGCGTCTCCTCTTTGTACATTAGCTCATCACAAATTTATCTTTCTACAAAGTGAGAATCAATGGCCACACAATCACCACTGGAGAAGGACTGATTTTCTCACTTTCAAATAAAAATCACAGGCGATATAATGTACCCAGATTTTGTCAAGTGGCATTGGATTATGTAAAAGATAGAGTGATGGCTTTCACATCCTGGAGTTGACATAAAAATTATTTTAACTGAGTTACTAAATTGTTCTTATCTCAGGTTCCTCATCTGTACATCAGAAACCTCTACCTTATGTATTGATAGGGCTCTGAAAATTAAAAAACACTGCCTAATAGTATTGCAATAATTAATACTAAACATTAAAAGGATAGGATTTTTAAATGGTTTATGCTAATGAATAATTACCCTTTCTTGTTTTTTCAAGGGAATCTTCTAAAGAATGCAACTTGTTTCAAAATTATAGAAACTTGAGAATGGTGACCTTTTAGTACTTTTATGTTATGTCTACAAGAAATTTCTTACAACCTTGTGTGAAAACTTGTCATGGATATGTTTCGCTAGGCAAAGGTTACATACCTCTCTAGTCAAATTATTTAAAAACATTAAGTTTCACCTGAGAAAATCTAGAAGACAAAACTATGGCAGGTTGTACACTTCCCAAATAACAAATGCATTCAGATATTACTTTAAATGATTCTTAATGCACGATTCAATAATTCTTAATTCTCTCAAAGCACTTTTAGAATAGTGAAAAAAATAGAATAAAAATTAGTTATTTCCAGAATGTAATTTGAATTTCATTATAAGTGAAATGCAGACCTAAGAATCAGAAAACAAAAACGAAAAACAAAAAACTCTGTAAATTGAATACTGCGCTGTGTAGGAGAATTAAGGACTATTGTATATTTAGCCCCATGCCAGACATGTTTCTATCAGTCTCTACTTTTCATATACTATTAGCCAAGTACAAATCATTTTTCTAAAAGCAGTAATCGATTTTAGTTCCATATCTAAAATCCTAGATGACTTGTGAAACCAAGTTTGCAGGTGACTGATACTAGTCACAGCCAGAAATCAAACCCTTAGTTGGTTTCATGCTCAAACCAAGTAAGCTAAATTGTATATTTCATTACAATTTCTCTCAGGCTTACAGGGTTCTATTTTAGTTGTTAATTTTGTATTTGGATAAATACAATAGAATAGGGACCACCAAATAAGTAAAAATAAGTCTTAATTTTAATTGTGTTTGAGTAATGAGGAAAAGTATGCCTAAGCATTACTTTTCTTTTTAAGTTTATAATTTAAATGATCATAAAATCAGGGACAGAACAGTCTCTTCAATAAATGGTGCCTAGAGAACTGGATATCCATATGCAAAAGAATGAAAGAAGACCCATCTCTCACACCCTATACAAAAGTTAACTCAAAATGGATCAAAGATCTCAACATTAGGTCTAAGACCATAAAACAGTTAGAGGAAAATGTTGGGAGATATCTTATGGATCTTACAACTGGAGGTGGTTTTATGGACCTTAAACCTAAAGCAAGAACACTGAAGAAGGAAATAAATAAATGGGAGCTTCTCAAAATTAAACACTTTTGTGCATCAGAGAACTTCATCAAGAAAGTAGAAAGACAGCCTACACAATGGGAGACAATATTTGGAAATGACATATCAGATAAGGGTCTAGTATCCAGAATTTATAAAGAGATTATTCAACTCAACAACAAAAAGACAGCCAACCCAATTACAAAATGGGAAAAAGACTTAAACAGACACCTACCAGAAGAAGAAATACGGATGGCCAAGAGGCACATGAAGAGATGCTCAATGTCCCTGGCCATTAGAGAAATGCAAATCAAAACCACAATGAGATATCATCTCACACCCACCAGAATGGCCATTATCAACAAAACAGAAAATGACAAGTGCTGGAGAGGATGCGGAGAAAGAGGCACACTTATTCACTGTTGGTGGGAATGTCAAAGGGTGCAACCACTGTGGAAGGCAGTTTGGCGGTTCCTCAAAAAGCTGAATATAGAATTGCCATACGACCCAGCAATACCATTGCTAGGTATCTACTCAAAGGACTTAAGGGCAAAGACACAAACGGACATTTGCACACCAATGTTTATAGCAGCGTTATTTACAATTGCAAAGAGATGGAAACAGCCAAAATCTCCATCAACAGAAGAGTGGCTAAACAAACTGTGGTATATACATACGATGGAATATTATGCAGCTTTAAGACAAGATAAACTTGTGAACCATGTAATAACATGGATGGACCTAGAGAATATTATGCTGAGTGAATCCAGCCAAAAACTAAAGGACAAATACTGTATGGTCCCACTGTTGTGAACGGACATTCGAGAATAAACTTGAAATATGTCATTGGTAACAGAGTTCAGCAGGAGTTAGAAACAGGGTAAGACAATGGGTAATTGAAGCTGAAGGGATACAGATTGTGCAACAGGACTAGATACAAAAACTCAAAAATGGACAGCACAATAATACCTAATTGTAAAGTAATCATGTTAAAATACTGAATGAAGCTGCATCTGAGCTATAGGGTTCTTTTTTGTTTTTGTTGCTTGTTGGTTTGTTTGTTGTTGTTGTTTTTTACTATTACTACTACTTTTATTTCTTTTCTTTATATTAATATTTTATATCTTTTTCTGTTGTGTTGCTAGTTCCTCTAAACTGATGCAAATGTACTAAGAAACAATGATCATGCATCTATGTGATGATGTTAAGAATTACTGAGTGCATATGTAGAATGGTATGATTTCTAAATGTTGTGTTAATTTCTTTTTTTTCTTTCCGTTAATAAAAAAAAAAAAAAAAAAGAAAAAAAAAATGATCATAAAATCAGTTATTTTTAGCTAGCTCTTATTTAATTTAGCTCCATATCAGAACAATTTAATACTTAACCATTTTTCCAAAATGCCCTTAAAGAATATAGAAGATCACAAATTTTATTAGCACCAAACAGATTCAGATTTTACTTTCATAGTCATATATATATTTTTTTCAATTGACTCTGTTTTATTGACATTCATCGTGAAATTTGGAACAAATCTTCTTCCAATCTTTTTTTCACTATTGTTCTGATCATAGTACTAGCTTCTATATTTCCACTTACTCTTTTATTTTAATATTTTTATTGAGAAATATCCACACGTACAGACCAAACATATTGCACAATCAATGGCTCACAATATCATCTCAAAGTTGTGTATTCTTCACAATGATCATTTTTAGAACATTTGCATTACTCCAGAAAAAGAAATAAAAAGAGAAAGAAAGAACTTATACATCCCATTTCTCTTATCCCTCTCTCTCATTGACCCACAGTATTTCAATCTACCCAATTTTTATCCTTTATCCCTCCCTATTACTTATTTATTTTTATCTTTATTTTTATTTATTTATTTTTTTTACTTATCTCACACCCTATACAAGATTTCATGCAATTATGGTGTTCAAGTAAACTGACCACACAAGTTAAATTAGATAATGTACTACCCAAAACACAAGTTTTGCAGCAAATAAACATCTCTCTCTCACTGGCCTCTAACAAAGGTTGAAGTTTGAGATTCTGAACCATATCATCCTTTACCCAGGATAACACATAATTTATAGTAGACAATGCCTTAAAAAGTAGGGAGACAAGTAACAAAAGCTGTTGAAAACCACTACACATCTCCAACGTGAAGAAATCTCAGAAACAGTGGTAGACATCACAACTTTATTCTTCTGTAATAACAGCAGAAGCCTGCTCCCACAGGAAAGCAATCACATACTTATGTGAAACCAAGTCTATACGATACAGTAATATGATAACTGTAAATTCAAATTCGTGGTTCCCATTTAACATACTGGCTGATATGAAGGGATTTATTAGATCAGATTTCTTCTTTTCACTGTGTGTATTCTTGACCTACATTTTAAGCTCAATCTGCTGTACACTGAAGGACTAAAATTATACATTTATATAGAAGGATAGTTTGGATACAGTCCTCTTGTCTAGGTAACATGTTTTTTTAGAAAACTATTGAACAATAAAAAGTTATAAAATCTAATCCCAAAAAAATCACTGAAGTATCTTTTTGTTTAAATTGTCTGATGTAATTATCCAACTGTCTTTTTAACTTTTTTCAGACATCATAGTCCTTTTCTTCCTTTTATTCTTTTAATCTAATTTTAACCAGTCTGAGACTGAATATATGTCACCTATAATTCACATAAAATTTGAAAGTAAAATAGTGAAGTGATTTTACACACACACACACACACATACACATACACATGTCAAATGTAAAAATCTAATACTTTTAGTTTAGCATTAATATTCACTGAAATACATCTAATGTTTCAATTCTCTGCTATATGATATGTGAGCAATTTTCCCAGGTTTTTGTATCCTATGCCTTTACCTAATTTCTCAGCACCACCGGAGCGGAAATCTATCTTTTAAATAAAGCCTTCTACAAGGAAAACAATATGGACAAGAAGGAAAGAAAATGGAACGCTTACTTTAAGAGCGAGGAGGGATATCTAAGGAACCAGAGGAAGGATGTTGACTCTGAATCCCAAATGGAATTACATAATGAGTCTTACTTCCCAAGTTTTCTGGCTTATCATTGAATCTGATATATGGTTTTTTTGTCGTTTTGTTTTGTTTTTTTCTGTGCCCTGATGACCAGACAACTGGATTCATTATTCTACCCCACATCTCTGGATGGCAGAAAGCTGCCTCAGGTCCCACGTCCACAGGGCTCAACTACTAACAGGGTCTGTAACAGTCATTGCCAGATCTCTCTTGACATTGATTGCTTGTCTGCACAGACCTCTGCAGTGATAAGGCTCGCTTCTGGCTGAATTTGCACATCTAACAAAGAGTTACTGAGAACCTATTATGCCCAGGCATCTTTCAGGCTCTCAAGATCCAATGACAATTAAGATGGATCTCAGCACTCATGGAGCTCTTATTGTAATAGAAGATGTAGACTAAACACATGAATATAGAAAATAATAAACAAGAAAATAAGATTTAATATGTGTTTAGCCAGTGATATTAAATAGGATGATGTGACGGAAGGTAATTGGCTTTCTACTACATACTGGATAATCAGTGAAGGACCACCTTCAAAGCAAGGAAGAGATATTCAAGTTAAGACTTGAATAACAAGAACGAGCAAACTATGAGAAGACCAGGGACAGAAACAAGTGCAAAAAGTCCCAGGGATATATGAGTAAAACAATAAAGATAAATAAATAATAAGGGGGTGAGATAAGGGGTAAAAAATTAGATAGACTGAAATACTAGTGGTCAATAAAAGGGAGGAGTAAGGGGTATGGGATATATGAGGGTTTTTTTTTTTCTTTTTATTTCTTTTTCTGGAGAGATGCAAATGTTCTAAAAATGATCAGGTAGTGAGTACAAACTATGGAATGATATTGTGAGCCACTTATTATATACTGTGGATCAACTCTATGTGTATAAATATTTTTCAATAAAAATATATTTTTTAAAGTTCCAGAAAAGGAATGAACTTCGTGTATTTAAGCATGGAAAGCAGGCCATCTATAGCAGTAGGTGGCATAAGTTGAGGTGGAAGGTCCTCACAGGAGTCAGAACTATAAGGATTTGTAAGACAAAGGAAGGATTTATTCTAGGTGTGCAGGTTTTCTGGATATGAGGGGCTGACATTACTTATACCTCATGGATCTTATTCAGTTTGCCTTGCATTCTGGTGCTGACTGCCTTATATAAGAACTTCCAAAAGAAAAAAGAAGAAAGAAAAGTCAATTCCAGGCTCAGATGATTTCACTAGTGACATCTTCCTTCCAAGGGCTTAAAAATAATCACCCACTTACTTTGCCTCACTTTTTCTGACTGTCAGTGAATAACACCATATATACTTTGGGGATAATCAGATGAAGAATTATTCATCATCTATAAAAATATTGCACATGAATTGATAACCATAAGTCATGGATAGTTATAGCTCTAAATTACATAAGTTAAGATCTTTCACATTGAAAATCAATTGTCTTTGTTTCTCACAGGCTTTACTAGCAGCAAAATTGCTTCTCCTTTTTCAGTGAGTTTCCTATAAGCAACTACGGTATATAACTTATGGTATATAATTATATATATAACATGCTTGTTAGGCTGGGCAAATAAGTATATGAAGCATAGTCACTGGAACATTAATATTGTTCTTCTAAATTTAAGTTGGCAGATTCATTCTCAGGTTACAAGGACCAAAATATGAGGATAAGCAGATTCTAGAAAGCCACACACAAGTGTGCACACAACCTGTGTAATTCTTTCACGAAAGCATCCCAAAAAATTTCCAAGCAATGTCTTACAGTTATCCAAACATGGGTACTGATCATTCTTTGCTATTTTGGCTAGCAGGACTGTGACTGAGCCATTGGATGTTTTTGGAGTGAATCTTTGCTGATACCACAATGTCCTAGTGCAATGAGGAGAAAAATCTTACCTTCTGTTATGCGAAGGTGGGGTGGTGCATATGGTACAATTACTCAGGCCTTGAGAACAGTGTTGAATTCCCACACCTTTTCATTTTTCAGTGTTTCCCACCCCACCCCCCACTTGCACCTCACTCAACTGCTGAGCGTCCCTCTGATCCTTGAGTCTTATTGTTGAGTCTTGCTTAACACTTCAAACTCCTTAGTTCCTTTGTGGCACATTATTTCTCATGGACCTTATTGTCCCATTTGTACTGGCTGTTACTCCTCAATGCATTCTCCATATTTGTGAAAGTTTGAACCCAATCACTATCACCAAGATTCAAGTCTTTTCTAGGAAGTTCCTGAGTGATCAGCCAAATCAGTGGATGCAAATAGATGCCTGGAAATAGGGTAGTCATCCACCCTTAAGTATTTGGCCATATATGTTCCTCTTCTAGTCTCAAAAATCCTATAGCTCTGTATAAGTGCAGTCATACATATGTCTCTAACTATCTATCATGATTGGATTTTATGTCATCTCTCAATTTTTAAAAAGGCAAAGCTGTTTTTTGTTTGTTTGCTTAAGCAAAAATACTAAAGTGTTAAGATAATAATTGATTACTAGCCTTCTTAATGGGAAATTTTACACACATGTAGGCAGATGCATGACGCAAGTTTGCAGTTTAGTTAATGATTAACTAAACATGATGTCCTTGGTAACTGTTTGCTTTCTTTGTATTTTTACCACCTAAATTTGCATCCTTAAATGTCTTTTTTTTCTCTTTTGACTCTTACAAAAACTGCTTCAATTTCTGTTACGTATTTTTTCATCTTGATTCTTTTCTTTTCCATATATTTGTGTGATTAATCCATGTTGTTGCATGAATAAATATAACAAGACTAATTAGTTAAAACATGCTATATCTTCGTAGACTTTGCTGAAATAAAGTCTCAAAATGGAAAAAGGAGTGTGGTTATCTCTAGGCAACTGGATCAGAAGATTTTGGTCTTTGTTCTGCCTACATTAATCTTCCAAACCAGAATAAAGTCTACTTTACTTACGAGTTGGCTTGCATGACCTAAATGCGCTTTCTCCTTTTTCATTATGCTTTGAGAATTGAGGCCCATACCCTAGGGCTTGTCTTGCCAGCTGGCTTTTGGTACAACTCATTGGCAAAAATGTCCACCGTGGAACGTAAGCCTATAAAGAGAGTTTGAAGTAGGTCTATTCACTCTCATGGGAAGACATCAAAGCTAATTTGTCTGGCCACTCCAAAATACAAAATTTCACCAAGATGCTCACATAAGGGTGAGTGTCTATACACTTTGATTTCTTGCATCTTCTGATTTGGTCTGGGAGAAAAGGAGAAATTTCAGCAATAATAATCAGTATAACATATTTTAGTGTTTCTAAGTTAAAGTAAGAAGAATGTACAGATCTGTCTCATAATAACTTTCTAAATATCTTCACTTCCTAGTCTTTCCATTACAAAGGACCATGGACTAGGTGGCTGAAAAGAACATAAATTTATTGTCTCACATTGCTGGAGGTAGAAGTCCGAAAGACTTTGGAAGAGCTATGCTCCCTCTGAACCCGGTGGGGGAAATCTTTCCTGGCCGCCTCCTAACTCTTGGAGGTTTGTCAGCAATCTCGGTGTTCCTTAACTTGCAGCTGTTACGCTTCAGTCTCTGCTACTGTCATGTCATGGTGTGCCCCATTCAAGTCTATCTGTCTGTCCAAACTTCCCTTTTCTCATAATGACATCAGTCATATTGGATTAGATCCAGCCCTATTCCAATCTGACCTCATTTTAACAAATCACATCTCCGAAGGCCCTATTTCCAAAGAAGGTCGTATTCAAGGGGCCAGTGGTCAGGATTCCATATATCTTTATTTTTAGGGGTGGGGTGGGATTGGTGGTGTAATTCAACGCTTTATACTAGGTCTTTACTTTTTTGATATGATAAACAAATGACCTGAGAGATTCAACCAAGTAAAGGATATTGTATTGTGAGAAACCTATACTGTTAAGATATCTGAATCAATATTATAGACATAAGACACACTCTGATATATAAACTTATGTTGTTTGTCTGATTAATACACACATTAGGCATTTACACATGGGTATTCAATTCAGGAAAATAAGACACTACCAGATTTGCCCTGCATTATTTTTCCTCTGACTTTGCTTATATGACTTTGTATTTCCTATTTGGAAAGGACTAATTTGTTAAACGACATCCTGGTCTCTAGCTATGTAGTAATATTTAATTTATCTTTATAGTCAAGTGTGTTGTGACTAAGGAAAAGAGGGAAAATAGCAAAGCTTATCTAAAGATCAAGCAAAAACATACAGATAATTAAAATAAAATAACTGGTTAATGTACCTTTTGAATTGCATTGTTGTAAAGAGAAAAGTAGTATTAAACTTGAGATCAAAGTATACTCCTAAACCTTGAAACATATCCACTCATGTTTAAACTAGAGTTTTGCCTACACACACACACACACACACATATATATATATATATATATATATATTTATATACATATAATTTTTTTTGCATGGGCATGCACTGGGAATTGAACCTGGCTCTCCAGCATGGCAGGTGAGAACTCTGCTACTGCGCCGCCATGGCCCACCCAGCATATATATATATGTTTTTTTAATAAAGTTTTTATTTAATTTTTTATATGGGCAGGCATTGGGAACCAAACCCAGATCTCTGACATGGCAGGCAAGAACTCTGCCTGCTGAGCTATCGTGGTCCACCCCCAACATATATTTTTGATAAAGTGTTTTAAAGCATCAACATTAATTCACTTTTCTCGGGGTTGAGGGGATGGGTGGGAAGAGGATGCATGGCCTGGGAATCAAACCAGGATCCACCAAGGTCTCCTGCATGGAAGGGGAGCATTCTACCACTAAGCCACCCGGGCTCCCTCATTAATTCACTTTTATTTGCTACTTCCTAAATGTAAAATAAAAATGAAGTTCTCGAACTTTCATTAAATTTGTATTTATAGAAGCTTTCTTGTACATATCTCTTTTCATCTTGCAAATAATGCTATCCGTTGGATATTAACCAACAAACATTCACTGAATCTCCTCCGGCAGCATACTCCCCACTGCGGCCACCATGGCCACACTCTCATGAAATTTGTCCTTTGGTGGGGAAGTTCAAAAACAAATAACGTGAATTAATTTTAAGGGACTGAAAAATTACAAGTGCCAAAATGCTGTGGAGATATGAGGCTGCTACCACAGTGAAGAAAGTGAAAGAAACGTTAACTAAAACTTGAAAATAACGTTAGCTGTTGGCTTTTCATTCCTCTTCTCCATCTCACTACTTCATTGTTACTTTCAGGGTGCATGCTGCACATTTTTCTTCTTCCTTAAATGACTTACCATTTTTCCCTCTTTCTATCCCACTTTTTAATAACTTAATCTAGGGTGTTCTCAGATGTTTCCAACACCAAGGAAGTGGCGTTTAGCTTTCTTAGATGGATCTGCAGGACAATGTGACAAGGTAATTTTGCTGTTATTGTCACTGATGTCATTGTCACCATCGCTCCTGCCTCCCCTGACTTGTCCAGACAAGAATACGGGATTTGGAATGATCTTAATATTCTGAGCCCTCAGCGGATAACTTTTTAATTTTTTTCTTACTCTATCCACTGTGATATTTATCGCACAAGATTTCTTTCATCATTTAAAAAAGTGGGATAAACATGTAAATGGAGGTTTATACTACGAATTTTAATAAAATATGGACCAATTTCAGCATAAAAATCAGCAGTTGTAACCAAACCTAATGGCTTGAGTTGAGCCCTTATCTATAAGTATCTTTGGTAGAGAAAATTGAAATATTGAGCATATTCTGATGGAGTTAGGAAAAACTTGCAATAATTTTGTCAGCTCATTACATTTTTCATACAAAGTATTATCATTTATATGATAATATGTCATGTTGATTTCATATGAAAATACAATATTCTTATTATCACCGTATAATAACTAATGATCTGAGGCTCTCAGTTTCCGTGGCTTGGCCAAGGATTGTGAGGGTGAAAATGATGTCCATGAGGCATATAAGCAATGCAAGAGATACATCAAGGGAGTATTTTAGATTCTAAGGTTATCTTCCTACCAACGGGAGAACTACATATCAAGAGAGTGAGGAATCTCGTGCTGAAATATACAGAAGCCACAGATATTTTCACTCAATCAAGAAAATTTCCTCTATGTATTTTGCAATAGAATTTAAAGACATTCACCTTTAAAAATGAACTTAGTTCCTGGAGGTAACAATACTCATTGGTTGCTGCAGTTGATGAAAATACTTTCAAAGATCTCCAGGGGCCTTCAGACTACACAACTTCTTAGCAGAAAAATAAATCATTCTACAGAGAACACAGTGGCCATTGGCATATCAAGTCACAGTATACTGTCATTTATCCCATAGCTCTAAAGCCAGGAATGTGTGGCCTTCCTAGGACAAAATCTATTACTTGGCTTGGAAAAATAAGAGGTCAGAGCCACAAGAGAAAATATCTCTATATTGCAGAACCAACAAACTCCATTATTATCCATAGTAGCTAATGATGTCTGGAAACCTCTCCGGCAAGCAAAAGAAAAAAAAAAATCAAGCTGGTCACAGATGTCCAGAATACTTACCTTCATTTATTGTGCAGTCATATAAGAGAAATGACCTCTCCAGAGAGGTAGCTCTGGTGCAATATGAATGATTGAAGTTCTCTTTAATGCTCCAATCTATTCCCAAAGCTCAGTTGGAACTCTCTGCTGTATTTCTGGAAAAAAAAAAGTCTCAGTAAATATCAATACAACGTTTTTCCTCCTTAGATTTTATCATTGACTTTTTCCTACATTTTTCTCCAAAATAAGAATCACTTTCCTCTGCCTAATATCATACATACACTATAGGTATTTGCTTTTGAGCAATAAAATGTTCATTAAAAAATTATTATGTAAGAGCATTTCTCCTACTCTGAAGATAATGATCTATTGGCTTGTTTCTCTTTGGTGGGAGAACAAAACTTCTTCCTTTTTTACTAAATATGCCTGTAGCTAAATGAATTCTATTGGCTTTTTCTGTATTGGCATCAAAGTTAAATGTAGGAATTGCCCTGTAAATGATCTGCTGTATTTATTTTAAAGACTATCTTTGCAATTGTGGGGATTAGTCTCTTTTCTAGGAGATGAATATCACAAAGAAATTTCCATCCAAAAAAACCAAAGTAAGTTAATTACATGGAAGCTAATTGTGATTAGTTTTCAGAAAATAGATGAAGCCAGTGAATTTGGGGGTTATAGAGTCATCATCAAATGTTATGAAAAGAAAGGCATCTAATATTCCTCATCAGCAGCAATATGACATTAAGTACAATTTTCAAGAAGAATTTCTATTTCCTTGCAGTATTTTTTATTATAATCATTTTATTCATTTACTAATTCAGGAAGTATGTATTGAACACTTCTAATCTCCTAGCTTGGTTACAGACACCAGTGATGGAATAGTAAGAAACGCAGACCAAGTCTTTCCTCGTCATGGAGCAATAGGAGATAAACATTCTATTATCTGTTGAGAATGTTTGTGTGTGGCCCACAAATGTCATGGAAGTATTTTAGAAATGGGTAGTTGTGGGGGGAAAATGACAGGCATGATAGAGAAAAGTTTTGGAGTTAAGAAAAACGAACAAGAAATTCAGCAACATATATTGACCTATACTAAATTGACATATAGTAACTGAGGTGCTAAACCCTAGGCACAGAACTCAAACTAAAAAGGAGAGAAGAGAGGAAAAAATGATGTGATTATTTTAGGCCAATTGCAGTTTTCACTCGTTTAAAAAATTTGTTGACAATTTTTGCTTTTTAAAATGTATTACAAATATTTTTAGGCTTCACCCACTTGGTATACAAACGAAGTCAATATTAAGATCTCGTTAGTTTGTTAGCCAAGATCTTCATGCTACCCAAACTCAACCTCCATTCCTTCTGCATCCCCAGTTACTTCTGGGATTTCACAGAGGGTTTCTTATGTGCAAACACTTGCTCCTTCACATTCATCAGATACAATAAACTCTTCTCCTGGTCTCCAAACTTCTTGTGTGGAGTCATGTTGTCATTTCAAAACGTTTAACTTCTCTCTCCTCAAAGAGATCAACACCAATCTATAGTGAGAGGCAGAGACCAATGACATACTAGTCCCTTTATTATCATTTCTCCCTTCATCTCTCCAAGCATCTGTGTACCAAGGTCCTCTTCATTCCTTCACAATCAATCTCATAGCCCTTTACCACATATATTAAATTTTAAAAATCCCCTATGCATGTCAACTCATGCATATCAATTTCTGAAAACAAAGCACACAGATTCCCCTGATAAACTCGATTGGAATCCCATTTTCCAGAAGTGGGGACCATCACTTAATTTTCCTAAGCCTCATTTTCCTCATGTTTCTCATGTATGACTTTTTTTTTCTATTCTACAACATATTCTCCAAAATTTTAAAAGGTCTAGATTTCCCTTAAAGATAGATACTTAAAATTATTGTTTTATAGGTGTTCCAGTTTGCTAAAGCTGGCAGAATGCAGTATACTAGAAATGGGTTGGCTTTTACAATATGTATTTATTAGTTTACAAATTTACAATTCTAAGGCCATGGAAAGGCACCAGTTAAGACATCAACAGGATGATACCTTCTCTGAAGAAAGGCAGAAGGTATCCTGGGTTCCTCTGTCACAGGTGAAGGCACATAGCCAGGGTCTGCCGATCCTTCTCTCCTGGTTCTTTTAGTTTTTGTGGGTCCTTGCTTACTTCTCCCAGGGCTTTGCTCTCCAAAATCTCTGGGTGTTTCTGAGTGCTCTCTTGGTCTTTTCTGCCTTTTATCCTCTCACAAAGGACTCCAGTAAATGATCAAGACCCACCTTGAATTGAGTGGGACACATTTCGATGGAAACAAGCTAATTAAAAGATCCCACCCCCAACAGGCCTATACCCACAGGAAGGGGTTAAAGAAACATGACCTTTTCTGGGATACATAGCAGCTTCAAAGCAGCACAATAGGATATAGCTTTGTTTGTACTTTTAAAATCTTTTTAAGATGTTAAAATTTATTTTTCAATGTAAAATTCTTTGAGACTTCACCCAGAATATTTGTGTTGCACTCATATACAATTGAAGGATTTGAGATGGGGAAAGATAGTGTAATACATAAAGTTTCCTTGGGGAACATAAGAGATTATATTGCAAAGAGGCTATTATAAAATCTCCAATGTATACATAAGAAATACTATGGAAAATAAAGAGAAGTATATGTAATTGCTAAAAGATTAATCCGACATGGAAGAGCTGTGTGTGCTGCGAAAAAATATTTATGCAAATAAAATATGATGCATATCATTAAGAAAATCATTGAAGAACTACTAACCAACACGAAAATTAGAGTATATATATATATGATACAGGGATAAATATTAGTGTCCAGAAAAATAATTATAGTAGCTTATTTTTTGTCATTAAAAATGACATTTTTTATTAATGATTTTTTTCCTTCTTGCTTTTACTTAGATGCACGTTCTATAGCCTGATAAAGAGATTTTGATTCAGCAGATTCCTTTCTATGTGACTTCCCACCGTAGACTACAGTAACTGTACAAGTAAGTCAGGAAAAATACTGGGAAGCATTCTTTGATACAGGCAAAGTTTTGCAGAATGAGAAGAGATGAACTATTCATCTTGTCCTTAAATATTTATTTCCAAGAAGCCAAGACTGCTGTCTGTGTTCAGTGACACACCACTAACTCACGGACACCTCAGAAATGCAAATCAGAAATCTAGTGCTCTCCCTTGGGGAATACACTTAGAATACTCTTTGATCAAATGTCATAACACATATATAATTCTTGGAAACTCAGAAGCAATAAAAAAAAAAAAGAAAAAGGGGATACGAATTGAAATAAGGTCTCTTATTTTGAGTAATGGTAATGATTATAATTTATAACCTTTGGTCATTACTCAAACAAAAATAAATGTCTATTTTATTTTTCTTGAGTTAAAAAAAGTTTAGTTTCTGCCTCATCCATTCGATTTTACTAGGAGAACTCCAGAGGAATAATAATCGGAAAACAATCAGGTTTCCAAGGATTTTACTTGGGTACTGCATCTTTTTATTGCTTTCTCAATGACAGGGGACAAAATGTATTTATAATTTTTACTCCAAATTGTTAAATTTTTTTTAGGCTAATATTTCTCAAAATGCTAATTTACTTATCATCTTCAAAGTGAATAAGTACTGTATAGCAAAATGCCTTGTCTTTTCAAATGTTCCCCCTTATCAAGGCAGATTGGATACTGCTTAATGAAATGTAATGGTTATACTCTTGTTTATACATTTGTAGATAACATGCTTCTTCTATCTTTGTCATCATTGCTTACTGTAATAGGAATCACTTTATCTATAGGGCATCACTGGAAGAGATAGTGAAATAAGTAAGAGTATGTATTGGGAAAAGACATTCTAGAGTCAAAGCAGCTCTTTTTGTAGCTTTGTAATATTATAATCCATAATTCTAATTTGTCACCCTATGTATGGTCATCTAATGGCAAAGCAGACTTTTAAAGGGGATTTTGTCAAATGGAGGAGAGCGTACAGAAAGAAATATCTGTTGCCCATTTCTTTATGCCTCCTGCCATTATACGGGCTCATTTTTGTTCTCTGTTCTATGACTGGAGGCATGTGTCAAAATCCACTGCAAGGAAGAAGACCATATAACTGTAACAGAAAATTTCAAATTAAGAATTTTTCCTATAAATGCACAAATCACAAGTTTTAAAAAAACTTAGTCCCTTGAATTTCATATGATTTTTGTACGTTTTAAAATTTTCTTATTAATTTTCAGTGTGCCACATGCAGGAAACTGTGTAGGACATTGAAGATCTACAAATAGTCATATTTTGCATTTTGGTATCAAATATGGAAAAATTATCTAGTTTGGTATAGCATATTTAAACAGCTTAATAAAATATTTTATTATATTTTATTATTTATAGTTCATATTTTATTTTTTATTATTATTTTATTTATAAAATATATATTTTACTTAAAATAATTTTTATTTTAATAAAATATATTATTTTTAATAAAATATATATTTTATTAAAAATGATTAAAATAATATATTTTATTTATAATTTATATTATATTATATTTTATATTTTATATTTTATTTTTAACATTTTATTATATATTTATTATATTATTTTTTTTATTTTTTAAATGTGTATTTGTATTCACATTTCAAAATGAGAGCATCTTGGCTACTGTGTTGCCAACATGATTGATTTTTTAAAAATGTATTTATTTTGCAAATAATATTTTACAAATAAATACATCATAGTGAAGTAATAGTTATTGCTATGTAAGCTCTGTAGTGATTACGGGATCCTGGTTTATAACAGTTAATGAGCTCATCTACAAAAACCCATAGAAATCTATAGGAAGTTGTATTAGTTAGGGTTCTCTAGAGAAACAGAATCAACAGGGAACACTTGCAAATATAAAATTTATGAAAGTGTCTCACGTGACCGTAGGAGTGCAGAGTCCAAAATCCACAGGGCAGGCTGCGAAGCCAATGACGCCAATGGATGGCCTGGATGAACTCCACAGGAGAGGCTCACCAGCCAAAGCAGGAATGCAACCTGTCTCCTCTGAGTCCTCCTTAAAAGGCTTCCCACGATTGGATTTAGCATCACTAATTGCAGAAGACACTCCCCTTTGGCTGATTACAAATGGAATCAGCTGTGGATGTAGCTGACGTGATCATGACCTAATCCTATGAAATGTCCTCATTGCAACAGACAGGTCAGCGCTTGCCCAATCAGATGAACAGGTACCACAACTTGGCCAAATTGACACCTGTCCCTAACCATGACAGAAGTCTTACATAAGAAAGACTGACAGTGGATTAATTGCCTTTTTGTACTATTTTAAAACATAAATTATATTACTTCATTACCATTTTCAATCTTAATTGCCTTCATTTGATTTCAGGGTGCACATTAAAAATAGATATACCCTTTGAAATAAGCAGAAATATTATGATTATTTAGCCAGTAACTATGAAGATATTAAATCAGTTAAGGAAATAATGCCTCCTAAAAATGGCAGGCTTTCAATTTATTATAGAATTATAAAAACCTGACTATTGAAGTCCAAATATACAGCCTATGAGTACAAAGAAGACTCAAGCAAAGTTATGAAAAAAATAACATTCTGCAAAACCTCTAAACAAACTTATGCATGCTTTTTTGGTTTTTTCTCACTTTTTCAAATTAAATATACTACCATGAGCTTATTTTTCAAGTAAATATTTCAATATTGTACATTCTGTTTATATGACATTCTCAAAAAAGATAAACCTCTAGTGATGAAGAGCAGGTCAGTGGATGCCACAGGTAGGGATGGGAGTAGGTTGTGGCTATAATCGTATTGCACCAGAGACTTTTGTGGCACAGTAGCATGTTCTGTACCCTGTTGGTAATAATGGTTACATGAAAATATAAACATGCATTACAATTCATAGAACTACATACCTAAAATTGTCCATTTTACCGTATTAAAGACAAATGTAAACTTTACTGTATTTAAAAAAATTAATAAAAACAACTAGTTTGAGAGATGCATTCCTTAGAAGTTGGTGAGTTTGAATGTTCTACTTCTCTGGTGTCAGTTTTAATAAATTATATATTCTTAAATAACTAATCATTTTCATGGATTTTGAGATGATTGAAGAGCATGTTTATTATTCTTTTGATTTACTAGGCTACATCTCAACTTTGACTATCATGAGCCAATTTTCCTGGCACATTCATTTTGCCCTTCCAAATACGGCTCCAAATCGTCTACATCAGAAAATGTGTGTTGGATTGTACCATTCAATGTACCATTAAATTTTTTCTCTGACTATTATGTTTTTTTCCTTTTGGGGGAATTAACTATACCTATATTGTATTTGTGTTTGGTCTGGTGTGTTGTCTTTAGTGAAGGTTGCTGGTAGGTAGCTCTAATGCAGTCCTCTCTGGGAATTATTCCCACTGAATAGAACTCTTTTATCCAAGGTTCATGCCCCATCTAAATGTAGACCACTTCCAATTGCTAGTTGATTCAGAAGCATGAATGACTAATTCCTGGCTCCAATTTGATATTACTCTGATGGCCATCCCAGTTGCAGTGTGCCCTACTAGTTCATCGAAGGCTTTCTTATGATCGTATTACAGCATTGATTTTTCCTTTGGTCAGGTCACAGTCCTTCATGAGCTATTTGCTGGCAGTCTTCCTTGGTTCCTTGCCACATGGGACTCTATAGACTATCCCATGACAAAGCAACTCCATCAGAACAAACAAGAAAGAAAGCAAGAGGCACCAGCAAGACAAAAGTCGTCATCTCCAGTAACATAGTCTTGGAAGTGAAAACCCATCATTTTGTAATATTCTGTTTGTTAGAAGCAAGTTAGTAGGTTTAGCCCACACTCAAGGAGAGAAAATTATACCAATGAATGAGTATCAGGTCATGAGGATCTTTGGAAGCCCTATCACAGCTGGCAATGTGTATGCTATCAAAGGTTGTTGTTGCAATGCAGGTATAACGTGGCTGTTCAGTTACATAAACTGAACTCAAAGGTATACTAGTAGAAGGAAATATACTAGCCATCTATGTATCAAACATTTGAGAAATAAGAAAGATATAGTAATAACAAAGATAATGGAATTGGATGGTGTTGCTGGAGGCAATTGATGCATTGGAGAAAGAAAATGTGTCTGAAAATGATTAAATATCAATTATAAGTTAAATGCAAAAGCCAGAGGGCCTGCCTGGCTGCATACAAATCTCATCTCCTGCTGCTGGAGGGCAAAGAAAACTAAAGACCAACTTAATCACAGCAGTAACAGAATTTTGAAGATGGTCAAATTCTTAACGTAGACATATCTGTTAAGCCAACTTCAGGACCCTGACTGGGAAATAATTGAACCCTGAGAAGCATCATGGAAGAATCTGGGTTGATGCTTCAGATCCCATGACCCCTGTGAACCTGCAGAAATATTCCACTCTTCCTGGTTAGGCATCTCATATTTTCAAGGAAGTCTTGGAAATTTAAGTTTTCAGGGATCCAGTACCATATGCAAAGCACAGGAACAAGGAGGGGCACTGACTGAGGGCAAACAGACAGCCAACACAACTCATCATAGACCCCTCTCCAACCTTAATAAATGCTCCAGCTTTATTCTACTCTAGTCACAACAGCTTTTTGATTATCCTATGTTTACCATAAACTAGGTCCCTTTCAAGCACTATTCCCTCTCCTTGTAGTCTTCCCTCAAATTGTTACAAGGCAACCTCTTTCACGTCTATCAAGTGTCTGCTTAAAGTTTGCTTCCTATTAGAGAAGACTTTCCTAAAAACTCCATCAAAAATCATTAGAATAATTTACTAAAATGTCTCCCAAATAATCTCCCTTTACAGTGATCCATAAAGAGAGTTTTATTGTCTCATTCATCACTGGATTCCCAGATTGCCAGTTCTGGCTCAGTGCCTACCAGATTATTCCTGCTCACTAACTATTTCTTGGATGAAAAAAACAAAGGATGAAGTAAACACATAAAAAGTCCTGTGCCATGATGCTGAGCTTTATCAATTTTTTCACCACTCTCCTAGATATTACGGTGGTACTAAATAAATATAAGAATAATCTCTTTCTAAGAGAGCAAATACTCCCTGGAGGCTTGTATCCAAGACTCGTACCTTTTTTAGATTGTTCCATTAACTGATCAGTGACTTTGGATACTCACAGAGAAATTCAATGTTGTAAGGCAAATAAGAACTTGATTAAGGAGGAGGATATATACACTTAACCTTAAGGTTCTCTAGAGAAACAAAAATGGCTTACTTGACCATGCCAGATGCCAAAACCCAGCCAAGTTGACAACATGAAATGAACCATCACAAGACTTTTCCATTAAATGGCTGCATGGCTTTAAGATTCTCAAATTCCTTGGGTTCTTCATTTTCAAAATTAGAGGTTATTTGAGATCATCTTAAATTTTTCTACTAGCTCTAAAAGTCTATGGTATTTATGTATGCTAGTTTATTCAGAACTTGTAGTTACACATTTATAATTTCAACTCAAACAGGAATTAGAGCAGGCCACAGTGGCTCAGCTGGCACAGTTTTTCATGCCGAAGACCAGTGTTCAATTCCCAGTGCCTGCCCATCTGAAAAAAAAAAGAATTGGTTAGTACAAATAACTAGGAGTTCATGGTTGGGTGAAAGGCAGTGGTGTGCTGGAAAACCATCTTAAAATAAACAAGAAAAGCCACAATTTATAGCATCTGCTAATTTTCCATGGTGTAACACCTGACTGACTGATTTCAAGCTACCGACATAAAAATCACTGAATGTAGAATTGGGAAGACATATAAGCAGCTCTCGCATATCACTGGCAAGTGATCAAACTATGTCCAGAGACTGTCTTTCTTCACCTTTTAACTCTTCCCTCTATGACGATGTCACTTTTTGTACTGCAGACAGACTTCCTCCATATCTTAGGAATACAGGTGTCAACAGCCCTTATGAAAAGAGATACATTTTCTAATATCTGTATTTTAATCCCAAAGACATAACTGGATGGCCCCTACCTAGGTCATATGCTCATTCCTGGACAAATTGAATGAAGAACACATTTGCTCCTGTATACATCATGTAATTTCTGAAAAGAAGAAAATGTAGAACCCCAGGACCCAGGAAGATAGAGGACTATTTCCCAAAGGAATATGTGGTGATTACAAGATATATGAAGAAGAGATGCTAATCAGAGCAACATCAAAGCAAACAACCAGACAAGCAAACAAAAACATGTCTATTGCATATGCCAAATAGCTAGAGAATCATTTAAAACGGCATATGACTTATGTCATAATAAAAGCAGTAATGAAAGTGTCAAGTTAGTCAAGAAACTCCATGATGGCCAGGACAGCTGGGGAATGAAGAGAGGGATAACATTTGACAAGAAGATAAGACCAGAGAGGGTAATCAAGAAAAATGTAAATGACCCAAATACTTTTACCAAGGAGCATCCCAAGGGCTGAAAGAATCAGTTGCATGGAGTAGAATTTTATTTTATTTTTTGAGGAGTAGCCAAAAGCTAGCCTGGCTAGAGGAGGTAGAGACAGGTTCTAGAGTGCCTTTCATATCATAATGAAAATTTTTGGTATAATTTCAGACTTCAGGCATATCATCCACAGGAATAGGAATGATGAAAGAGCTTATAATTGTGAGAATTCTTCATCTGCCTTCACAGAACCTGTAGTCACATATTTTAAAGTTGTTTTACATAGCAGGCTTTGGTTGGGTCTGCTAAAGCTGATGAAATACAATATATCAAGATTGGCTTGGCTTTTACAATGGGGATTTATTAATTTAATAAGTTATTAAATAATTTAAAGTTCTGAGGCTGTAAAAAAGGTCCAAATTAAGGCATCAGCAGGAGGATACTTTCTCTCCGAAGACTGGATATCAGTGATCTTCAACTCCTTTGTCACATGGCGAGGCACATGGTGATGCCCGCTGATCACTCCCTTCTCTCCCGGGTTTTGTTACTTCCAGCTCTTGGCTTTAGTGGCTTCCTTTCTGAGCTTCTATGAGTGTCCTTGTCTCTCAGCATCTCTGGTCTCTGGGACTTTTTCCAGTGTCTTCTCTCTGCCGTTATCCTATTATAAAGGACTCCAGTAAGAGGATTAAGACCAACATAGAATGAGGTGAGTCCCATATCAATTGAAATAAACCAATCAAGAGGTCACACCTGCAATAGGTCTACACCTGCAGGGAGAGGATTAAATTTAAGAATATTAACTTTTCTAGGGTATATACAGCTTCAAATCATCACAGGCTTTGATGTGAAATTTAGTTAGATCAAATGCTTCTTCACATCAGACTTTAAATCCAGTGGTTTAAACTAGATAAAAGGATTAATCGTAAGCTTTGCTAGGTTCACAACTAGGAGAATCAGACCTTTAAATTTGAAATTCCTTGAAAGATAATTGTGCTGGATATGTTCATGATGTCATAAGGTTCTAAGTTTTTAGTATTTTCTCAAATTAAATAGCAAACTAGAAAAGACTATTTTTTTTACAATAAAATATATTTTTTGTTTCTGCTACAAGCAAAAGTTAAGTTATTGTAAATTCCTAACCTTTTAAGTTTTTTTTTAATGTACTGGAAAATACCTCAAGTAATAAAGAAAATACTCAAGGATGCCTTTCTAAGCAAGTCACATGAGAAACCAGGATGTAATTGGAGGGAGTTCTGAGCAGTGACACCTGCAGGGTAGCAGTACCATTGCCTGCCAGGCTGACATTATGGCTTTAATACTGTCCCAACTGAGTTGTTTTTTCCATAAAGTTTCCGTGGAGGCAGCCCCATCTTTGGTGAGTCCTAATAGCAAGAACCAAATTTATACTGAAAGCTTAGGAGTGATAGGTATATCATCAGCTGAGAATAGATAATACTCTTGAGAGGGAAAATAAGACAGATGTTCAAGTAGGAAGAAAATGGGGCATGTCAAAAGCAAACCATGTTAATTTCCTTCACAATTTTGCTGGCCATTACGGACAAGTGAAGACTGAGTGGTGTCTAACAGCAAGTTCAGAAACCTGCTCAGATGTTACCATTACCAAATAACCATATTTTTTCTGGGTCTTAATGACCTTGTCTCTGAGTCATGATATTATTTTCACCATGCAGATTCTACCAAGGTTCATAAAACATCCATTTAGTATGACAGTTATAGTCTTCGTATAAGAACAAAGAAGGCTATTGCTCAAATGTTCAACCACAGAAACTGGGGGCACGTGTCAGAGGATAAGCTCAGTATCTGAGACAGGTTTCAGAAAATGTTAAAACAAAGGTGAGCCAAGGTTACAAAAAAATTGAAACTAGGAAAGTTCATCAAAGTTAACCTTTGCTGCCTGCCCACTTGAAGAATGGATTCACATTTTAGAAATTTATTTGCACTGCCTTCATTTTTTGTTTCTTTTTTTTTTATTTTTTTATTTTTTTGTCATTTAGAACAAAAACAGGCTTAGAAATGTAAGATCCAAATCATCACTAGTTGCCATGCCTTAGAAGAAGGTCCTGAAGCCATTCTCCGACCCCATTTATGGAGCTGGACAAGGAGTCCCATGACTCTTAACTGTTTACTGTTACTAGGCTAGAAAGTCTTAATCTCATCAGAGAGCCAAAGCCCCAGGCTTCTCGTCAAGTTTCCTGGTCCGAGTATCCATGAAGTTATATCTGAGGTCACCTTTGGCCCCGCTCTTCCCTACTTCACTGGACTCTAGAGTTATTCTCTAACTCTGTTTCCCACTCTCAGGTATAAACTGTGAGAGCTTACCTCCAAAGTAATTCTTGTTGTAAAGAAAGCATTTTAACTTTTTTTAACAGCAATATTAAAAAAAGATAAAATTAGAGAAAAATTAACACTTAATTCCTGTGGTGGAGGGAGCTGAGTCACCGAGAGCTATAATAACTATTCTAATCAGAGATACTAATTTTGATAAATAGGTTGTGATTAGTATTCATGTGGCCTTGCTCCTTTAAAGAGCTCAAAGCATTCTTTTTTTAAGCACTGACTCATTATCTATATATTGAAAAAAAATCCTAGGAATAAGTAATACGGGATTGAATAAGCAAATACTTTTGAAAGGCATGTCATTATTTTCCACTCCATTTTTATTCCTTCTCTGGGATGTTCAAGATGGAGGAACTAATTCCAAATATCTTTTTTCTTTTTTTTGTATGCTGTATGACAAAGTCATATTTCATTATTTTTCCTGTGAGTATTCCATTATTGCAGTACAATTTGTTGAATTTGTGTTTGTTTGTTAGTTTTTTTGCTTGTTTGTTTCTTTTATGGGAAGTGCATGGACGGAGAATTAAACCCAGGTCTTCTGCATGGCAGGTGAGAATTCTACCTCTGAACTACCCTCGCACCCCCACTAATTCCAAATATCTTGTAAATTTTCTTCTAAGGTGAGAAACCAAGTTTGGGTTAACTCTTTTAAGCCTTCCCTCTTATGATATTAAGGATCAATGCAATATTTAAAATTCTGGTCAATGGGAAGATGGAAAAAAATGAGTATCAAAACATATCTAAACAGATAAAGTTTCAGATTTACTATTTTAAGTGTCTAAGAAGTTTCACAGCCTTAGAAAATTCCTAAATACAAGGGTAGTTATATATAATTGTAGATTCCTTTATATGATTTCTGGACTGTAAAACACATCAATAATTAGAGCAGCACATAAAAGTGCAGAATGCCAAGGCACTTGTATTAGTTAGGGTTCTCTAGAGAAACAGAATCAACAGGGAACACTTGCAAATATAAAATTTATGAAAGTGTCTCATGTGACCGTAGGAACACAGAATCCAAAATCCACAGGGCAGGCTGCGAAGCCGATGACTCCAATGGATGGCCTGGATGAACTCCACAGGAGAGGCTCACCAGCCAGAGCAGGAATGGAATCTGTCTCCTCTGATTCCTCCTTAAAAGGCTTCCCATGATTGGATTTAGCATCACTAATTGCAGAAGACACTCCCCTTTGGCTGATTACAAATGGAATCAGCTGTGGATGTAGCTGACGTGATCATGACTTAATTCTATGAAATGTCCTCATTGCAACAGACAGGTCAGCGCTTGCCCAATCAGATGAACAGGTACCACAACTTGGCCAAGTTGACACCTGTCCCTAACCATGACAGTCCACCCCTTGTCAACTTGGCACCTATATATATATATATCACCTTAGACCATACTTAATTTCCAAATGAAAACAAATAAGCACACATTTTTTCTTTTCCCTGACAATACTCAACGGTCCTGCATATAAGGAAACACATTAAATCTCTCCAGAAAGGGTGCAAATCCTTGGGCAACATTCATTCTTAAACTTGATGTCTTACAACTTAAATAGTATAACACGAACAAAACAGCATTACATTTCTTGTTTCTGTAACTGTCCACATGGTCGGAGTTCATATTTATCACTATCTTCTTCCACTACCCGTTCCATGTTCCCTTTCCCCTCAGCAAGCACTTTAGCTGGTCGTGGTTCTTTGCCTGGTGGGGTGACCCAAACCTTCATTCCTGAAGTCTCAGAGCCATTAGTGGTCCTGCCTGGATTGTGTTGTTGCAGTTTTCCATTGATTTTAATCACAGGGCATGGTAGTACTAATAGACGCCCCAGGGGATCTCCTATATTCCAAGAAAACTCTTCTTTACCTCCATTATGTAGTTGCAGTCCTACTTCCTTCTGATAGTCAGCGTCAATTACCCCAGACAATAATGTAATCCCCTTCTTGGTGTGTTGATCCAGAGGCATAAGTAGCCCAAAGTGGCCAGGTGGCAATCTTAACTTCCAGTTCAGTGGTATCACTGTTGTTTCTCCTGGAGAAAGCACACCCCATTTTGGAACTAAAACCTGTAGACCAGCAGAACTCAGGGTAGCAGGGACAGGAAGCAAAAATTTTCCTAGTGGATCAGTAGGAGTAATAGTGAGTGGCACCACACCCATTTCCACCCCTTGGTTCCTGGAACCATGGATCCTGGCTATGGGAGAAACAGCACCATACAGCGGATGCTGATTCAGAGCATACACAGCTTCCTGGAGAACATTACCCCAGCCTTTCAAGTTTTTGCCACCTAGTTGGCACTGTAATTGAGTTTTCAAAAGGCCATTCCACCGTTCTATCAATCCAGCTGCTTCTGGATGATGGGGAACATGGTAAGACCAGAGAATTCCATGAGCATGTGCCCATTCTCACACTTCATTTGCTGTGAAGTGTGTTCCTTGATCTGAAGCAATGCTATGTGGAATACCATGACGATGGATAAGGCATTCTGTAAGCCCACGGATAGTAATTTTGGCACAAGCATTGCGTGCAGGGAAAGCAAACCCATATCCAGAGTATGTGTCTATTCCAGTAAGAACAAATTGCTGCCCCTTCCATGAAGGGAGTGGTCCAATATAATCAACCTGCCACCATGTAGCTGGCTGGTCACCTCGGGGAATGGTGCCATATCGGGGGCTGAGTGTGGGTCTCTGCTGCTGGCAGATTGGGCACTCAGCAGTGGCTGTAGCCAGGTCAGCCTTGGTGAGTGGAAGTCCATGTTGCTGAGCCCATGCATAACCTCCATCCCTGCCACCATGACCACTTTGTTCATGAGCCCATTGGGCAATAACAGGAGTTGCTGGGGAAAAAGGCTGACTGGTATCCATAGAACGGGTCATCTTATCCACTTGATTATTAAAATCTTCCTCTGCTGAAGTCACCCTCTGGTGTGCATTCACATGGGACACAAATATCCTCATGTTTTTAGCCCACTCAGAAAGGTCTATCCACATACTTCTTCCCCAGACCTCTTTGTCACCAATTTTCCAATTATGGTCTTTCCAACTCCCTGACCATCCAGCCAAACCATTAGCAACAGCCCATGAGTCAGTATACAAACGCACCTCTGGCCAGTTTTCCTTCCAAGCAAAATGAACAACCAGGTGCACTGCTCGAAGTTCTGCCCACTGGGAGGATTTCCCCTCACCACTGTCCTTCAAGGACACCCCAGAGAGGGGTTGTAATGCTGCAGCTGTCCACTTTCGGGTAGTACCTGCATATCGTGCTGAATCATCTGTAAACCAGGCCCGAGTTTTCTCTTCCTCAGTCAATTCACTGTAAGGAACTCCCCAAGAGGCCATAGCTCTGGTCTGGGAAAGAGAAGGTAATGTGGCAGCAGGAGTGGAAACCATGGGCATTTGTGCCACTTCTTCATGTAACTTACTTGTGCCTTCAGGACCTGCTCTGGCTCTATCTCGTATATACCATTTCCACTTTACAATAGAGTGCTGCTGTGCACGCCCAACTTTATGGCTTGGTGGGTCAGACAACACCCAACTCATGATAGGCAACTCAGGTCTCATGGTAACTTGGTGGCCCATGGTTAAGCGTCAGTCTCTACTAAGGCCCAGTAGCAGGCCAAAAGCTGTTTCTCAAAAGGAGAGTAGTTATCTGCAGCAGATGGTAAGGCTTTGCTCCAAAATCCTAAGGGTCTGCTTTGTGGTTCTCCTATAGGGGCCTGCCAAAGGCTCCAGACAGCATCTCTATTTGCCACTGACACTTCCAGCACCACTGGATCTGCTGGATCATATGGCCCAAGTGGCCGAGCAGCTTGCACAGCAGCCTGGACCTGTCGCAGAGCCTCCTCTTGTTCAGGTCCCCACTCAAAATTAGCAGCTTTTCTGGTCACTCGATAAATGGGCCGGAGTAGCACACCCAAATGAGGAATATGTTGTCGCCAAAATCCAAAAAGACCAACTAGGCATTGTGCCTCTTTTTTGGTTGTGGGAGGGACCAGATGTAGCATTTTATCCTTCACCTTAGAAGGGATATCTCGACATGCCCCACACCACTGGACACCTAGAAATTTTACTGAGGTGGAAGGCCCCTGTATTTTTGTTGGATTTATCTCCCATCCTCTGACACGCAAATGCCTTACCAGTAAATCTAGAGTAGTTGCTACTTCTTGCTCACTAGGTCCAATCAACATGATATCATCAATATAATGGACCAGTGTGATGTCTTGTGGGAGGCAGAAATGATCAAGGTCTCTGCGAACAAGATTATGACATAGGGCTGAAGAGTTGATATACCCCTGAGGTAGGACAGTGAAAGTATATTGCTGACCTTGCCTGCTGAAAGCAAACTGTTTTTGGTGGTCCTTACTAATAGCTATTGAGAAAAAAGCATTTGCCAGATCAATAGCTGCATACCAGGTACCAGGGGATGTATTGATTTGCTCAAGCAATGATACTACATCTGGAACAGCAGCTGCAATTGGAGTTACCACCTGGCTGAGTTTACAATAATCCACTGTCATTCTCCACGACCCATCTGTTTTCTGCACAGGCCAAATAGGAGAGTTGAACGGGATGTGGTGGGAATCACCACCCCTGCATCTTTCAAGTCCTTAAGAGTGGCAGTAATCTCTGCAATCCCTCCAGGAATACAGTATTGCTTTTGATTTACTATTTTGCTTGGTAGGGGCAGTTCTAGTGGCTTCCACTTGGCCTTTCCCACCATAATAGCCCTCACTGCATGAGTTAGAGAACCAACGTGGGGATTCTGTCAGTTGCTCAGTATGTCTATGCCAATTATACATTCCGGAACTGGGGAAATAACTACAGGATGGGTCCGGTTGTCCACTGGACCCACTGTGAGAAGGACCTGAGCTAAAACTCCATTGATCACCTGGCCTCCATAAGCCCCCACTCTGACTGGTGGTCCAGAGTGACGTTTTGGGTCCCCTGGAATTAATGTCACTTCTGAACCAGTGTCTAATAATTCCCAAAATGTCTGATCATTTCCTTTTCCCCAATGCACAGTTACCCTGGTAAAAGGCTGTCGGTCTCCTTGGGCAAGACTTAGAGGAAGGTTAACAGTATAAATTTGTAGCAGTGTAACAGGTTTCTCCCCCATAGGGACCTGGCCTCCCCTTCGTTCAAGGGTCTCAGGGTCTGTAAACTGTTTCAAGTCTGGAAATTGATTAAGGGGCCGTGATTCTGTGTTTTTGTAATTCAGGTTAGACTTCTGTTCCCTTGACCTAGAACTCTTTTGTTTACACAGCTCCAACAAGAATTTAGTAGATTGCCCTTCTATTGTATTTCTAGGCACCCCATGATTTACTAGCCAATGCCACAAATCTCTGCGTGTCATATAATTTTGATGCCTCCTTTGAGTTTGTTGTCTATTATAATAGCCGCGTCTACCCTGTCTTTGGTGATTAAGTGCTGCCACCTGGCTTCTGCCAACTCGGGATCCTGTCATCCCCATTGTGTTTAAGGATTCCAGCTCAGTGACAGCAGTTCCTACTGTAATATCTGACCTACAGAGAAGTGCAACCACAGAGCTCTTGAGGGATGATGGTGCTAGTCTCACAAACTTATTTCTCACTGTTCTGGTAAAAGGTGCATCCTCTGGACATTCCTGGGGTATAAGAGCAGGCTTTGCATGATAAATCCACTCTAACATCCCAATCTCTCTAAGCCTCTGGATCCCCTCATCTACATTATACCAGGGCAGTTCTGGCATTTCAACCTCAGGTAATGTTGGCCACCTTTTCATCCGTGTTTCAACCAACCACCCAAACAAGCTGTTAACACCTTTTCTAACTGCTCTAGCTATAACATTGAATGCAGAATCTCTGCTTAGTGGGCCCATATCAATAAATTCAGCCTGATCCAGCCTTATATTCCTCCCACCATTATCCCACACTCTTAAAATCCATTGCCACACATATTCCCCTGATTTCTGTCTATATAAATTGGAAAACTCACACAGTTCTTTTGGAGTATAACGTACCTCCTCATGTGTGATACTTTGTACCTCACCTTTAGGGGCCTGTTGGGACTTTAGTCTAGTTATAGGTCTAGAAGAAATGAGGGGTGGTGGGGGTGGGTCATGAAAAGAATTAGAAGTATCTTCCAAGCCATTTGCTTCAGGGTTTTCATTTGCAGTTTCATCTGGTGAAACAGGATTAATAACTCTAGGGCTAATCCCTTCAGGAGGAGGTTGGGTGGCCAATTCCTCAAGGCAGGCTGGAGGTGGGGTGGCTATGTCCTCAGGGAAGACTATTACAGGGTTATCTAAAGAAGGCTCAGCATGGTCTCGGGTTTCAACCTCACCCCCAACATCATTATCAATCCATATGTCGCCATCCCATTTTTCAGGGTCCCACTCCTTTCCAATCAATGCCTTCTCTTTAACAGCAGACACCATGCAAGACTGAGATTTCAGTTTACGTTGTAAAGTTGCTACTCTAACAATAAGATTCTGAGTCTGATTTTCACAAGTCTACGGCTACAGGAAATAAAATTTTCCTTCAGGATACCCATAGAAACCTCTACATCTTTCAGACGGCACTTAAGCTTCTTGTTTGAAGCCTTAAGCCCATCCCTTTCACCCTTTAATGTAGACAGTGTATCTATCAACAACCAACCAACATCTCTATAACTCTTATTTCTACAAAACTCTGTAAAGGTGTCAAAAACATTATCCCCCAGAGTCTGGCTTCGTACAAGCGAAGCATTAGGAGAATCGAATGATGATATTTTGACTATCTCCTTTGCCAACTCAGTCCATGGATTGGGAGTGTCATTCTGATTACGGGAATCAGAGTCCTTAGTGTCTCTGAGCCCAGTCAGAGTAGAAAACCATTCATAAAAACCCATTTTTAAGATTCTGTTCCTTAAGAACCACTCCTGGTACCAGATGTATTAGTTAGGGTTCTCTAGAGAAACAGAATCAACAGGGAACACTTGCAAATATAAAATTTATGAAAGTGTCTCACGTGACCATAGGAGTGCAGAGTCCAAAATCCACAGGGCAGGCTGCGAAGCTGATGACTCCAATGGATGACCTGGATGAACTCCACAGGAGAGGCTCACCAGCCAGAGCAGGAATGGAATCTGTCTCCTCTGAGTCCTCCTTAAAAGGCTTCCCATGATTGGATTTAGCATCACTAATTGCAGAAGACACTCCCCTTTGGCTGATTACAAATGGAATCAGCTGTGGATGTAGCTGACGTGATCATGACCTAATCCTATGAAATGTCCTCATTGCAACAGACAGACCAGCACTTGCCCTATCAGATGAACAGGTACCACAACTTGGCCAAGTTGACACCTGTCCCTAACCATGACAGCACTTGACCTTTTTTTAATGCTAGTGCTCATGTAGGTGATCTAATTTTTTACAGTTATCTTTCCACACAACTAAGGAAAACAATACCCATTTACTATAGTGAAATTGATCTGTGATTATAATACAAAAAGACATTTGACAAAACAAATGAATTTCTGACTCTAAAAGCTCAAAAATCTAATGGTTACTCAATTTACTGTCTGTATAGCACATGAAAAAACAAATTCCTTTCATCATCATCTTTTACTTTGATTGGCCATTTATTGGACCAACTGATAATGAGTCAAGAGTTTGACCTCCTTTGTCACTAGTCTACCATAAATTATTTGCATACCATGAAACCATGCAAACCCAATGTATATGCATTTTTAAAGTAAAGCTTACTTAGAGAGGCAGTTTAATAGAGAAAGCTATCGCCTCATATTTACACCTGTTTCATGTAAAATAAATAGATAAAAAACAAAGCCAGGGATTGACTGATAGACATCTGAGTGATGACTGTATAACACATGAAGTATTGATTTTCAAGTTAGGTGATAGCCTGATAATACTGATCACACATTCTTTGTGTTAAAAATGCTGGCAAGTTAAGTATTATAATAATAACAAAGCATTAGAGGACTCAGTTCATATTGTTGTTGATTTTCATTCATAAGGGTTCTTTCAATCCTATCCATTCTATTTGTTAAAATTTATCCTTTTATTTAAATGTATCACAAGGCAAAAACTATTTTAAAACAATTATTAAAGTAAACATCTTAGTTCTCAGTTACACAAATTTGTTTATTTTGAATCACTTCATTCAACATATTTTCTAAAATGTGCTCTCTAATCTAATGGCAAAATAAGTTCAAACCTCTAGCTTAAACTGCTGTTTAAAGTACACACTTTCCCAACTACATCGCATAAAACTCTTAGTAGATTAATGAGCTTGCATTATCTGCTTATTTCTTTTTCTCAACACTATAATTATAAAGCGATTCACAACTCTACATTAAAAGAAACAGCTCCCAGATATTAAGTGGCTGTTTTATGTGAGACTTTATGGATTTATCTTTAATCTTTAAAATAACCCTATCATTCAGGTTCTTTGATTGCAACCAACAATTTAAACGTCTTTAAGCAAACAAGTAATAAGATAAACAATTGATTCATAGAAGTGAAAAGCCCAAAGGTTGGCATCATTTCAGGAACATTTTGATCCATAAATTTATAGCTGTAAGGATCCCAAGTGTCATTTCCATTGTTCTCGCATTTTCAGGCTTCTTCATATTTTGTCTTTATTCTCACACTGCTTCCACTATGCTTGACAAGCATCACCAAGGCCTTTCTAGACCTTGTGTCCAGCCATTCATCTCCACTCCTATCATCTGAAGAACTAATAAACATCTCATCTTGCAACTTCGGTGGCAGAATGAAGAAATATCGTTCTCATGTTTCATCTCCTATTTGCCTAAATAGTAACAAGTGACCTCAGGAAACCTCCTGAAATTCCAGCATACAGAAAGGGAAGTCCAGTAGAAATACAAATGAGAAGTTTACCTCATGGAAGACATTCAAACTGGTAAAGCAACATAAAATGGAAAGCACATTTTTTGTTAAGATATCGATTAATCACATTCTTTCTTCCCTTGGTGTTCTGAAGCAATTGAGAAATTGACACAGGAGCCACAAGGAAGAAAAATAACTACTTGATTAATGTTAACCAGATTGCAGAATGTAGCTTAAAACCAGGACGAACGAACTTAAGCGTTTGGAAATGGATAGAGGTGATGGTATCATGTTATTGTGAGTATAATTAAAGGTGAAGAATTGTGGGTGAATGTGGGGTAAGGGGGAAGTTTAGAGTCCTGTATGTCACCAGAAGGAAAACAAGGTTAAAACATGGGAATGCATAACAGTGAATCTTCTGGTAGATGATAACTGTAACTAACTGGACAAATATACAAAAGTTCTTTAAAGAACTATTAAAGAACATATGTATGACATTATTACAAGGAGTTAATAACAGATTGGTATACGTAATATGAAAAACATGAACCTATTGCAAACTATAGACTATAAGTAACAGCAATGTCTTAACAGTCTTTCATCATCAAATACAAAGGTACCACACAATTACTAAGGTTCAATAATGAGGGTGAGGGAGAAAAGATTTGGGATCTTTTGGGTTTTCTCTTTTCTTTCTGTTTATTTTTTTAGAGTAATGAAAATGTTCTAAAACTGATTGTGTGATGACTGCACAACTTTATGCGCATACTGTGAGCCATTGATTGCATACTTTGGTCAGACTGCATGGAGTGTAAGTAAAGCTCGATAAAATTGCTTTAAAAAAAAAAAAACAACCCAGAACTAAAATGGGACTTCCTGTGCCCTAGCTCCCCCTCTAACAATTGACACCCTGGGACTAGAGTTTAAAAGTCAACTAGCTGCATGATGAGATGATGGAAGAATTAGCCAAGAGACCACATATCAGACCACACAAGGAAAAGAGTTGACAGCAAATGAGCAGTAACCTCTACCCAGACCTCATCAACAAGGCAGAAAAGTATGTTTCCCTTTAATATTTTTTCGTACATGGAGTGGAAAAGGATGTACCCTCCTGTTCTAGTTTGCTAGCTACCGGAATGCAATATACCAGAAACAGAATGGCTTTTAAAAGGGGGAATTTAATAAGTTGGTAGTTTACAGTTCTAAGGCCAAGAAAATGTCCAAATTAAAGCAAGTCTATAGAAATGTCCAATCTAAGGCATCCATCCAGGGAAAGATACCTTGGGTCAAGAAGGCCAATGAAGTTCAGGGTTTCTCTCTCAAGTAAGAAGGCACATGGCGAACATGGTCAGGGTTCCTCTCTCATCTGGCAGGGCACATGGCAAACACAGCGTCATCTGCTAGCTTCTTCTCCTGGCTTCCTGTTTCATGAAGCTCCCTGGGAGGGATTTTCCTTCTTCATCTCCAAAGGTCACTGGCTGGTGGACTCTGCTTCTTGTGGCTATGTCATTCTGCTCAGCTTTCTCTGAATTCACTCATTCTCCAAAATGTTTCCTCTTTTATAGGACTTCAGAAACTAATTAAGACCCACCCAAATGGGTGGAGACATGTCATCACCTAATCCAGTTTAACGACCACTCTTGATTTAATCACATCTCCAAGGAGATGATCTGATTACAGTTTCAAACATACAATATTGAATAGGGATTCTTCTGCCTTTATGAAATGGGATTTAGATTAAAACATGGCTTTTCTAGGGGACATACATCCTTTCAAACCAGCATACCTCCCCTCTTTGAAACCTAAAACATGTGCCCTCCCAAATTGGCACTAGCTTTATCAGGTCAATAGTGTGTGGCCTTCCTGCACAAGTCCTCCTGTCGCTCTTATTTTCTGGAAGTAGTTCTGTTAAACATCTAAGAGAACAGCCATGGAGTCAAACTGCTCAGGATTGTGTCCTGTCTCTGCTGCTTCTCAACTATGTCACACTGAGCTAGTAACCTGCTTGATCCTCGGTTTTCTCATCTGTAAAGTGTCAATGATCATAGTACCTACCTCACAGGATTGCTGGAGCATTACATGAGATAATCCATGTTCCCCGTACCTTCTGGCTTAACAGCCTTAAGCCTTTTTCTTGTTCAGCTCAGGTAATTCCTTTGTGCCACAGCAGTTTTGTAATCCTTCTGGGAATGCAGTGCTGGTACAATTACCCACGGTGTACTTCAAGGATTGGCGCAGTTATGCTGAAAAGAGTCTCCACTGGGCTTGTCTCTGAGAACATAAAGAACAGCACTTACATATGCAAGTTGTCTTCTGCCTTTTCTATTCCCCTAAAACCCATTCCTGCACTTGCTGGGAATGGTGACACTCCCTAATGTGTTCCTATTTCAATTCTTACTTTGTGAGAGGTCAGGAAGCCACTCCAATCCATCATACCCCAAGAGAGCATTGCAAGCCCAGGTTCTTCACAAAGTTATTTTCTCCAGATAGGTCCTTAGTGTTACATCTTTATTTCCTCTTCCCTGGGGTCCTCCTGCATACTTCTTAGGATGGAGGGAAGAAATAGCTTGCTGAATTACACACGTATATAACACAAGCTTCCTCTTCTCCTTGTCCCAACATTTGAATCCCTTATCCAGAAGTTTCAGTGTTGTGAGATTCTGAACACACAAATGAACAAGGGCCAGACCATAGATGACAATGGAACTCTGTCTTACAATCAACCCAGTTAGCCACGCCACAACCTTTTTGGTCATTGGCCAAGAGGAGTGAAGATTTGGTCAATGACTGTCAACTTCTCTAATTTCTGTTCCTGCTTCCAACTCAGTACCAACCAGAGAAGGCAAAGTATGCTCCCCAAACCAAGGATGTTGAATGCCCTGCTTCTAGTTAGACTTTCTTCAGCTTCCCCTGCCAACAACCTTCAATCAGAGCATAGAACCTTCCCCTCTCCCTTTTATTCCACCATAAAGCTTTCCTACTCTCTTACCAGATTTTCAGTCTCTGACAAATGCAAGTGATGGTGTATTCCCTCCCAATAGCAAGCTCAAAATAAACAGTCTCTGTTTGTCTAAATTGGGTTGTCTTTGTTTAATTTCACACTTGAAAACATGAAATCCTACCATAATAGAGATCTTGATTCTTAGACTTTTTCAACCATTTTCATATATAGTGACTACTAGAATTAAAAAATAAAAAAAACGTAACTTAGGCCCAAGGACAATGTCATCACTTCATATTAGAAAGTCATAAAGAAGCCATTCTACTGAATTGTAAATTTAGGAATTTTTTTCTGTTTTCATTGGAGAAGTGTGACTTCTTAATGTATCTCCACAATGGAATGCTTTAAACTTCAGAAGCCCAATACATTGACATTTTAGCTCATCTTTCGCATAAAATAAATCTGAGAAATAATAAATAGTAAAATAAAACAAAAATTAGCTGCAAATCAGCATGTTAAATTGAGTAACTTAACTTAATACCTTAACAACTATTTATTGAATGATATTTATTGAACATCTGTTATGTTCCAGACACTCTCCAAGGAGCTTGAAACAAAATAGACAAAGAGTCCTTCAAAATGTAAGTACGTTATATAATATGCCATGAGTTACTATATGCAAAATTACAGAGAGCTGAAGTGGAAGAATCAAGCATGCTACCAGGGTGGAGTGGGCAATTTTAAACAGATTGATCAGGGTAGGTCAATTTGTACAAAGATTTAAGACAGTTTGTCATGCCACTATCTGGGGGAATACATTCCCAAACTATGAGTATGCCTGGTTCTTTTGAGGAATACTCAGGAGCAGGGTAACTTTTAGGGTCCAGGTAGGGTGGAGAGATAATAGGTGCTGAGCTCAGAGAGCCAAGGAGGAAGGAGCCATCAGATGAAATGGGGCCATAAACCTACACAGGCAAGTGGAAATGTTTGGCTTTTCCCCTGATGGAACTGGGTAGCCAGTAGAGGATTTTGAACAAAATTACTATTCAAATAATTTCTTGTGATTAAGCCCTGCTATAGAAGTCAGCATCTGGCCTCTCTCTAATGCCAGATCTGCCACAAATTTTGAAGAGGTCCTCTCAACAGAAATGCCTTCAGTTTCCTTACTAGCATATATTGGGCTAGTATCTATGATCCTTATTGCTTAAAAATCTCTATTTATCTGGAAAATCCATTGAAGGAGTTCCAGTTTGTCATCTAAATGGGAGATTGACTGATGTTAGGGCAGTTGAAGAAATATCCCAAGTGTTCCTTTTCTCTGATGTATTTCCTGAATCCTGCTAAATTTACAGCAAGATTTCTGTGCTGGTTATGTATTCCAGAAAAGTCATGCTCTTTTAATCCAATCTTGCAGGTACAGATTTATTGCAGGCGGGACATTTTAATTAGTTTATATCTATGGAGATGTGGCCCTGCCCATTCAAGGTCTTAATTAGTTTACTGAGTCCTTAAAAAAGTAGAGAGAGAGAGAGAGAGTGAGAGAGAGAGAGAGAGAGAGAGAGAGAGAGAGAGAGAGAGAGAGAGAGCTCAGAACCAGTACATGCAAACACAGACATCTGAAGATGCAGAAGGAAGAGGCCCCAGAAGACGCCAGAAAAACCCACAGGACTTGAGAGCTGTTTGAAACCAGAAGCTGGGAGAGGACAGCAAATGTCACCATGTGCTTTGACATGTGACAGAGAAACCCCAGATGCCATAGGCCTTTCTTCAGAGTCACAGTGTCTTTGTCTAGATGCTTAGGTGGGACATTTTTATGGGCCCTAGAAATATAAATTTGTAACTGAATAAATCCCCTTTATAAAAGCCAACCCATTTCTGGCTTAGTGCATTCCAGCAGACTTAGCAAACCAGAACAATTTCCTTTTAAATTTTAAACTTGATAATGAAAGTTTTTTTGCATCAGAAAGGAGCTGATAAGAGAAAATCTCCTGTAACAAAGAAGGCACTTTGCCAGGGATGGGGATTGGGGGGTGGCTTAGGAAGAAATATTTCTACAAGGTAATATAGACTCCTCTGGATCAAAATTCTCCAGATGCTCCAGAAGCTAAACCCATTATCTCATTTTACATGCTGCTGTTAGCATAACAAAGTCAATCAATGCATTTTGGTCAATACCCCTCTTAACTATTAACAGGGAAAAATGTGAGCTTCTAAACGAAATATCTTGAGCTAGATAAGGTACTTATTATAATGAGAAGAGCAATTTGCATTTTAACAAGGGGAAATAAGATAGGGTTTTTAAAAAACACAGACATAACTCTCACAGTCAAACTGATTGTAGAGAAGGTAATCATTACCTCTTTTCAGAAAATTGCATTCACACCATTTTCCACTAAAGGCTAAAAATAAAGAAAAAACATTGAAAAAGTGAGTAAAAATTTTCCTTATTTTGAACATTTTTTTAGTATTCTATGATATGCATTGCAGCTGGTGGGTTTCACACTTATTTCAGGTGGTGGGAGCTCCTGTTGAAAATTCGTGAGGCTACAGAGGTGGGTGATAAACTTTAATTCCCTGAAAAAGATAAAAGCCTACTGCAAGAGCTCAGCATTGACCTGCAAAGGTTAAGTTAAAGTAAAGCCACAGTATATAGAGCAGATCCTTTATAACATGTCATCCCCTCCCAAGTAAAAAGTTTCTAATCAATTTAAAGAGATAGAGGAAGAGAAGGGGAAAAAAGGGAAAAGGAAAAGGAAAACAGCATTGACTGCTGCCCCTGTAATAAGGAGTCTAATTTTATGCTATTATCTGTCTGATGGTTTAAGCAGAATAATGTGACACTGAGCTAGAAATGTGAGAATGAGGCAGAACAAGAAAGTGTTTGCAAGAGACTAATTTCAGGCGCCCATGGGGCTTCACATAAAACTCATTTGCACATAGCGCTCTCTTATGAATGGTGGATAAATATAATTCCTAGCTACCAGTGGATTTCTTTTTATACTAACAAGAAGTCTAAGAAGGAAGAATGACACCTAGGTTAAAATTGTCTTAAGAGTTAGAGCGCTTTCCAAATGAATTGATTAGTCATTGACAGTACAGGCTGTTCCCTGAGGGTGCCAAAGCAGATGCTCTTATCAGCCTTCCCTGCAATCTTACAAACCATATTGCCTGATGAATAAACAAACAAACAAACAAAATGTGAAAATGGGCTATCCGCTCTAATCAATACATGTAAGTTTTCAATTAAAGTTTACATGACAGAAAACACATATAGATTTTAACCTTTTAAGCAAAATCTTTCTGAAAAGAAAGGAAGAGAAGAAAAAAATTTTTAAGGAGAAATCAGAGCTGATTAAAAATGTACCAGCGCCATCTGGTGTCAAAAGATGAAAATAATAGCAGCACTTAGCAGTCAAATGATCTTTCCTTTTTGGGGGGTCAGGTGCAATGGGGCTTGGTAGTAACAGACAGACAGTAATTCTTGTGACAGGATTGACTACTTACCATTTGCTTTTCAACCTCATCATACCAAGGGAAGTGAAGTTGGCTGCAGCAGTGAATTTGCCATTACTCATATTTTCAAGATTTGAGGAAAATACAAATGTTTTAACTCAAGAAGCCATATCATTGCTTAAGTTTTCCACTCTAATTGACTTAAGTAACTTTCCCTAAGACGAGAAAAAATGTTTTTGTACTTTCAGAACTAATGTCTTTTTAAAAATATAGAAGTAACAGATGGGTAGCATATTTTTAAGGAGGAAGCTTTGAGGCTTATAATACTAATGCACTAAGATAAATTTAGCAATATAGGTTTTAAAAAACTACACAGTGGTGTTTGAGTGTCTTGGAAATTTGTGCACATATCTATTAATAGAACCTGAAAAATACAGTGCACACTCTGTCCCTTTCTGCAACTGATTTTTTATTACATCTGTATCTTAAATATAATAACCCAACCTTTTCCCATTTATTCCTGGTATATTTTGAGCCACAGAGGTTTTTGACAATTTCAAACACCAGTACAGTATTTCACAAATGAAAATACTTGCTACTTAAGAATTCTCAGCCCTCAGACATTGAGCAGAGATTAGCATTGCTCTCTGTGGTGTGGGTGTATTAATTAAAAACAATCGGATACGTTTTTTTTCGTTGAATAATTCTGTAAGATTTCAGTTGTGCTCCTTTCATATAGCTAGGTAACATAAAGTAGAAAATGCAACCATAAAGTACATTTTAAAATCAGTCATCTATAGCTTGTCATATAAAGTGAGATATTTGAATTCAAGGACCTGTTTTTCTTCAGTTATTAAAAATGTGGAATTCTGTTAAAATGCAACGGTATTTCATTGGTACAAAAATTGGCCTTTGAATGGTGTACATTTAATATCCTGTAATAGATAACTGATATTGTAGCTTCAAAATGCAATGATTTTATAGGATTATACTTAATTTAGGCACCTAATTTTCAAGCAATGGTGAGAAGTTTTATGTGCCTTCTACCTGTGGCCCCAGGCAATTATCTCTTCCACAAAAGAACAGACCAAGATGTGCACGGAGGTCACCAAAGAGCTGGCCAAGTACGTCCTTCTTGCATGCCGTGAGAGAACGGGTAGAAGTGATAGAGGTAGACCTGAGGTCAGAGCTACAGCAGCTGAGAGCAACAAGAAGCAGAAATGGGCTTGAATACACAGGCATCCAGAAATGTTCAAGAGAAGTAACACTATTCATGACAAATCAAGAAGTTTGAAAGTTGCTCATAGGGAACTTAAGTCTTGATTTAGAACAAGTTCAAGAATTCAGCAACAAAAAAAGTATTTTTCCAGCAATTTAAGAATAATCACATTAGATACATTGCACTAAATGTCTACTGTGTTCTAGAAATTGCCCAAGAATGAAAAAATCTTATGTCGTTTGCATAAAATCAATACTCACATAATTCAAGACTAATTTCCCCATAGTAAAAAGCATAAAGAAGGGGAAATGTCATCTTGGAACACATACATTTGCAAGCAGTAAAGGGCATTTTTTTCTCTTTGAAACATGCATTTATGCTTAATAAAAACTTGTACAAATTTTTTGTCATTTTTTCAAACATCAAGAACTCTTTGTGCCCTAACACAAAAGATTAGATGGCTTAGAGGTATATTTTACAGATCAGCATTAATTTTGCAGTCATGTCACATTGTTTCCATTTTTCTCCATATCTATACTTGTATAATAATCTGATTTTTGCAAATTTAAAGGTACATGCTTTAATGCTTTTTTTTGTTTTGTTTTGTTTTCTAGCATTATCCCTAACATTTAAGGATACTATCTCTTAAATTAACATTTTTATTTGATGGTAGTTGGCATTTTTCTTAGTATTTTTTTCCCTTTAATTTCTGACCTAAGAGTCCAAACCTACTAATTTTAGATGCTTTTGTCAACACCAGCAATACTGTATAGTTAA
Organism: Tamandua tetradactyla; assembly: GCF_023851605.1. NCBI lineage: Eukaryota > Metazoa > Chordata > Mammalia > Pilosa > Myrmecophagidae > Tamandua > Tamandua tetradactyla. The sequence continues at coordinate 85,112,253 of NC_135328.1, read as the reverse complement.
AGAACACTTGAATGAAATTATTACATAGAATAAATAAGATTTTACATTATAAGAATAATTGTCATAAAAATCCCCTGCAAAATTCTGTTGCACATTTACAATAGTAAGGTATATAGGACACTAAACAAAAAATGGTAGATATTTGTATTTACCAGTTAAAGTATTTTACCATATAGCAAGAATAACAACCAACAATTCACTGGATATGGAAAATATTTGCGTTATTTCCAATTTTATCCATAAAGTAAGAATATTAGTCCTTCAATATCAATACAATCCAATGTTAATAAAATCTAAGTTAGATAAATGTGACCCACATAGCACTCCACATTTTATAAAGATTGCCTCAGTTAAATTGATAATGAAGCAGGTGACATTATGCCCATTTCATTGATCAGGAAACTGAAGCTCATAGAGTTTAAACCTCCAAAGATGGAACCGTTATGAACTGACAGATCCAAGATATGCACCTACTTCTCACTGCTCATCCATTACCCAATATGGAGCTGTGAAACCTGGCCACCTTATACAGAGGTCCATGGGTTCCACTTTGAGCTACGTACTGTATAGAGACAGGAGAAACAAACATCAGAGGAGTTTTTTAAGAGGTTTATAATCCTGGCGAGGTTAACTATAACACACAAAAACCAGGATAATGTACATTTTCATATATGGCACATGTGTTGGCTATTATCATAATGAAAATTGTAGAAAGTAATCAACCCGAGGAGACAGAGAAAACTTCACGGAATAGGAATATGAACCAAGAGGTCACTCTTACTCACCATTCCTTGAATATCGACTACATAACAGGCGCTGATCAGGCATTATCTTTACAAAGAGGAAAGTACGTGATGCCTGATCTCTGTCTAATGGCGGGGAAAAAGGCAAGCTAATGCCAAATTATAGTGCAGCGGTATGAGGACTTTGATAAAGTTCAATGTAAGATATTGTAAAAGCACAAAAAGAGGCAACTAATGTAGCCTTGGGTTTGGGGTACATTGCTTGCCACTTCCTCCAGGAGTGAAATACGTGAGAAGAATTTTAAAGATCAAGCAGCAATTATACAGATGAAGAGAATGGGGGATGTTATAGGCATTAAAGATACTGGAAAGAGCATATGCAAAGTTTCCCCCGAGAAAGCAGGGGATAGTCGTCGGAAATATGATTTAGTTCTAAAATGACTGTTCTGTAGGATGCTAGCTAAGAGTGGCAAGAGATGAGACAGGAGACTGAAGCAGGGATTTTTATATTTAAAACAATTTGAAAGTACAGAAGATTATAAACCAGAAACTGATCTGATAAGATCTGCATTTAAGAAAGATCAATTTGACAACAATATAGGAACAGATTAGAGGGTCTTGGCATGGGAGGCAAAGAAAGCAGATAGTGATTTTTGCAATTAGCCAGTCAAGAAAAGCATGAGTCTTTGAATGACAGTAAGACAAACAAATGGCCAGTATATATGACAGTGACATAAAGTGGTCCATTAATGATAATGGTTGGATGAGAAGCATATATTTACTCTTTTATTTTGTTTGCATTTGAATTTTCCATAATGAAAAGTTAAAATAATATCTTTTTACACCAAAATAAATAAAAAGAACTATTAATGTTTATTGTATTGTAATAAAAAATGATTATAGATAATGTCAAAATATTAAAAAATATGCTGGAATCTTAAAACATAGACTGGATGACTTAAAAAATCTATTACAATTAGAAACTTCTACATACAAACCTTTTATAGTTTTATGAAAAACTTAGAGTCGTTGTCTCTCTTTAAAGATTGTCTCTTTAAAATTATATAATAAGAAAAACCGTGGGAAGAAAAGTGACAAATTCATGTCTCAAAAATAAACAAGTTTTTTTTTTTTAAGAAATGGAACCTATTAAAATTTTCTCCCACTAATGAACAAAAGGAAGAAATGGGTGATGCATAAATAAAGCATCCTTAATGACCTGGATTTTATTTTAATAAAAGGTATCATGTTTCTTGTATTTTGATGTCTTTTGTACCTCTCCTTATGAAAACATTTATTTGGTATATCAGCTCCCCTATTTTCTGCCATTTTACATGAGATATTATAAACATCATCAGGTATATGGACAAAATTCAAACGCCATGTTACGTATGTGAATTAATTGTTAATTGTTATGGTCTGGAAAATAACATTTCTAGACTAAATTATGATGAAAATCTGACAGCATATTAAGAAACCAAACAGGGAATAATTTGTTTAGCTTTAAGCAAAATAAATATTTTAATCTGTAAGCAAACAAATTGTTTAGCTTTGGGGATGTAGGAAAAATGTGTAGAGAAAAAGCATAGAAGGAAAATTCAGCATTGGGGGAACTTGCAAGAAAGCAAGAGATCCTGAGACTTCCAAGAAACTCTTCTTGGGTTTAAAAAGGAAATTTAAATCACTTCCTAATTCGTGAGTCAGCAAGTGATGCTAGGCTAGGTAATGCAATATTAAGAAGTACATATTCAGCTTTAACAATATGCATAGAATTCTTTGGACACAGACCCTCACTGGATTTGCGACTTTTGTGGTGAGTCTATGTAAAAACTATGCACAAGGTGCCCTACGATGGAGCACAATAGAATGGTGTTAAACCCACACTGGGACTACTGCAAAGTCTCCTTTGGGAAAATAGTATCTATGATAAATCTTTTGAGTTTGCAGATAAAAAGATGAAGGGGTTAAGTGTACTCACTAAATAAATTTTTAAGACCAAAAACAAAAATGATAGTATTCTTCTAATCAGTGAAAGGACCTAAAATTCTCTAATCCGTATGTAAGTGTGAGCTATCTTTACTGCTGCTTACTACTAAAAAGTAAGAGTATGGAAAGAAAATGAAACTTCCATAATTTTATAATGCATAGGTGTTGGAAATCCAAAAGAATGATCCTTAAAGGTGAAAGCAATAGAAGGTCAAGAACATGTCAAAGATGACCACAAATATTGCAACATTATAGCACTTTGCTAAATATCCTAGCTAATACAGTAAGATAAGGGAAAAAACAGAGGAATAAATATGCTACTAAACTGCTGTGATTTGTCCTATGACATGGTTATCAAAGACAATGCAAATTCTTTGAATGTACAGAATTTGTATTTTTTGCTTGTTCACAAATACTAGAATAGCACCTAATAATTAGTTGGCAATCAATAAATCTTTGTTAATGACTAAATCAAGGATCTAAATAGAAAAACAAAACGATAAACTTAAAAACTAATTGTATCAATTGAAAAAGTCCAGGGAGAATAAACACAAGACTTATATACAAAAATTATGAGTTTTCTCAATCCCAACAGTAACCCTTTTTTTTTTTTTGGCATGGGCAGGCTGCAGGAATCCAACCCAGGTTTCTGACATGGTGACATGGCAGGTGAGAATTCTGCCACTGAGCCACTATTGCACTGCACCCAACAGTAACCCATTTCTAAATGATGGAGGATTACAATATCAATTTAAGCTTTCAGATGCATAGACATTAATTGAAAATAAATGGGTACATTTCATAAATACAAAAAACTTAATAAAAATAGAGAGATAGACTATATTCTAGACAGGACGATTAAATATTTTTAAATTAATAGCTTTTTCAAAAAAATCAAAAGTAATTAAAATAAACACTTATAGGGTGATATGTGCATCTTGACCTCCAGACTGCAAGGTTTACCTGGAAGGAAGAAATTATGAAAAATAATTAATTTTTAAATAAAATGAACATTTTTAACGAATCACAAGGGCAGTTTTACACTACCAGAGATACAGATTATAAATCAAGAGAAATTAAAAGAGCAAGATGTGGTCTAGGAAAATATGAAATGCAAAACAATGAATGATGCAGAAATAGACTCATTAATATATGGGAATTTAGTATATGGTAAAGGTTGCATTTAAAATAAAAATCAGGTAGACTCTTCAGTAAAATAATTTGTTATCTGCATTGATGTACGAATTTTAAAACTTGAGGCTTGCTTTACAACATATGGAAATATAAACTCTGAATGAGTAAAAGTGCCACAAATCAAAAAAGAAAAGCAACTATGTTTGAAAGAAATATCAAAGATAATATTGCAATTTGATGTGAGGACAGAATTTCCTAAGCCATGTATCTAAGAAGCCATAAAAAATAGACCAACAAATTTGATGAAAGAGAAATGAAAATCATCCTTAAAAAAACTAAACATTATGTGATCTATGATATATGAAAGCTTAGATCCATTATTATTGGCACAAAATTTATTCATTGGATAATTTTTAATGTATTAGTATCCAGACAGCATTAAAAGTTCTATCTAATCAATTTTTTAAAAATACACTAATCCTTGGAATAACTGTGCAACATCATAATAAATAACACTAATCATGGGAATAAATGCACAACAACATAATAAATCGTAGAAAAACTAATTTCATTGGAAAAATATTTTGCCTTTCAGATTGAGGTTGGGGGAGGGGTGGGACACTGAAAATATCCAATATTGGGTAGGGGCAAGGAAATGTGCATTGTCATTGACTATTGTTGCAAGTGCATATCGAATTAGGATTAACTATTACAATTTCAAAAATGTGAATTCTTTCACCTAATTCTTCCACCTCTAAGGATCTTTCATGAGCAAAATTATTGTTTACAAAATAGCGTTATTTTCAGATTTTAGCTCCCCTCCCTACTCTATGATCTCTTTTGTATAGTAGTCAAAGTCAGGAAAGAAATGAGGCAGTAAAACTTTTAAAATGGTTCCTTTATCCTCTAGACCATCATTGTGCAATAGAAATGTAGTCGAGTCAAATATGCAATTTTAAATGTTCTCTTAGCGACATTTATAAAGACAAAAAGAAATGCAAATTGATGTTATTGCTATATTATGTTTCACCCAATATATCCAAAATATTATTTCAAATTTTAACCCATAAAAAAATTTGTTTATGATGTATTTTAGAGTTGTTTTCTTACTGAGTCTTCAAAATTTGGCATGTAATTTATAATTATAGCACATCTCAATTTATGCTAGCCACATTTCAAGTGGTCGCTAGTCACAAGTGGTTAATGACTACTGTACCAGACAGCAGATCTCTAAATGGCACTGGGTCGGACATGATGTTCACCAGAGGTCAGTGCTTTGCACACAGGGAATCACGTTACTGCCACCAAATCTCACAGCACTGACTGGCATCAAACCATCTCCTATCCCATTTTATGTCCCATTGAATACAAAGACCTGAATGAACCAATATTACCAGCTTGCTTTGGTAAACAAGATGCAGACTGGAATAGCAGAAAAAAGAATTAAAGTTTGTGGTTAATAAATGTCTGCTGAATGAAAGAGAATGGGCTTTAGAAATTGTAGCCCAACTATGCACTTAAAACCTGTGTGATCTTAAGTCATTTTGTGTCCCTCAACCTTAGGGTTTGGTTAACAGCTTTAAAATACCTACTTAATAAACCTGGTAATAAATAAATAAATAAACAAATCTAGTAATCTTTACGAAGAATCAAATGATGATTTTCTAAATTTCCTGATTTATACTACCTTCTTCCAAAAGAAGTTAATCAAGGAATAACTGGCAGACATATGTAGAATTTAAACAATATACATAGATAGTATTTTTTATTTATTTATTTTTTTTATTTTTATTTTTTTTTTTTACATGGGCAGGCATCGGGAATTGAACCCGGGTCCTCGAGCATGGCAGGCAAGCACTCTTACCTGCTGAGCCACCATGGCCCGCCTGATAGTATTTTTTAAATGAAGAAATTTTACAAAGGGGAATTAAGATGGGAAAATACAATGAAAGCAGGGTTAGGCTCAAGGCTTAATATACTGTTTTAAGATGCTTTATAATTGCAAGAATTGTGCTGCAAAATTCACTTAGAGATCTCTTTTGCAGCCGGAGAAATGAGCAGAACATTCTATTTATGAAGCAGTGTTGTGCTGCGCTTAGGAGCCTTGGCTCAAGTTAAACAGTCTGAAACTGAATCCTGGGCACACTAGTTCTAGGATTGTGATACTGGGCCTCTCTGCACTCTCAATTTCTTCATCAAAAAAAAAAAAAAAAAGGGTGGGCCACAGTGGCTCAGCAGGCAGACTTCTCGCCTGCCATGCCGGAGACCCAGGTTCGATTCCTGGTGCCTGCCCATGCCAAAAAAAAGAAACCAAAAAAAAGAAAAAATAAAAAAAGAGGGGTAATAATAGTACCTTCGTAGTAGTGAAGTCGACATGACTCAATGAGATAATATATGTACAATCCTTGGAAGAAAGCCTGCCAAATAGTGTGATACAAATGTTAGCTATAATTATTTTTTTATCCATTAAACTTAAAAACATAGAGATAATGCATTTGCAGCATCCAGCACAATGTACATAGTAGTTATTTAATAGATGTGTTAATTAAGATATGTATGTATTTTAACATTCTGAATCAAAGCGATATTAAACATATTCTAGTGAATCCTGGGAAATCTATGCTGGTGTAGAGAACATGAAAGAACTAACAGACAAACATACATCTTTTGGTTAGAAATTGGATTCCCGCCTCTGTGGACTGTGCCGATCCTGCAGTTATTATCACTTAGTAAACGAGCACATTAAGAAAAATCTCAGTGAATAGTACCTAACGGAGTGAGGGCCATTTAAGATGGAATAGTAACAGTTTAAACAAATTCTACCCTTTCAGTAAGTGTCCACTGTAAAACAGTGCCATATCATCAAGGGTAGTTATTCTTGCTGCCCCCTCTTTGTTATGCTACATACATTTCTGATCTGGTTGGCTAGCTGCCCGAATGCAATATACCAGAAATGGAATGGCTTTTTAAAGGGGGAATTTAATAAGCTGTAAGTTTACAGTTCTAAGGCCAAGAAAATGTTCCAATTAAAACAAATCTATAGAAATATCCAATCAAAGGCATCCAGAGAAAGATACCTTGGTTCAAGAAGGCCGATGAAGTTCAGGGTTTCTCTCTTGTTGGAGAAGGCACATGGTGAACATGGTCAGGGTTCCGCTGTCATCTGGAAGGGCACTTGGCAAACATAACATCATCTGCTAGCTTCTTCTCCTGGCTTCCTGTTTCATGCAGTTCCCCAGGAGGCATTTTCCTTCTTCATCTCCAAAGGTCACTGGCTGGTGGACTCTGCTTCTCAGGCTATGTCGTTCTGCTCTGCTCTCTCTGAATCACTCTCTTTCTCCAAAATGTTTCCTCTTTTTACAGAACTTCAGAAACTAATCAAGACTCACCCGAATGGATGGAGACATGTCGTCACCTAATCCAGCTTAACAAGCACTCTTGATTAAATCACATCTCCAGAGAGATGATTTGATTACAGTTTCAAACATACAGTATTGAATAGGGATTATTCTGCCTTTACAAAGTGAGATTTTGATTAAAACATGGCTTTTCTGGGGGACGTACATCCTTTCAAACCAGCGCAATTTCTATGCTATAGCAGTCATTCCCTTACTCTACAATTTAACAATCAGCTTAGTTGTACTGTCAACATAGACACATTAATTAAAGGGCTGGTCATTGGATTGAATTTACATATACAGATTGCCAAATTACATTGACTTACTTAAAGACAAACAAAAGCATCTGTAATACCTGGCACATCTTGATACCAAAACTATTAGCTAAAGCAATGCTTCTATCCCTTTCAAAAGATAAATTGTTGGTAATAACTTAATTAGTTTATACTTAGAACCGTTCAGACAGTAGAGATCTTGGACTACAAAATTGATAATTGGCAATCAGGTTGACATAAACTAACTTGCAGGTAAAATGTATGTGATTTGGAAACAAATACTGAAAATAATAAATAGAAACAACCTCTAACATCTTCTTGCTTGACCCTATTCTATCTTAAAATTTATATTCACAAATTTAAGGATTATTTTTTCCATTTTAAAATCATTTAAAATCAACTCTTGTCTTACATTTGTTGATCACTCTTTTTACTATAAATTTTTAAATTTCCAGTCATTATAGTGGACTTCAAAATTCAAAAGTTAGATATTTCACATTACATCTACTATTTATAATTTGGGAGAAAGAATACTCGTTCAGTATGCTATGTGGACATTCACATCTCATGGGTGAGAAGGATCATTTAACAAATTTTCTGAATTGAAATTTGAAAATACATATTAAAGTCTTTAACGGGCCCATAACATCCATAACTCTGTAACCCAATAGTTCTCTTTTTATGCCCCAAATCATTCATGTACATGGAGAGTAGTCAAACATTCTTAATAATTTATCCAAATTATACACAGCTATATATGCAAGAATATGAATTGACCAAATGAATTGAAATAAATATGTTCATTGTAAAAATACATAGCTCCTTTAAAATATTGCAAAAGAATACATGAATTTAAAAAATGAGTATATGCACATTTTTGCATTGCTTATCTCTGCTTTGTTGGTTATAGATACTTTCCATTTCCTTATTTTTGACTTTCAGTATTTTCTGAATTTTCTGTCATAAAGAGGCTTCTATGCAAAGATTAAAAAAATAAAAAAAAAAAACAATCCAAGGGAGGAAAATACGCAGTGAATGAATTTGCTTCCAATATTGGGAAACACATTAAAACGGCTCCTTGCACGTAGAGAAACAAGTAAATGCAGTCACAAAACTCAAGTCATATTATCTGCCTCCCTTGGTTGTATCTCCATCCCCTGGCTCAAAGGCTGAACACTTATTTAGGCCTAACAGGAAGCAAAATCTTCCACTATAATCTGAATGTCACCTGGTGATGATGAAGGTCCTTGACCGTCCTATCTGTCCTTGCAATTAATACTTATAATTTCTCTTGCCTCAGTTCACCTTACCTTTATAACTTTGACATGATGAAACACAGAAATCACGTGCTTTCACCCATCCTAGATTGTAGTCAGTGATGATAAAATAAATCACAACAGTTTGTACTTGGTCAAAAATTAATATTCATTTTCCAGGTAATGAAAACAAGGCATGATAATATACAAGTTGTTAGTTCTGTGGATGTCACTGCTGTACTATATAAATTAGAGCATTCATCATATTTTTCTCCTTAGTGGGCTTCATAAAAGAGACAATGAACAGGGTGGCCATGGTGGCTAAGCAGGCAGAGTTCTTGCCTGCCATGCCAGAGACCCGGGTTCGGGTCCTGATGCCTGCCCATGCAAAAAAAAATACCATGAACAATATTTAACAATATTGCTGAACAACATAAGCTTCCCAGAAGCTTAGTGGTAGTTAAGACCATGTTAGAAGACTTAAAAAGTCCTTGGCGTTTAATATCATCAGGGGCAAGGGAGACCCTTGTCTCTGTATTTAAGAGACAATACAGCAGAATAAAGGCAGTTTGGCAGGCTTTCCACCATCTAAAAGTTTTAAGGCAAGAGAAAACTTAATTTGTTCACTTTCTTAAGAGTTTGAAGAAGAAAAGAAAAAGAAATTCATCTCTCCCTAAAAAGCCAGCTTCCTGTTCACTCTTCTTGAAATGTAGCCTCCACATATTTAATTAAAATGTATACTTGTTTTCTAGAATATGTAGTTTAATTGTCACATACATTTTAAGGGAAACGTTGCCTTAAGCTGATTCCTTTGAGACTGAAATGCTCAATGTGAATCCACATCTGAAAGGAGGTGAAGAATATTATTTGAAAAGGAACCTCCCAATGTCTTGCTAAAAATCAAGACTTAACCTCCTGATTATGCTAGAAAAATTTAATTGCAAATATTCTAAGTCGATTCTCAATTTTACCTCTAATTGTGGAAAGAAATTGTGTGGTGTAAACAAACCCACGTGCCTCTTCCGGAAGCCCTCTCTTTAGTCGGGTTGATAACCTTCCTAAGGAAACATTTTCAGAAGTTGTAAAGCTGTTCATAATTGCCAACACTGGCTAAATCTGGACTTAGCCTAGTGCCCTCTGTCACCTCACTTTCTCACATAATTGTAATAAACAATGAGAGGGCTGAAGTGAGGTGCAGAAGAAAGGTACAGAAACAGTTCATATTTTTAAATGAACGTATGAGGAAGTGAGATAGAAAGCAACATGTGTAGAGGGTTTAATATAGGCAGTGAAAACTACGATGGGCATTTTTTTACCTGTATTGCGTCACGTAAAGATGATAATGAAAATAACGATAGTGTGAAGCAAGTTGCTAAATGGTGCGCCATAGGAATACACGCTCGGGTACAACAGAACTTTTCAGCAAATGACAACTTTATTACTTACACAGCACAAAGGGTCCAAAAGAGCAGGGGAAGAGGCACTAGCATGACCTGTCTCCTGGGGAGGCCAACTGCCCAGGTCAGGGTCAGTGTGGATGGCAATTCCACAAGTCCCACTTTGCATCAGCGAGGACACCCTAGGGATAGAGAGTCCTGCCACTGTGCAAGGATCAGGCAAGCTTTGTGCAGAGCTCCCCCTTGGTAAGCAGCTGGGGCTGCTTGTTTCTGGTTTCTGGTTCAAGGTACAGTCAGGCAATTCCATTAGACCTAAGATTTCTCCTGGGTTATGGGAAACATTGAAACATCTGTACACAAAAAGAGAAGAAGGGGGTAGGTGAGGGCTAGGATACAGCCATTAGATGTTTCCCTGACTTCTCCAGCAGATACAAAACATGTAGTAAATATTTCTTATACTGGAAGCTAGATGATGTGCTATATGCATTTGTAGGCAGTGATGTAATTTTGTACAATATAAATTAGTATTTTATAAATACATTTGTTCGAAGTGCTGTACCTACTATTTGTATATCGATTATACACAAAGAACTTCACACTCGCATATATATATATATAATCATGAAATACTAAAACATTATGAGATGATACTTTCATTTTCTTTAACTTTTGAATTGTATAGTATACCTTATATACAAAGCAAAGAAAGAAAAAGCAATAGTTTTCAAAGCACTCTTCAACAAGTAGTTACAGGACAGATCCCAAAGTCTGTCATGGGCTACCATATCCTCTCAGATTTTTCCTTCTAGCTGCTCCAAAATATTGGAGGCTAGAAGGCTTAAATATTTTTTTATCATCACAATTGACTTTTTTTCCTTCTTTTTTTTGTGAAAAATAGCATATATTCAACAAAGCAATAAATTTCAAAGCACAGCACAAAGTTAGTTGTAGAACATATTTCAGAGTTTGACATGGGTTACAATTCCACAATTTTAGGTTTTGACTTCTAGCTGCTCTAAGGTGCTGGAGACTAAAAGAGATATTGATTTAATGATTCAGCATTCATATTCATTTGTTAAATCCTATCTTCACTGTATAACTCCACCATCACCTTTGATCTTTCCATACCCCTCTTTGGGGTTGTTTGGGCTATGGCAATTCTAAATTTTTGATATTGGAAGGCTCTGTCGCTAATATGGTATAGGGAGATGAAACTATCTGATGTTTTGGAGAGGCTGGGCTAGGTTTCAGGACTTATCTGGACCAGGGACCCATCTGGAGGTTGCAGGTTTCTGGAAAGTTACTCTAGTGCCTGGAACCCTTGTGGAATCTTATATATTGCCCTAGGTGTTCTTTAGTATTGGCTGGGATGAAATGGTCCCAACTGGGGTTTGACAGGTTATGATAGGTAATAAGGTCTAACTGAAGCTTGCATAAGATCAACCTCCAGGGTAACCGCTCTACTCTATGTGAACTCTCTTTGCTACTGATACTTTATTAGTTACACTTCTTTTCCCCCTTTTGGTTAGGATGGGATCATTGATCCCACACTGTCAGGGCCAGATTCATCCCCGGGAGTCATCTCCCATGTTGCAAGGGAGACTTTCACCCCTGGATGTCATGTCCCACGTAGAGGGGAAGGCAATGATTTCAGTTGCAGAATTGGGCTTAGAGAGAGTGAGGCCACATCTGAGCAACAACAGAGGTTCTCCAGAAATAACTCTTAGGCATGTCTATAGGTAGTCTAAGCTTGTCCGCTACCTACATAAGCTTCACAAGAGTAAGCCTCATGATTGAGAGCATGGCCTATTGATTTGGGTGTCCCTAAAGTTACCTGATGGTAAAGTTTAATAGTTTCACATTCTTTCTCCCATCCCTCAAGGAATTTTGCCAATACTTTTTGATTATCTCCTTAATATACTCTAGGATGTATCCAGGCATTACAATAATCTATACAAGATTAAAAGACCTCTTTCTTATTCTGGGCTTCCTGTGTTTCAATTGTTCAAATGAGCTATACAGATAGATTGAGTTAGATGATGCGCTACAGAAAATTTCAGTTCCAGACCAAATAAATCTTTATTTTTATTATCATCAATTTATCAGTGGAAAAATTGAGGTTTCAGAGGTTATAAATAACTTATCCCAGATAACATAATTATTAGAGCTGTGAGGAATTTTAATTTAAATGTTTCTTCCTCTAGTACTCCCTCCACAATGTTACAATGTCCACATGTACCTGAAAACTAAGGAAGTGATCATAATGATTGACATCTGATGCAAAAAAGATGTTCTTTATCAGAGGTGGTCTAGGAAGTTGCTTCAGAGGAAATAAAACAGGTTAAAGGATGAAAAGATTTGAAAATGGATTTGAATATGTGGGCACACATACAAAATTAGAAATAAACAGATGAAGAAATAAAGAAACAGCCAAGTGAGAAATATTTGGGGAGAGGAAAGTCCAAGGTATATCCACAGCCCAAAATGTAAACCAGATCATGGTGAGTTGAGGTTTAGTGTGAAAGTGCAATAATGAGATAATGAGAGATGAGACTTAATCCATGTGTGGCAAGTAGAGATGTGCATGATCAGCAAGAAATTGGAATTCAAGACTGAATCCCAGAGCAGATGTCCAGGATACAAAAGGAAAATCAGTAGTGATTTATGTGAGATCATTGATATGATATGAATGAAAAGGAGAACTTCAATTTTGAGTACCTGGAAGCATGAAGAAGAGGGATGCATTTTTAAAAGTGGATTTAATCAGCTTTATAATTTTCCAGAGAGAAGTCAAAGAAAGTCCAAGACTTTCTTTTATATCAGTTATTTTCTTCCTAATATTTGTCTTCCTACTATTTATTCATTTCAAAACACTGTTGGTCTGTGGGTTTATATGTGTGTGTGTGTGTGTGTGTGTGTGTGTGTGTGCGCGTGTGTTTAAATATTCAAGTCTCAGATCCAGAAGTGTTTCCCCTAGCTATGCCAGCAGCTTCTTCATCCAATTTAGTCAATTGCTCATGTATTAACTCGCCACTCTGTGTCATGTACTATGCTGAGGGGCTCGGGGATAAGTATATATCAAGAAGGATCATCACATCAAAACTTATATCACTCTCTCCTTCACAAGTCTGCTCTTTGCATTCTTGTCCACTCTCCAGCTTCCATCATATGTTTCCTTAACTTGCTTCTCATATTAGAGTAAAAGCTATTTTATCAGCAGCCTGCCAACTAGAAATTTCTATGGGTATTTTTGCTCATTTCCAGTACTCAGTCACTCTCCAAGTTATAAAATGTGAATATCTTATATGTGCAATTAACCATTTGCACAGTTCTTGCCTCTCTTCCCACTCAACCAAGATTGTTCCATTACAGCCACAACTCAGAAACTGTTCCACCATGGAAACAAAACTCAGGGAACTCGAACTCACTGCCTTGAGTTGTTACTTTGGTTCAAGAAATGTCAATATCCACTGAGCATATGTTATGCACCAACTCTGTTGGCTATATTGCAAGCTGCATTGCTTCCAAAACTCATGGTGACATATAGGTAGCAATTTTTATCTCCATTTTCCAGGAAAGATAAACAGGGTGTCCAAGAGATAATGCAAACAATACAAAGTCCCACACATCAAGGGCTGAACCTGACATGTGAGAAAAATCATGCTTATTGCATACATGAAGGTGTTTTGATTATTAACCTCTGCCAAATGAGAATCCCCAATACAGGCCGTAATACAAAATGCCAGGACCCTTGCTGATTAATGCTGAACTTCTTTAAATGCAAAGGGATTATTTTAATGGATGGTGTCATTTTAGTATGGTACCTGGAAATGTAAATTCTTGATTTACTTGAAAAAAAAAGATTTCAAAATCATTTTCACCAAAGAAAATAAAATTTTCTATTACATATTCGGTCATTTCTTTCTTTTACTTCCAAAAACATATAATAGGTCACCTGTCACTCCTTTACTTTGGCTGCCTTACAAATGTTAATTTCAATTCAGGTGTGCACACATTTTAATTGCTTATAATTTCGTGTCTTAGCATAAATGAAGTTCTGCTATTCAAAAACAAAACTTCCTGCAATGATCCAGGTCTAATTTTATTCTATTGTTACTGAATTCACATTATCCTAGTCTGCTCATTGGTCTCGCTTGTATATTCGTCATAAATCTATAGTGAAAAATGTAAATGGGTTTTCAAATGAAAGTGAAGCATCTAAAATTTTCTTCATTTTTTAAAAATGAAAATCAAAAAGAAGCAGAGGCTGTTAACCTTGAAAGTTTTATAAAGACTTCTTGAGAAATATGACCCTTGGGCAAATAGTTGAAAAATCAGTAGGCATTACTTACATGACAATGTGATGAGGGAATGAAGAAAAGCATAGGAATCCTCCAGAATGAGAGAATCAGAAAGTTTAAGTACCTGCAGAAAAGAAAAAAAAAAGGTTGGCATGCTTAAGAAACTAATAATGGTTCAGCATACAGAATAGTAGTCTTAAAAGTACATTTTGTTTTATTTTGTGTGTCTGTGAAGTTGTGGGGCCCTTTCTCTAAAGAAGCACTCATATGGAAACCAGTATGTGATTCCCTCTGTCCCCATATGTAGCTACCCTGATTCAATGTTAGGCTTGAGGTAGTCCTGAAGTGATGTCCTGCCCAATTGCTCCTAAACCCTTCAGCACTTACAACATACACACACACAAGCACACACACACGCTCAGTACATGCAGCATATGTGCACGCAAAGTCTGTCTCTGAAGGTGCTTTGCAGAGAACTATCATTTTGGGGAGCACAGTTTGCAAACACCTGAGCTAAAGTTTTCTGGTAATGACTAAAAGAAAAGGAGCTAGAGTGCTGATTTGAATCTGTCTTGTACCCCAGAAAAGCCTAAATTATTTTAATTCATTCCTGTGGGTGCAGACCTATTGTGGGTGGGAACTTTTGCTTTGGTTGTCTCTGTGGAGATGTGACCCAGTGCATTCAAGGTGGGTCTTAATCCCCTTGCTAGAGTCCTTCATGAGAGGATAAAAGGCAGAGATATTTTAGAGAGAGCTCAGAGAAGCTACAAGAGAAACACCCAGAGACATTTTGGAGAGAAGGACCAGCAGACATCACGTGTCCCTTCCCATGTGACAGATGAACCCCAGATGCCAGCAACCTGTCTTGAGAAAAGGCATCTGCCTCTTGATACCTTAGTTTGGACATTTTCATGGCCTTAGGACAGTACATTTGAAACTTAATAAATCCCTTTTGTAAAATCCAACCCATTTCTGATATATTGCATTCTGGCAGCTTTAGCAAACCGAAACAAGAGACCATAAAGGACTTTGTAAATCATATGTAAAGTTCAGACATGAGTTCATCTTTGAAGTTCAATATGAGTTTGAATTCATATTTAGGCAATGGAGAGAAAATAAAGACTGTTAAGAAGAAGGGAGTGATCATGCTATGTTTTCAAAGGAGTAATTTCATGCTAGTGGGTTGGAAGCAATCTTGAGGCTCTTCAAACAAGTGAGAAATGACAAGTCTGACCTAGAGTAATCACAACAGGGTTGAATGGAATGAAGGCAAACTTGAGAGGTATTTAGCAGGAAATATTAGTAGAATCTAGAGACTGAATGGTAGTTAGTGGTTGAAGAGAGAAAGTTTTCAGCCTCGATCAACCATGTGGACAGTGATATAATTTAACAACAGTATATGGGACATACAAGGAATGTTAGACTTGCAGTAGCAAGAAATACATTTAATTGGGGAAATGTTGATCTTGTGTAGTTTGTGGAAAATTTGTTGCACTGGACTCCTAATAATTGCAACTAAATGGGGGCTCATTGATATATATATATATATATATATATATATATATATATATATATATATATAATATTTCTAAATATTTGTAATGATTTTACTTTCTAGGCACCCCCAACAGATTACCCACCCTCTCCATTTCCTCCTACATGAATGAGAAGTGAGACAAAGATAGTAGACAAATTAAAATTCCCTAGTAATGTTATCTTCATTATGTTTGATTTTCTTTGTGCATGCTCAATATTATTACAGCTACTTACAGGTTCAGACTTAAATCTGAATATCTATGAATGATGAAAGTTCCCCTGCCCCACTCAGCTGAAGCTATACTTATGGGGTTACTTACAACAAAGAAAATTATTCCTTTCCTTTTACCCTCTTCCCTCTTTCCATAGAAGATGCAGGTATCATACTAAGTGTATAAAGTCCATAGTGGGTGTGCTAGTTTGAAAAGATGTATGTACCCTAGAAAAGCCATGTTTTATTCCTAATCCCATTTTGTAAAAGCAGCCATTTCTTCTAATCCCTATTCAGTATTGCATGTTTGAAACTGTAATTAGATCACCTCCCTGGAGATGTGACTTAACCAAGAGTGGTTGTTAAACTGGATTAGGTTGAGTCATGTTTCCACCCATTTGGGTGGGTCTTGATTAGTTTACTGGACTCCTATAAAAGCGGGAACATTTTGGAGAAAGCTAGAGATTCAGAAAGAGCAGAGAAGAACAACATAGCCATGAGAAGCAGAGAGAACCAGCCAGCAAACTTGGGAGATGAAGAAGGAAAATGCCTCCCGGAGAGCTTCATGAAACAGGAAGCCAGGAGAAGAAACTAGCAGATGATGCCATGTTCACCATGTGCCCTTCAAGCCAAGAGAGAAGCCCTGACTGTGTTCACCATGTGCCTTCTCACTTGAGATAGAGACCCTGAACTTCATCGGCCTTCTTGAACCAAGGTATCTTTCCTTGGATACCTTTGATTGGACATTACTATAGACTTGTTTTAATTGGACATTTTCTCAGCCTTAGAACTGTAAACTAGCAACTTATTAAATTCCCCTTTTTCAAAGCCATTCTGATTCTAGTATATTGCATTCTGGCAGCTAGCAAACTAGAACAGTGGGTATGAGGGCATGTTTGTGTGTGGTTATGGCCTTGCTGACTCCAAATGTTGGTGACTTCCTGAGTCTGATTTCTTACTCTTTGGTTTCCATGTCCCAGCTCTAATGTAGGGCCTATTTTGTTGTTTTGGGGATCCTGCAGACCCCCACCACAGCCTTAATATCAGGGGTCACGTAGGGAATGTAAATCTGCTTCCCTAAAACTCCTGGTACAGGTCTGTTAAGCTACAGTGGGCCATATCCCATGGGGATAGTGAGGCTCTACTTTCAGTTCCTTTTCTTACCTTGCTTTAGTCCACAGAAAGCATAGCTTTGGCTTGGTGTATAATTGTGAGAGGCAACCTTTGCCCTCTCTGGAATTTCTATGCCACACTGCCTTCTTCCTAAGTTCTTTTCTTATTATTCCAAACAACCAAGTAAGAATTATTCAAATGTGTCCAATTTGATGAGCATTTGTCTTGCAGTGCTCACAAATTTGGAGTCAGCAGATTAAGTAAACTCTCCTTCATACCTACAATTTGAAGGAAGAGGAGAAAAGCAAGAAATAGTTTCTGCCCTTATGAACTCATGTCTCCCTTAGGATTGTTCTAGTCCCAGACATCATTTTACTATGGGGAGTGCAGAGTAAGGGATTTGCTATACAAGTTCTACAGGAATGCCACTTTTTCCCAAACCCAGAGGCAGTTTGTCTAGCAGCAAGGAGAGCATTATGTTGACCTTAGAATCTGAAATACATGGAAACTTTTGTTTTCAGCTGTGAGCTATCTCCAGCATAAACCTTACAAAGATCAGTAAGCCTGGAGAAGTAATAAAGTGTATCAGTTCCTTTTCATATCCCAAAAATAAGGAGCCTGCTAGACATGTAGTCATGGAGCTCTGACAACTCCAGTTCTGGCAGAAACTATCCTGTTACTCTTTCTTTTTATTTCTCCAGACCCTTAAACCTCCTTGAATGAATCTGCGTCTGATAATGGCCATTGTTCCATTCCTGTATGATTGTTTTAGATTGCTTTAGTTCGAGTATTCTTCTCATGATGCTTAGACCCACTGATAGAGAAACCTGAAGAAATGCTTTCCATTAACACATCATTTGTATTTCTTTCAATCACCCTTATTAAAATATTCTTTGTCCAGTCTCCGATTCTTTTCCCTTAAGAATACCTGGCTAAATCTAATAGCTTTAGAGTAATTTTCAAAGATTGAACATACAGCTTAGGTCAAAACTTTGTTAAAGAGAAAAATAAGACTAAGTGACCAAATATGAGCAAAGCAGTGTGGATTTAATGGTCTTGATGGACACGGAACTCCATCCAATTTGGAGTCTAAGTTCTGGACAATGAGAGTCAAGAGAGGTGAAATGTCGCAAGAACTTTAAAGCTGAAATACCTTGAACTATCTATATTAGGAAAGCACAGATGGGCTGGTGATATCTGTGCTGTTAGCTATTTTTTAGGTACTAGGCTTGGCTGAAAGTGGTTCTGCTATATACAGAGTACCCAGAAATTGAAAATCTACAATGCACTCAAGAAGTGCTTTAATTCTGGATTGTAATGGCTGATTTTTATTTTGGCAGCAGCTCTCAGCATGCTAGAGGCTGGACAACACTTTTGCTCAACCCTCACCCAACCATTCCCCACCTCCCACCCTGGAACAGGCCAGCACTTTGAATTAGATGACTTAGGGTGAGGTGAGGGGGAAGAGAGAGGAAGGTCAAAATAACATTGTTTGGTGCACCATTTCTGGAATCCCTCTTCCTTGGCTCTTTTTTTAAGGTCCATCTCCTCTGGTATTGAGGGCTTGGAAGGAAAACAGGAAAAACAGTGGTTTACAATGGTACATGGTTGTATTTCCTCCATTACACCCCTTTTGATGCTTCTTCACTGGCCACATTAACAGGCCAATAATGCCCATTCAATGGTAATTGTTCATGACTGGGTCATTCAGAGAGTTTGTGCCTATCCCCCTCCCATGCCACAGTTCCTTAATGTGGGAGGGAGGCTATTTGTTGTGTAGCCAACACTCCCATGTGATAGCAGTATCAGCAGGTTACCTCACTCCCAGCTGGCTTCAACAGTGTTCACTTGACCCCAAGAGTGCCATGTATTCCTGTCAAACCAATTTTTGGATGTGCAGGCTGCTCCCGGACCACTTGTCGTCTTCCCTGCCATATGTCTCCAGTTTTTTCTCTTATTCAGAAAGACCCAGGAATTGGATCTGCAAGTTAATGCTCTAAACATATATGTAGAATGGAATGATTTCTAAATGTTGTGTTAATTAATTTTTTTTATTTAATTAATAAAAAATAAAAAAATAATAAAAAAAATAAACAGATATTGAATTGGCAAGGAAATGTCAACCTCTTACTTCTTTAGGGAACTTCTCAATCTGGAAGTCAAGTAGAGCCCCACTTCCATAAGCACTGCAGTATCCCCAGATGGACAACAACTTCAGTGACTCTTCTCTCTCTTCACTCTGGGGTCATCTTTTATAGAGTAGGAAACAGTGAGATAAAAAGCAGGAGAGATGACTGGGGGTAGCCGGTCAAATTGTCTCTCCGTGAGCACTGGAAAAGCATCTTTCTCAATTGTTGTCAGTAACTTTTAAGAATGGAGTGCCTCTTTGTTTTCAGCTAGCTCCTCAGATAACAGGAAACTTCCTCTTTAATTATATTTTCCAATGTTCCTCTGTTAAGACTTGGTTAAAGAGATATGGAACCTCTAAGATATTTGACTCTTAAAAGTCCAAAGCCTAACCTACTTTTCAAAATTGAGACAAAGCTACATAACAAGATAGCATACAAAAAATCTAAAATCTGTCTTTGACTGTTTGTGTTCCTTGGTGACAGAAGCAAGTCTGTTCAATATTTGGAGAAATTCAATATATGTTAAATGAATAAATAAGTGAATAAATGAAAAATTTATGAAATCTTTGTGAAAACATCTTCTAAGTCAGGTTTGGAATGAAATTTTGCATGATTCCCAAGACTACATAGAAAACCTTTCCTAATAAAATTATTTAAGAGTCCATCAAACAAACATTCCCTGGAATCCTTCAAAATTAATGTATGTTGTATGTGTAAGGGTGTTTGTATAAGTGTGTGTGTGTGTATGTGTAAATGCTCAGAGAAAACTTTATAGAACTCACTTCATAGAAGCCAGGAAGTGTAGTTATTAAAGGAAGTAAAGTAATATTTTTTTCCAGCTCTTATTGGAGTTAAATTCCAAATGTAAGCAAAATACTTACAGTAAACAGACCCTAGTAAGAGCTAGAAAAAAAATGCTCACTTGTGTTTCTAGCGGCGATGCTTTCCAGTTCTATAAAATATATTTAACTGAGTCGTTAGATATACCCATGTAGGAATTCGGAGTCACTGTCCTGTTACATGGAAACAGAAGGAAATTCTGAGGCCACAGAAATAATAGAACTGGCCATAAATTAAGTTTTGAACATTCTGATCCTGTGCTACATCTACCAGATGGCTGTATCACGTTGTCCACGCTGCCATCCTTTTAAATATGTATTACCTGCCCAACGGACCCAATCACCTTTCTCTTATCTCCTTGTCCCATGTGCCAAAGAAAATGCTAGCTGTTGGGTTTCCCTCCAGTTTAATTCCCTTTTTGCATTCCTGAAGCAAAGCAAAGCAGGAATTAGAACCTTCTATGAATTGCAGCCAAGAGTCGCTGCCAGTGGACTGAAAAGAGCTGGGGAGCAAGTGTAAAACAGGAAAAAAGGAGGAAAAAAGAAATCTCTCCTCCTTCTCTGGGCCTGCCACCAGGTAGAATGTAAATACAAGTCACCCTGAATTGTGAGTCTCCAATTTAGCCAGATCCTTTATAATAATAACTTACCAGTGTTGCATAGACCTTCACATTTCTAAAGCAGTTTTGTATATTATGTCCTCATACTTGGTCCTCACAAAAACCAACATAGGGAAGTTAGAACCAATATTATTTCCTTGTTAACCATGGGGAACTACCAATGTGTAACAGAGGCAAATTTATGTGTCTAAGTTCATTTCTTTGAAATGAGCCTACAATTATACCTTTCTCTTTTTTAACAGCTTTATTGAAGTATGATTCACATACAACAAAAACTGCACATATTAAAATATACAATTTGTTTGCCATGTGTTTGCAGGCATGGATACCTGGATACCACCAAAATCAGAATAATCAATTTATTAATTAATCTCAAGAATTTCTTTATGCTCCTTTGTTATCCCTTTGCAATTCTTCTCCTGTCTCCCTAGCTTTCATCCCCAGGCAACTACTGATTGGATTTCTGTCATGATAAATTGATTTAATTGGCATGTGTTTCCCAGAATTATATGTAAATGGAATCATAGTTTATGCTTTCTTTGCCCAAATTCTTTCACTCAACAGGAATATTTTGAGAGTCATATATGTTTTACTGTGAATCAACTTACCATTACCTTTCATTGCTGAATAGAATTCCTTTGTATTAAGACTAGGGTTATACCATAGTTTGTTGATCTCTTCACCTCTTTATGGACATGTGGGTTGTTTCCAACTTATGGACATTATAATGCAATGAACATTAATGTATACATCTTTGAATGCACATATATTCCTTTGCTCTTGGGTAAATATCTCATAGTAGGATATGTGGGTGCCATGATAATATTTAACTTTGTAGAAAACTACCAAATATTCAGCAAAGTAGTTGGGCCATTTTACACTCCCAGGAGCAGTATGTGAGAGTTCCAAATCTTCTTCAACATTTTGTTTTGTCAGATTTTTAAATTTTATCCATTACCTTAGATGTGTAATGAAATCTTAATGTGATTTTAATTTGCATTTCCCTAATCACTAATGATGTTGAGCATCCTTTCCTGTGCTTAATTGCCATAGATCTATCTTCTTTGTTCAAATTGTTGTCTGTTTTTTATTTGGCTATTTGTTTTCCCATTGCTGAGATTTGAGAATTCTTAATATGTCCTGGTTACAAGCCCTTTGTCAGATATATGCTGTGCAAATGTTTATTCTCAGACTGTGGCTTGTCTTTTTGTTCCCTTAAGAGTATCTTTTGAAGGGCAGAATATTTTAAATTTGATAAAGTTAAATGTATCACTTTTTTCTCTTAAGGACCATACTTTGTATTATATGCAAGAAATGTTTGCCTAACCCTGATTACACAGATTTTTGTCTATGCTTTACTCTAAAAATGTAATAGTTCCAAATTACTATAATAAGGAAAAATGTCATTATCAAATCTGTAGATATAGAAAGAGAATAAAGAAATATAAACATTTATATACCAATTATTTTGAAATTAGATGAAATGTCAAATTCTTTTAAGTCATGATATAAGGAAGCTTATATAAGAAATTTCTCATATTTGTATCATTATATCTCTTTAAATTAAAGGCAAGGTTAAAATCCCACCACAAAACTTCCTCCAAATTCGGATGGCTTCACTGGAAAGTTTGACCAAAATAAGAAAAAAATACCAACTCTACAAAAGCTTTGGCAGAGAATAGAAGAGGAAGAGATATTCTCAACTTATCTACTGATGGTAATATTATTGTGATATGATAGTCATCAGAATAAAAGAAGTCATAAACCAATGCCCCCATAAATCAGGCAGAAAAATCTTAATTAAATGTCAAAAATAGAATTTAAAAATGTGCTAAATTCAAATTCAAAAATATCAACAAGTAGGGTAATTATCCTAAGAATGCAAGCATGATTTAACATTTGAAAATCAAGTGGTTTGATTTTTTTAATAATTCATATTTACAGATTAAAATCCATATGATCATCTCAATAATTACAATAAATAATTTCATAAAATACTGCATCCAATAATGTTAAAAGCTTTAGTAAAATAGTCATTGAGAAGAACTTCATTACATTGATTCAAAACATGTACAAAGTCTGTTGTCAACTTCACACTTAATGGTTAATGCTTTCCCACTAAAATATTTAATATATTCATTAAATATATTTATATATATATATATATATATATATATTAGGAAACACAAATGTTGAAATAAAATAGGTGATAAATACATACAAGCATGATTTAACCAAAGTATTCCAGTGTAGCAAAATCAATATCACGTCAAGTATATTTTATGGCAAAGGGGCATTATTACATCAATTCGTATCATTTCAGAATGATAAAGACAATTCAGCTGGACAATACCTAATGCACAATTAACTTCATGCATTTAACATAGAGATTCAAATTAAATAAGGCCAGGAGGAAGAAGGAGAAATGTAGAAGTATAAGAAGAAATGCACACTTGTGTTTGGTCCAAGATTCAACTTGCGACGCCATTGCACGTTCTGGACATCACGTGGATGTTCTTCAGGTGATGGGGCACAAACGCAGATAGCCAGCCAGCCAAAAATGCAAGGAAGGACAGCTGTGTTAGATTAAAGGGCCTGGAGGGCAGAAGGGCCCAGGGCTTACTAACCGCTACTCCTGCGAGGGTCAGTTGAATGTGTCAAAGAAGAAATCTGGGTCCTGGGCTCTCGCCTTTATTGTGACAGAGAGAGGAGTAGGGCTTTCCCATGGGGACTGGGGATTGGTAGCTTTGAACTTTAGGGCGTGTGAAGAAGTGACAAGGGTCATTTGGAGAAGCTGAGGGTGGCTCTTATCATCCAAACCTAATGGAGATACAGGCCTTGATAGTTGTGGTCGTGCCCAGGGCAGGGCTAGCTGGGGTGGTTTTTCAAAAGAGGAACTTATGACGAAGCCAGGCAAGATGACAAAGCTCCAAATGTTATTTATTTTATACCATTACAGGAGGGTTGCTAGAGAATAAACATTTTTGCCCTTGGGCTTCAGAAGTCCAAGATCGAGTATATTTGTTTAATGGAGTACCAACAGCACCTGAAAGCATTGAGGGCCCTGTTTCCTATGGGAAATGGAGATGGGTCTCATCTGTATACTTCACTGTTTGCTAGGCAACCCGATCTCTGAAGTAACGAGTCCTGTCACCTCACATACGGTCATGTACAATGAACTATGATACAGCTTTTTAAATGAATGAATTAGAACATCAGGAACATATATTATCATGGATGAATGTATCCAAATCTTAATATTGAAAAAACAAGTAAATGAAAATATGCTATGAGCAATATGACTAATTTATGTATATTTTAGAAACCCACAAACAATAGCATACATTATTTTTGAGGCATTCATATGTTATGAAAGCATTTTTAAAACGTTATCAGTATTTATTATATTTACAATATTTTTGAGGTTTGGGATTAGTGTGGATGTTTAAGGGAAATAAAAATAGCTTTCGTAGGTGTGCTTTTCTCTAACTTAATACACGGAAACCCCCATCCCCTACTCTCCACTGACGGGAACTGAGCTAGATTTGCAGGCCCTGTGTTTCTCCTACCAGGGCAGTAGACTTTTCTCTCAGGATCGGTGACAGGACAGAGCTTGGCATTGGAATTCCTTTGCATAAAGCCTGAGGCAAACTTGAATTTCAGGATGCAGAAAGAACTAAAGCAAATGATTTAAAGTGAAATCCTTTCTATGGAGATAGGGTGGACTGTCTTCTGAGCTGAGTAGGTATTTGAACCTGAAAGACCCGAAGTGGCTTTATGTAGTGCTCATTGCATCGCTGATGGTGAGACCAGTGTGACTGGAGGCCATGAGAGGGAGAGAGTGCAAAGAGCCTCTCAACATTGTTATCTTTCAAAAGAAATGGAGTCTTTGAAGTGCCTTTCCTTATGTGGCACAAAGGACTCTCTAAGCCAAATGGAATTAAAGCTATCTATATACGATACCTCTCCATGCATGGCTATCCATGGAGAGGATTGCCATCCTTTGGACAGCTGATGGGACCATACCATCTCCAGTGCCAAAGAAGGGATCATTAGCATTTATGAAGGACTGGGTACCATTTTTCCGATGATTTACTATATATCTGAGAAACTTTGCATGAGAGACTTAATGAACAAAATTTTTCATAGCCTCTGTGGTCATACAATATGCTTTGAAAAATGCAATGTGATGGGCCAACCATATAAAGGTTTTCCATAAGCTTATATGTATTTTATGTATCGTGCATATATATTTCAAAAATAGTTTTTTAAATATATTTAAGCATCTACAACTTATATCACTTTACTAGGAGGTAAGATAAGATATTCAACTTCATAATATCTATTTATAAGCTTAAAATGTACTTAAATGCTGCCATTTCCATTTTATTTGGGGGTAGGTTGTAAAATGCTTGCCTTTAAACCCACAGAGTTATGCTCTTATCATTTGTTCACATCCTCCACCTTAAATTCTTTGAGAGAAATCTTGGCTACCTTCTAGTCTTCTGGGGTGTGGGGGAAACCTGGGGTAGAGAAGCATTTAGGCTGAACATGGCCTATGTTAAAAAATGTGGCATTTGTCTATAGACACGAACAATGCAAAATTACACCATGGCATAGTTCGTCGAACAACCAGTCTAACCTATTCCCTGAAAACTGGGGTTATTACACTGGTTATAGATTTGAGATTATAAATAGATAACATAAGATAAAACATTCTTTTGCTTATATCCTAAGAGATTATTGCTAATAATCCAAATATGGACAGAGGTTCTGACATTTCATTTCTTTCAATCTCTGTGATTTTATCACAAAGAATAGCCCTCTTCTGAAAAAGCACCGTGCCAGCTAAAGGCATACTTTACAAAACGTACTTCACAAAACATACTTCACAAAACATGTATTTTACAAGAGTAGACAAATTCTTAAAAAATAAAATAGAAAATGTAAAATGCTTTCTCTGAGTAGAGAAAACCAGAAGTGCTTTGTCTTTGAATGGAATTTCCCAGCGAGGATGGGGGAAAAACAAACTCAGGGTAAAATACCTGTTTCAGCGTTTCCTAGAGAAAGCAAGTAATTTCACATGTGATTTTTCAGGATGCTTCTTGAATTCATTTGACATTAATTATGCACTTGATAGTACAAATTACACATTTTCTTTGCATAAAAGCCAGGTGTGCTCCAAACACCCGAGGCATCTGCTATCTTTTGCACGCAAGTCAAAGGGGGGTAGCATGTTAAAACAAGAAAACTGCAACAGAATGGTAAAGGAAATGAATAAAAGATTGCTTTTTCCCTTGTTCTTTGAAATGGAATATGCACTTTTGCTGCTGAAGCAAATTAAACCATATTTAATGGGTAATATATGATATCTTTAAAGATCTAGCAAATCTCATTTTAATTTTAGTTGCCAACAAGTCCAATGCCAGGTTTGAATCTTATTTGCCACCACAGGCTACTACAAACAACATGCTCCTAATTATGCTATCCTAAGGAGAATTATTGTCCTTTTGGAAAGAATTACAGATTTATAATCATTTCCAGACGTGAGCCCTTGAGATGAGCAAAGCTTGACTGATTAATCAGTAAAGTTATACAAAATGTCAGTTTTGCAGTAGAAACTTCATGCTTTTAAAAGCCCCCAGTTCAGGACAAACATTAGAGGATAGGCACCTCTAAGAGCACAGGGATGAAGCAGTGAAGTAGAGCTTGCCTGGGTCATATTAACAAGAGCAAAGATTGCAGGCATTTACCTTGCTGTGCTGGCCTAGACAAAAGGGGCTACAATATTTGGCATGATGTAATTGCTGAATTACTCCTACAAATAAAACAAGTTCAACACTATCCACAGCAGGCTTTTTCTTTCTGCAGATTATTATAATTAGGCTCCCTTAAACGTTCTGTAAGATCAGCTTTTAACAAAAAAGAATGAAACACACGTCATACAATTTAAATCCGGGCAGGGAATAAGCAAAATTATTGATTCTACTCTCCAAAGAGATACGGCACATAATTTCTTAAAAAAAAATTTAAGCATCCAATGTTTTATTTGCCTGCTCAAAGAGATGTATAAAATAATTGGTAGGTGACCCACTTCTTTAGATTCCATGGTGGGTGCGATCTCAATACAGACATTATTTTTTGATGTTATTCCTATAATGTTTTTTCCTCACACTTTGCCCATTTTCAGCCTTTCTGGAGCAAAAGAAATATTGATGACATTTGAATAGGTCTAAACCTTTTAACAGAAAAAAACTATCTTTAATCCACAAGGCTTTGTTACTTAAAATATGTCACAAAGCGTATTAGTTAGAATAAGAAAAATGCATATTTAAATATATAACCATTATTTTTAAGTGGACTTTACAGAAAACAATAAGAACCCCTATTTGTCTCAACATCCTACTCTCTCATTCCACCCTAAAAATTGTTCTGTTTAAGGGATATATTTTTCTTTTAATTCATCTCTGACATGGGTTTGACAGTGATGGGAAAAGTAAAGTCATTATCAGCATTTTAGTGAAATGATTTACAGAATAATTCTTCGCATTCTGTTCCAAACTTCCCTCAATGTTAAACTATGACAAAATGCATCAGCCAATTTATCTAAGATTATATTTCTCCATTAGCAATGAGAATAGATGGAAAACTGAGGAATTGGTAAAATAAATATTTCGGGTTTAAATGCACACAGTGAAAATAAAAGAGGGTTTAAGTATTTTTTCACTCAGAATTACTTGATTGAATTGACAAAGCTACTCATATTTGATATGATTTTGACATAATCTCTCAATTAATACATTTATTCAACCAAAAGTTAATCAATTAGCCAGACACAGCAATATTTGTTAAATATAATAGTGAGGTAAACAGACACTGTCCAGGCACTGATAGATTTTTTAAAAAACAGATATTACAAAATAATAAAAATATAGAATCAATAAAGTATATTAAATTCTAACTCAAGGATATTTAGATATCAGCTGTGACTATTTGAGCAGCTTAAAAAAGGGAATATTATGTTTCAAAATTCTGCCTTATTTTGGTATAATTAACCTCTCATTTTCAAGTGTTCAGCTTTAAAATTCTGAATTTTTATACGAAGTTCTACTACCTCAGATTACACAAAAAAAGCCTAAAGATGTCTAAAGTAAAACAGAAATTGGATACATACCATATTATGGATGAAACACTCCCAAGTTTCTCTATGTAAAACAGATATAAAGTTTGTAGTTACTTTTTGTAAACCAGTTTGATGCACCAGAGCTAAGGAATCATCCAAAGACCACACAAATTTCTGTAATATGGGAGACATACACTACAGCCTTAACATATATTCAAAGGACATGGCATTCAAATAATCAAATCCAAACTAGACTGAGTTATAGTATATTGTGCGGGGGGTCCTATAATTAATTAAATTAATTTCCTTTAATTAATTGGATTCAAAGTATTAAGAAAATATAGATATTAAAAGATGGATTCTAAAGAGAAGATGACAGGATTGATTGTTTAAAAGTATTTTTATCTATTTTATTTTTAGTCTTAATTACCTAAGGGAAATATATCGAAATTCTGTCTTTGTAGTTTTCCAAGGCATAACAATTATTAACAAAATGTATTATGAAGGTATGTTGTTTTGGGGGCAATGTGACGGTGGCTCAGTGGCAGAGTTCTCACCTGCCATGCCAGACACCTGGGTTCAATTCCCGGTGCCTGCCCATGCAAAAAAAAAAGTAAAAAAAAAAAAAGGATATGTTGCTTTTGTTTTCCTTTTTCTCCACCACAAGACTTTTATGTATCAACTCTTTTATTGCGATCTGAGAGTATACTTTAAAATAAAAAGGTTCTTTAAATTCTGTAAATGAGAAAAATCAAGGTTCAAAGAGATGAACTGACTTATTCACAAGTATCAGAAAAATCGAGGTAAAATCTAGATGTCTGATTTCCATCCCAGCTCCCTGCCCTCTTGGTGACTTAATATGCCTCTAACTTTCAACTCCTCCTCATCTATCCTATAAGATTTAATCTAAGGGTCCACTTCTTTGGGAAGAGTTTTCCAACCACATTCCACATTCAACTACATGCTTGGTTTCTCCTTCCTCTATGCTCTCCTACCACTTTGAATAAATCTCAATGATAGCATTTACCACAGTGTACTCTATCATCCTACGAAAGGCAGCATATATACTACTTGGGAGGAAGTGTCATATTTACTCATTTTACATACTTTCCCCAATTCCTTGGCAACCCTGAGTCCACATATTCAAGGCAGTCAACAAATATTAAAGGAATTCAATTGACAGCATTTTAGTTTTTGAAATAGCCTAATAGTTAAAATAAGAATCAAAATAGAGGGAACAACTAGATACAGCAAGCCTTCACATTTCTCTTCACATGTAAAACAAGCAGTTTTGAGCATTACTACTTTTAAAATCTTACTGATGAGGAGAAACAATTCCAAGAATTGCTTCCCCAGAAACATGGTATGGCCAGCAATGATTTTTCAATGGCAGAAATGCTAATTTGCCAGGGTTATATCATCAATTGTTGAAACACTTCTCTTAAGAGTGATGTCACTGCATGCCAAGTTGGCAATTATTTGAGGAGTTATTTCAATAACTGCACAGCTCTTTGTCTGATTAATGAGACTGCCAATGGATTTATAACTCCTGCTATGGGAATGTATCACTGGAGATTTGCTGAATGGTGTGTCATAAATTCCAGACACCTGAGAAATTATGACAGACTTTGATTAGAACCGCTACTTTCATCTCCCCTTTTTCACTAAATTCACTTCTCATTATCTACTGCTAATACTGCCTGCCCTGAGATGAGAAAGGAAGAGGTCTATTTGTGACAAAATATTCTGTTTTCTATAGCCATCCTTTCTCTCACTGTCCCTACTATCTACATTTCCTTATGGACAATATTTAAACATGACAACGCACATTCACAGAGGGATTAATGTCAGAAAGGAAAGTTTTTTTGAGACATAACCTTTCTGGTAACTGGGGGCTGATCCAAAAAATACTGAGAAACAAAACAATAAGACTCAGCAGAATATAAGTTACGGGCCAAATACTTTAACTACTGCTGGGTAGGAGGCCCCAGACTGAGTGTCATTAGATGCACAATGTGTGAATTATTGTCCATGTCTCAAACCTCAAGATATCCAGATATGATTACAAAAGTACAAATATTATTGCTGTTTCTCTTAAAGAAAAATATGGTATTTTAAAAAACAAGCATTAAAAAAAGCACTGCTTAATGATATTCCCAAATAATTTCAATTTTTTTCCACAAACATGATGAAGTGAACTTTATTAAAAAGAAACACAAGACAAAGGATTGTGGGAAGACGGCAGAGTAGGGAACTTCAGGACTTAGTTCGTCCATGAAAACAACTATGAGACAGGCAGGAACTCTCTGAAACCACTATTTTGAAACTCTGGAGGCCAGAAAAATACCATATAGCATTGAGAGAAGACCAGGAGAAAGTGGCAGACAAATTACATTAAAAACAGTAAATTGTTCTCTCAGCTCAGCAACTACCAGCATTCATCCCCAACTCTTATGGCAGGTTGCAGAGGGGTCCAGGCCCTGGCGAGCTCTCTGATGAAAGAAAGGGACATAAAAATCCTCCTTCCCAAGACCAGGGCTGATCACTTATCACAGCCTTTTATTAGCAAATTCAGATCCCTGGGGATTCTTAGGGCAGTAATTGCTTCAACCTGCCCAGGACTAAAATGTCCAGTATTGTTTCAATCCACCAGGACAAAGTCAACAGCGAACTTTGTTTCAAGTCTACCCCATAAAAAGGCAGCAATAGCCATTCTCTCCACCCTCCCTGAACAGGAGCAGCAGTGATAGAGCCTTAAAAATGCTGTGCTTCCTCAGAGTTACAGGAAACAGTTATTTGAACAGTTGCATTTGCTGGTAGGCTGGGAAAGGTTGGTTTTAGGGGGCTGTCAGAGAAACCCTTGGCACCTTTTCTGATCTCCTCCCCAGGGCACCCTTTCCTAAATCCTTGATTCTGTTGTGGCTGGATAAAAAATGAGTTGGGCAAGACCTTGCTGGTGTGCCCCTCCTCCCAGAATTTGCCCACCAGGCAAAAAAAGCAGCTAGAGACAACAAAACAAATGTTAAGAAACTATAGAGGCAGACAATCTGGGGCAAGGACTGCTGCCTTTGTAAACCCAGAGAAGGAGGTTAACCACAACCCTGTAACAGGGAAATTCCAAAACAAATAACAAGCAATAGCCAAGAACAAGACAGAGGCCCAGAAATACGAGGAAAACCCTGCATATCGCATTCACCTTGGGTAGATCGTTCAAATAGGAGGGCAGAACCTCAAGAAAATCATTGTCTTATCACTGCCTGCTTATAAAATAAAGAAACCGACAGCTCAGAATAAATGCCTGAGCTGCCATTCCAAAATGTTAAAATGTACAGTGTACCACAGAAGACTACAGGATTAACAAAGAAACAGGAATGATGATGGCCCATCCAAAGGAAGTGAATAAAAATGTAGAAAACACCAACGAAGAAGACAAGAACGTGGACATATCAAACAAATCATTTAAAAATATTGTCTTCAAAATGCTCAGGAAGATGAAGGAAAATACAAATTAAGAACTAAAAGATATCATGGAAATAATGAGTGAGCAATATGAGATTCTTAGTAAAGATAAAGAAATTTTTTAAAGAAACCAAATGGAACTAGTGACATTGAACACAATGATAACTGAAATGAAAAACGCCAGAAAAGGTATGAATAACAGATTAGTACTGGCAGAAGAAAGAATCACTGAAATCAAAGGCAAGACACTTGAAGTGATCCAGGCTGAGAAGCAGAAACAAAAAAGATATACTAAAATTGAAAATAGCCTAAGAAATTTCTGGAACACCACACAGCTCTGTATTATCAGTAGTGACTTAAAATGTAAATGGTTTAAACTTGTCAGTCAAAAAGTAGAGATAGGAAGAATGGATAAAAGAGCTATGTGCTGTCTGCAAGAGATTCACCTTAAAATTCAAAGATGAAAGTAGGTTGAAAGTGAAAGAATGGAAACAAATATACCATGCAAGTAGTAACCAAAAGAGAGCTAGATAGCTGTATTAAAATAAACTTTTAATAAAAGTAGTTACGTGGTACAAACTCATTATATACTGATAAAGAGGACAATTTCAAAGAAGATTTAATAGTTATAAATATTATACTCCTAATAGCAGAACCCCAAAATATATGAAGTAAATACTGACAGATTTGAAGGGAGAAATTGATGATTCCACATTAATAGTAGGAGGCTTTAACGCAGTAATGGACAGAACATCTAGTCAGGAGATCAATGATGAATTGCAAGATTTGAATGATACTCTAAACCAACTAAACCTAACAGACATATGCAGAACACTTCACTCAACAAAAACAGAATATGCATTTTTCTTGAGAGCACATGGGTCACTTTCCAGGATAGACCATATATTAGGTCACAAAAAAGTCTCAATAAATTCAAAAATATTGAAATCATGCAGCGTACATTCTCTGGCCACAACAGAATGAAGCTAGATATCAATAATAGAGGAAGAAATGGAACACTCACAAATATGTGGAACTTAAACAACAAACCTTTAAACAACCACTAGATTAAGGGGGAAATCCAAAGTGCAATTAGGAAATATCTTGAGCCAAATGAAAATGAAAGTACAGCATAGCAAAACTTATGGGATGCAGGGAAGGAAATGCTGAGAGGAAAATTTATAGCTCTAAATGTTTACATTAAAAAAGAATGAAGACTTCAAATCAGAGATCAAACCTCAAAACTGGAAGAACTAGAAAAAGAAGATCATACTAAATCCAAACCAAGCAAAGGGAAGTACATTAAAAAAAAATAGTGGCGATAAACAAATATAAAAGAAACAAGAAAATAAATAAATAAATAAAGAGAATCATCAAAACCAAAAATTGATTCTTTGAAAATATTCACAAACTTTTAGTTAGATTGACAAAGAAAAAGAGAGGATACAAATAATGAAAATCAGAAGTGAAAAGTGGGGCATTACTACCAATACTACTAAAATAAAAAGCACTGTAAGAGGATTTTATGAACAACAGTACATCAATAAGTTAGATAACCCAGATGAAATGCACAATTCCTAGAAAGACACAAACTGCCTATGTTGACTCTAGAAGAAATATATCTCAACAAATCAATTACTTGTAGAGTGATTGAATCACTAATTAAAAACCTCATGTGATTTGTTAATCACAGCATGGGGAAATTCTACCTAAATTCCAAGAAGACTTAATTCCAATTCTGCTCAAACTCTTCCAAAAATTTAAGAGGAGGGAGCAGTCCCTAACTGATTCTATGAAGCCAACATCACCCTCATACCAAAGCCAGATAAAGGTACCCACACACACACAAAAAGAAGACTGCAGACCAATATCTCTTAACACAGATGAAAAGTCCACAACAAAATGTTAGCAAACCAAATCCAAAAGCATATTAAAAGAATTATACTCCATGATCAAGTGGGATTTATCTCTGCTATGCAAGGTAGATTCAACATAAGAAAGTCAATGTAATACCCCACAATAACAGAATGAAGGAAAAAAAATGATCATCTTAATTGTTGCATAAAAGGCATTTGACAAAATTCAGTACCCCTTCGTGATAAAAACACTTAGAACTATAAGAATAGAAGTAAACTTCCTTAACGTGATAAAGGGCATATATGAAAAGCCCACAGCTAACATCATACTTAAGGTGAAAGACTGAAATCTTTCTCTCTAAGATCAGGAACAAGACTAGGATGCCCGCTTTACCCCTGGTCTTTACTGTGGACTAGAAGTTCTTGACAAAGCAGTAAGACAAGAGGGAAAGAATAGAATATTTTACAACCATAAAAAAGGAATGAAGTCCTGATACATTCGATAACATGGATGAATCTTGATGACATCAGGAAATAAACCAGACAAAAAATGACACATATTGCTTGATTTCACTAATTTGGAGCAATTAGAATAAGCAAACTCATAGAGTCAGAGCCTAGAATATAGGTTACTAGGGGAGGTGGTGGGGATAGGGAATCATATTTTAAGGCTTAAAATGAGAAGTTAAGGCTTAAAATTTGCAATGATGGAAATGTTGAGGTAATATATGGTGATGATGGTAGTGTGACAATGTGAATGCAATTAACAGCACTGAAATATAGACCTTATACATCTGAATGTGATTGAAAGGGGAAATATAAGATTATATAAACGGTAACAATAAACATTTTAAAAATTCATGGAAGTACACTATGCAAGCACAGAACCTTAAATTAAACCATGGACTGTAGTTAATAGTACAATTGTAAAAATGTGCTATCACCAATCATAACAAATATTCCACACCAGTACAAGGTGCTGATGGTGGGGTGGGGTGAGGGAAGTCTATATTTTATGCTTGATTGTTCTATAAACTCACAGTTTCTCTAATAAAAAAAATTAAAGACATAAATTATCAAAAATTGCCTTATATATCAATCACATATCAAAGATAAAACGTATATTACCATAAACTAATATTTATCTAAATATTATCCACTTGAAGTAGACTTCCCCCCTAACATATGAAAAATTCATTTTCAAATAAATAACATATTATAAGGTTCTTATTTGCCATTAAACTGTTCATGAAAATAAATTAAAATATTGGGAATTCATAGATGGCCAATATTTACAATGTGATCTCCTTGATAGGAATCAAATGAAAAGAAATCCCTCTCAAGAGCTGAACCACATAAAGAGAAAAAATATAGAATAAATTCCAGTTCATAATAATGGAAGCTGAAAATTATCCAAGGACTTTAATCTTTTTTTTTTCATATTTAGAAATGGATAGAAATAGAAGCTGATCCAAAAAATGAATTAATTTTCCTTATTTCAACTCACTATATTTTATGCCTCTAAGATGTATAATGGAAGCCAGAATGTATATTTTAATGCATATCAGAGAAAGCCCTGAAATATCTAGAAGAGAGATGTAGCAAGGGAGTGATGACTCATTATTGAAAGCATACCAACCCAAGACTTCCACTATAGCTCCTGCATTAATAGCCAACATAGGGTTTATCATAAACCAGCTACTTTTCTAGTCACTTTACATACGTCAATCCATCTAATTGTCACAACAGCCCTATGAGGTGAATGCTGGAGACACAAAGATTGCACAGTTGTGATAAGTGGCAGAACAGGGATTTGAATTTAGGCAATATGACTTCAGGGCCTGTGTTCTTTATACTTTACTATCCAGACCGCAATAGCATCTTTCCTTAGGTAAGCCTTTGAGGAAGCTACTAAACAAAGTTTCTCAGTGAAATTTTCTCCAACATACATTTCATTTATCATAGGTATAAGAACATCTCCCTGATTTTGTAAGCCACTTTCCTTTCCATCTCTCCACCTCCCTTTCTCTGCTTTTCTCACATTCTGATTCATATTTTGTAAAAATGTTACTTTTATTAAATTGCAAGAATAGATCCTTGAAAATTTCAAAATTATTTCAAGAGCGAAAATAAATACATCCCATCACTGATACCTGTGGGATTCAGCTAGAAAAAGTGGAAAATCCAACGATCTTTTAGCCACATTCTTAATCTGGAATAGACATTAGTCTTTTGAAAAATCAAATAGGATTTCGAATTTTACTATGTTGTGAACTAAAGGGAGGGAATGGAATTCAAAAAATTGTTGGGGATTTGTGTGAACTTTACAAAGTCTCTAATTGCATGCACTGAAAATTTAAGGCAGCAACAAATGCAAATTATCATTTCTCATGCTATGCATGAGTATTCTAAGTGTTGCACTCAGAAACCACCATAAGTCAAAATAGAATGAAATCAAGTCAGCAAAACAAATTCACTCTTAGTTTTAGGTAAAATATAATCAATAATTGCTTAATATGCTTAACAAAGCTAATGGAAGAAGAAATAAAGAGGAAAACTGCCAGCACTGTAGTCATATATGTAACACATGTGTGAGGGAAAAAAAAAAACTTCCAAAAAATAAAAATTGAGTCTAGTTAATAGAATGCACTTCCCATTTTCAATTTCTGAAGCCTTAGAGAAAGTTTGAGAGAAGATAAAAATAACAATGTCTTTGTGTGGTAAAAATGACAGATCATCTCTAATGAGAGACACAACATAGGAACAGTTTAGCCTGAATCCCTCAACTACAGACCTGATGTGGAAGAAAACATGTAGATCATCTAAAAAGCTGCAGCCCTATGAGAAACAAAACCCATGGAGTCTCAAAATTCCTTAAGGATGGAGATCTTCCCAGCAGGAGTGGAACCAGACAACAGAAATAAAAGAAGTAAGTGAAAAATAAAGCAAGCAGCCAAACTTGCCCTGAAGGTCTTGCCATCCAGATTAAAATGAAGGATTTTCAGAAAAGCCAACCCATAGTAGTAAAATACTTCACCTGTCAATGGAGCTCTAATGCCTTCTAGCCAAGATAGCTGCCCTTGTATTGTCCATAGCACATTGTATTAGAAATTCATCTATTCATTTCTCAGAGTAGAGAGCTTCCCTTAAGGCATACGTGTGGCCAGGCTCCCTACTTTGATATTGGTTTTCTATAATTCCTGAAGCTATATTAGATGGCCTTCATAGCATGAAGTAAGTCTGAATCAAATGATTCTTTGAATTATCAATTAAGAGAAATGTTTATTTAAATATAGGAAATAAAAATACTTTCTTTTTTTTTTTTCACTCTCCCTCAAGTTGATTGTTGATGAGTAAAACTATACCTGATATGTATACCAAGTTCACTGGCCTCTAGCATGTTGGAGCAAGTGTGTGTGTGTGTGTGGAGGTGTGGAGTTTAAGTACATGTGTGCATTCATGGTTCTACAAGATTCTTCACGGAATTTATAAAGACTATACTGGTAAATTTGGTCATGTTAGTGTACTACACAAGGGGTGCCTTGTACACCTATGCAGAATCTTATCTGTCAAACTCTTGCTACATTTTTATGTGCAATGAAACCATGCTTGTTTTATTTTTACTGAAGCTCTGGCTAATCAGAATCAAAGTTTACACAGTCCATATCCAGAAATGCATCTAAACTGAGCCATTTAAAAACACTTTTCTATGATTTTGTCACTCTTAAGAAAGTCTTTGGATACCAAAAATCGCGTGTACTTTTATACTATAAAGGCTATGACTAGAATTTTCAGTGTACTTTTAGAATGCCCTGTCACATCTTTAAATCATATATAAATGTTTGGTAAGTCCAGAAAATTATATCAGACTTTAACAAAATCTTCTCAGGACGGACAAGATAAAACACTGTGAGAAAGAGTCACTATCTCCTATAAAAATTTCAAATAACTCTTTAAAAACTGGAACCATGTAATATATGTTCATTTCTGTACTCTATCTTAAGCAAGTGTTAGGTTCTTAAGTTGTTTCTTGTTTCATGCACCATTCCTTCTGATTACTTATACAAGGAATTGGCATGTGGGACTGGGAACCGTTCTCACTTCAGTGACCTGGATATCATCAAACCATGCTGAGTCTACACTGCAGATCCTAATGCTGCCAGTTCAAAAGGATAAGTTGGAACTGATATTGTGTAACATGAACTTGTTGGATCAGTCTCCATTCCATCCCAAAATAAGGAAAAAAATGGAAAAGATCTTTAGGTGTGCTACTGCTCTTCCCTCTGCCAGGACTCTGTTCATGGACTCTGCATGGATTCAGCTCTGTTTTATAACCAAGTCTCAGATTGAATGCTGTCTCCTCAGAAAGGCCTTACATGACCCCCCACACACTGAAGCAACGTGTATTTCCCCCATTATTCTTTACCCCTACTCACTCTTGATGCTCTTTATACCTGCACCAATTTCACAGAATCAGATAATTGAAAAGATTCATTAGACTCTATAGGATATGCGAATATGAGGATTTAATAAAAGTTAAGAATATAGTACAGAGGATAAAGAAAGCATAGTCGAACACCATAGTGATTTGAGATATCCAGACACAGTTTCCAGGATCCTTTCTCAGTCATTCAGGATATTCTTTGTCTTCAAATTACCAACCCCTCTGATACATGCAAGATACCTCAGTCTCAGGGAGCTAAGACCCAAGTTCATTAAGAGTCGTTTTTTTAATTTCTTTCTAGTCACACAGTCGAAAAAAAAACATACAGTTGGTTAAACTAAGGGAAAACTATAAATCTATACACTTTTAATAAAACTGTATAATTTTATTAAAGTGTAGGTAAGTTGGTAGAGGATACCCCTAGACTTTATAGAGCATATCATAAATCGTTAATTCATACATTTCATTCCCATCTTAGCCAAGATCAATAAGATAGGATGCCAGACCTCTAATCTAGAGATTAGCATAGAGCTATCATAGACTAGCAACAAGCTAAGCCTACATTTACATAATATCAACTTTATTTTAGTTACTTTTGCATCTATTTATATGTTCTAGCAGTTGCTATTCATTATTGTGTAGGGTTGGGACCAGAAAATAAGGGCAACCCCAGGACAGTAACGGTCTGGCTCATTCTTTTTCTATCTAATCTTTCCAGCATCATAAGGAACTTTTAGGGCAGATCCATGACCTGTGACAACCCTCAGGTTTGAGAGTATGAACAGCATTGCCAGCTTGGTGCAAACTGAGAGAACTAATCCAGGAAAGAGGCTGAAACAGGCACTGGAAGAAGGTTTGGGGTCATTTGGGCAGAGTACTGGGGTCGCAACTATCTGAAGCATGATCTCAAATTATGTACTAGGGGTGTGGGCTCCATACACTTGGTCTCACAGTGTCCACACTCACAGAGGAGGGAGAAAGCCAAAGCAACACCAGGGTGTGGCTCACTAAAGTACACAGACTATGATAAGGGCCCCACTTGCCCAGATCTTTTACCAGTATTATCTCCCCACTTTTCTATAAGCAGCCTACATGAAAAGAGGGTTC
Source organism: Tamandua tetradactyla (assembly GCF_023851605.1). NCBI lineage: Eukaryota > Metazoa > Chordata > Mammalia > Pilosa > Myrmecophagidae > Tamandua > Tamandua tetradactyla. The sequence goes on along the minus strand of NC_135328.1, from coordinate 85,073,326 downwards.
ATGATGATTCTCTCAACTGACATGAGTTCTGCTCTTAGCATGTCACACGTTGGACACCCATTGAATGATGAATGGATGGATGAATGAATGAAGCAGAACAACTTCTGAGAATATAAATCAGATGGATTCTGCCATCTTTGAAGGTGGCAGCGGTGCAAGAAACACAGTTAGGAATTGGAAGACTGGAGGTTAGCATGTAAACTCATTCCTCATAAACAAACTGCTGCTATTAATATAGATATTTATGTTCAAAGATTAAACTTGGATTCAAATCAGCTGTATGACTTGAGAAACAGTTAGTTGTATAATTCATGTATCAGTGACAAACCTAATGAATTAGTCATATAACTTGAATATTAGAGATACAACTTAAAATTTCACTGCATGTTTTATTTAAAACTTGAGGCACTCTGCAAATAAATCTTTAAAATATACTTCTAAATCAAACTGTAAATAAAAATGTAAAGAATAGCAGTCTGTAGGAGTGAGGAGGGAAGATGATTGAATGACCATGGATATTCAACTAGCATGGAAGAGAGGGGAAAGTTGAAATGAGAATGACAGAGAACAGCTAGCAAGAGAAGAAGCAGAAAGGGAAATTCATCACAACCTCATGCCACCACTATCAATATTTATTGTGCTTGGCCACTCTACTTTCCATTGCACTAGATGCTATGAGATACCATTCTATCAACAGTGGCGTGGCTGAATTGTCTGGAACTGGAAGTAAGCCAGGAAACAGAGAATTTAGTTGTCAAAAAAGTTGCTTTGGTTATTTATAATGAAATGAGAAGAGCAGACACTGCCAGAGTGTATGCTATTGCCAAAGCGAAAAGCTGATTGAAGCAATGATTCAGACATTTTCATTTTTTTATCTAGTAAATACCACTCCTCTAGATTTTGTCTGTGTTCATCTCCCTCCCATATTTTATGCTCATGGGGATAGGTTCACTCCCTCCTAAAGGCTCTTTTGGAAATGAAATTTCAATCCCCAAACTGAAGGTCAGTGTTTTTGCTACTGTCAACTTTCTTCTCTGTTTGCTTATCCTCATCAATCTCAATTTTGTTTTGTGTCTAAGCCCAAGCTCCATTCCTGCTATTCCTTAGGTATCTTGCAGTCATGTACAGAAGAGGAGAAAGAAGAATCCTTGAAGATATTCAATATCTCTTTATTCTTTTTTTTTTTCAGGTATTCAGTATAGATATTTCAAGGTATTTTAAATTGCTTTTAAATTCCACAAGCCTCATGGAAAATTTTTGTATTTGTTTCTTTTATTTTCTTTTCCTTACTTAGTTTTCTCTACTTGGCTTCCTTGATACAGTCTCCATACCAGAGGAATATAAGTAGAATTTATCATCATGAAATATGTTACATCATTTTTTTGTATAATTTACATTCACTTAACAAATAGTCTCTTGAAAACACAGCCCAAGATTTTCAAATGATCAAGTAGATTGGTTTCCAATTTACAATTACACAAGTTTTCTATAAAAAATATCTTACCATTTCTCTTATTTTGTCTGGGCTGTTATAACACATACCACAGACTAGTTGGCTGAAACAACAGAGTTTATCACAATTTGGGTGGCTAGAAGTCCGAAGTCAAGGCACTGGCAAGACTGTGCTTTCTCCAAAGCCTTGTGGTATGCTGGTGGTGGCTTGTCGGCAGCCAGAGCTAACTCAATCCATGTAAAATGGCCACCTGCCTCCTACTCCACCCAAATTTCCCTTGCTTATAAAGACTCCAGTCCTGTTGGGTTAAGGCCCACCTTTGCTCAGTTTGCCCTCACCTTAGCTAATAACATCTTCAAAGATCCTATTAACAAATGGGTTCTCATCCACAGGACTGGGAGTAGGACTTGAATATGGCTTTGGGGCCCTGATTCAATCCATAACACCATTCTAAGCCTCGACACCTAGATACATCCAGGTACGACTAGAAGTTCAATAAAAACCTTATTCTTAACTCTCATGTTGCCATTGCTTAAAATCTTCTTTTGCTTGCGAGTCCTCCGACTCTATGCTTTCTGCCTGTCCGGTCCTCACGGTCCAACTCAGATTCCTCTCAAACCAAAGCCCACTTTCACCCTCTCCTGCCTTTTACCACACTTGCTTTCTATGTCTTCATTTATCAGTGGGACGTTGATTGCCATTTTACTTCTCTTCTATTCCTGCATTGTTTTGTTTTATTTTTAAAATATTGTTCTCATATGTATTATTTCTCTTACATCATAAATATTGCTTCACTAACCAGATCATAAGCTCCATTTTGGTGGTGACCTTACTCCTACTTCTAAATCCTACATAACACAGCAAATGACTGTAAATATAGCAGAAAGTCATAAGTTTTCAATTTTGATATTTTAGTTGCTAACATAATGGGGTCATGTTTCACATTTTGCAAACTGATTGTACAGGGTTTTGTTTGCTCAATCCTCATAGCAACCTGGTAATTATCATTCATATATTAGAACTGTTAAAAAAAAAAAAAAGAACCCACGAAAAGCAGCATTGCACAATGAGTTATAGGAAAAGACTCAAACCAAAATCATCAGGCTCTAAGGACAGGGAAATTTTTATACTATTGGAAAAAAACAGGAGCTATATAGTTCTGATGTTGGGGTTGAACATAAAAATGCTGACACCACAGTAATGGTGTTTTTCAACAACTCACAGGCACACACCCCGTGAGCAGAAGAAAATAGCACAGCCAGGGATGATGCACTCACCTCACAAGTTATGTTTGCCTCTGTGCTACCTTTTAGATGACTTTATTAATACACTTGGTAATAGACACATAATGCATAAAATTCACAAAGTATAAAATATGTAAAAGCAAACAAGAGAAAAGTCACACCAGTAATACAAACTGGTTATATTTATGGTACATGGTATATATGCCCATATGCTCATTTATTTATCATCTTGTGTGAACTCTCCTAAATGGTTATGAAGATGGATATGCTTATTATAAGAAAGGCTTCAGGTGTATTTGGAGATGGGAAAGTACAGCAGCTGCATAAAAATGCTTGATTTATAAAGACAAAAACTAATTTCTCACTGATATGTGGTGCCAGATCCAAAGGTCACCACTTTTTTTTCTCTCTCTATATATATAATAGAGACTGCTGCTTCTCTCTTTATTTCGAAGCTAATAAAATTGTTATGCCTCAGGTGATAAACAAAACTAATGACAAAGTAGAAGGGAGACTGGACCATTTAACTGCCAGTTGTCCCTTTCTACTATGAAACAAAATTCCATTTTTGAGTGTAGCATCCTGACTTAAAGGCACCTGATTACGTGCACGCACTGCTCTCTCCCTTTTATGCAAGGCTAACTAGTGACAATTCAAGTAATAACATTCTGCATCTTCCTATGATTTGATTGATGAAAGGCCATCTCACCAAGGCTAAAGCTTTTGCCTTTTTTTCTCATAACCCAATCTTGTGCATCTGAATAAAAGTAATGCATCTATTTGATTGTCCTTAAAATATTGGAGACTTAACCCTCCCTTGGAAAACACTTCCCATATGAATCCACAAAAAGTTCTTTTTAAGAATGCTTTGATTAAAGATAATGCATAATGATGAATGGATGTTAAATTTCTTCTAAATGTTTCGTTAACTTCGTATTACTATTAGGTTAATGACAGTAATCATGTTAAGACTCAGACTGATTATCCATCAAAATGCTACACACCACTTCTCCTTCATTGTTAAGTCCCATTCTTCACTCAATTCATTATATCATTCTCTAGTCCTTCTTTGGGCTTTATCTGATAAGTAATTTCTCTCATTTTCAGACTCTGTTTACTGTATTCGCCACCTAGTATATTCACTTCTTTTTGTTGTTCTGTAATTTTCAGTCAAAACTTTATAAACTTTATAAAGAAATTCATTTCTAATGTACTACATTCATAAAGTATAAAAAAAGCAAATTAGAAAACTACTGCACACAGCAGTGATAAAAACTGTAATTTTGTAAACATTATGTTTATTCTATCTGTTTATCACCTTTTACATACGGCTATATTTCTTTATATCTATATAACATCTGACTTACTGTGTTAAAGCTTTGTTTTCTTTTGTATTTACCAATTTAGCATATATATGTGTGTGTGTGTGTGTGTGTGTGTGTGTGTAAATATATCATGCATACTGTGTGGTATTTTTCTGTTTAATTGATGATTTATCACAAGCCCTTCTCCATTTCAATAAGCATTCTTCTGCAACATCATGCATGCCAATGCCATCATATTTGCCTCTTGGTTATTCCTAACAATTTGAAAATACATCTGTTACAGGTCATTTGAACTTGCCATTCCTTCAGCCTGGCATTCTATCTCCCACAGATATCATCATGCCTTGTTCCCTCGCTTCACTCATTTGTCTGTCAAATATCACTCTTCAGAAAAGCCATCCAAGAAAACCCCATTTAAGAAATGAACTCCAGTATGCTGGCCATTCTCTATACATCTTTCATCATAATACCTATCGCTACCTGACTTTATATATTGTTTATATTATATCATATATCCTAGCATGTATATATATTTTTTGCATGGGCAGGCTCCAGGAATCGAACCTGGGTCACCAGCTTGGCAGGCGAGAGTTCTTGCCACTGAGCCACCAATGCACCACCCCCTATAATGTATTTTTGTTTTGTTTTTTTTATTTTTGTCATTTTATTTCCTTTCTCTCCACCAGAATGTAAGCTACAGGAAAACATGGGTTTGGTATGTCTTCTTTACCACTATGTCCCTATTGCTTAAAATCATATATAGCACAAAGTAGAAAATCAATTTTAAAAAAATCATTGATTGCACGCTTGTTATTTCATTATATGAATTTGACAATAATTTATGTAACTAGTCCAAGAAATTAGTTCCTTCTAGAAATCCTCACATTTATTTCTAGTGGAAAGTGAGAGAAATTGCAACATCAAATCAAGTCAGCAACCAATCTCTCCAACCTTACGATATGTAAATGTTACATTGTGATTAGAAAAGTTAATTGCATCTAACCCAGGCAATGAAAGTTCAGGAGGTTTCCTTGGTATTGCAATTTGGCTTATGTTACTTGATAACATATTGGAGAACGAATAGTATATTTATTTTTCAATTACTATGATGGTTGTTTTTAATCATGTAGGCTACAAGTATCATTTTCAGTTTCCACATACCTCTGTTTTGTTATGTATTATCAATGTTTTTGCAAGGACCTTGAGGACAGGTATTGTGTTCTATTGCTGTTATTACCTTTATTTTTATTTCTTTTATTGTTGTCCTTTCCTGAATCACTCACAACTTGGGGAAATAGGAAAGCCTTGATAAATATTTAGTAATTTGTTTGTCACTTACTAATCCTTTAAGTAAATGACTCTATTGTATCAGCTTGGTAAGAAAGCTAAAACCAACATGAGGGTGGGCCACGGTGGCTCAGCAGGTAGAGTTCTTGCCTGCTATGCCAGAGACCAGGGTTCAATTCCCGGTGCCTGCCCGTGCAAAAAAAACCTAGCATGAAATATTACATGTATCATATTATTTCATCCTGGTGATGCCAAATTATAGATAAAATACCTTCAGTCCAGTACTCATCTTAGAAAGACCATTCATATAGATAATACTCTTAAAGAACTTAAAATTCTGACTGAGTTATGGTTTTAAAAAGATTCAAACTGAATCAACATCCAATGGGCCTTGGTTTATTGTGGTTTTTCAGTATCATTTTGGTTTGTCTTGTGCATAGGTAGTAAGAAATGAGTAGGAAACATTCAAGTGTAGGACAAAGAATGGTACAATCAGTTACACTCACATTTTGGAACTGGCAGTGATAGTAGGGGTAATCTCACTAGCCTTACCCTCACAGTTAAAAGATAAAACAAAAGACAAGAAAGATTACACGACTTCCCCAAGGTCTAATAGCTGGTCAGAGGAAGAGCTGGGGCTCAAACTCAAATCTCAGAATTGAAGGATCTTAGAAAAACATCTAGCTGAGCTTGTATAAATGATACCAGAGAGGTAAAATGAGTTACACAAAATCACACAGAATATTAGTCATGCACCAGAGAAGTATAACTGTGCTCTCCAATATGGCAGCCATGAGACATGTGGCAACTTAGCACTTGAAATGTGACTAATGTAATGGGTCAAATGTTCAGTTTTGTTTTGTTTCAATTAATTTACATTTAATTTTTAAATGAGCAGTATAAAACGTTTTCCCGCTCAACACATTTTACTAGCACAACATTTATCTTTAACCCTTGCATCAACTCATCTAAGAGATTATTGTTGTGCTATAGTTCGTGTGTACTCCTTATTTTATTTTTAATGTAGCTGCTAGACAATTTAAAATTCATTCATATATTTCCACTGGATAAAACTGAACTAGTCTCTTTATAGGTGACTTTTTAATTACCTGATTATTTGAAACATTTGATCAAAAAATTATTCTTTTGATTAAAGCCTAAATCAGGTATCCCAATGTATTAAATTGATAAAATCAGAAAAGTTCTGCAGGAAGTCACTTTAAGGAAGATTTGGTCTACCATATATTACCAGGTAGTTCCTGAGGCTAAGGTTCCAAAGACCCAGTGAGAAAGCTACTGAGCTACAAAGCAATGTGTTTTCAACCCAGCATGTTTTACTGCTCCACACTATATGTCATGCTTTAAATCCGAGAATTTAGAAAGGAGAAGCAAACTTGATTTCAAATAATTCCCTCAAACATTTGACCTCATAATTTGTGCTCAATAAATACCCTAAGAAAAAAAAGTTACCATTTTAATTTTTCTCATCATAATTACTAATAATCTTCTTACATTTTTTTACTGATCCACACATTTCTGTTGTCCCAAAGTCTCTATTATTACATTACTTTTAATAAGCCCTTTTATTTTGAGATCTTCAGAATAACAGTCACTGGGGATACAGTATTTTTAGCATTGGTAGTGGGCGTTTCTCTATCTGGTGGTTCCCTCCAACTCAGTGAGCATAATAGCAACAGAAGCCACGGGACAAGTGTGTATTTCAGCAGATTTCAGGGAAGTGTTTGAGTTGGAAAAATATCCTATCAAGATATATTTCTTCCCATACTCAGCTAGGATAGTCAGCTGAGTGGGGATTTTCTATCCATTATCATAATAATGCACATTTAAAAATTGTATCACCATAAAATAAAGTCATAAGGCCATACTCTGTAACTGCAGAAACACAGAGAGAGGCCATATAATGCTAAACTCAAGGTTTCTGGAGCAACTTCTTGGGTTCAAATCCTTCATTTCTTTATTTTTATTGTTGGACATACTAATTTAACTTATATGTGACCTTGGACAAGTTACCTAACCACTATTTTATTTCAGTTTCTTCATCTGTATTAATTGAACCTTCTTGGTGCAGTTGTTGGAAAAATGGGTTACAATACATAAGATGTTTAGAGCTATGCCTAGTATGTAATGCTATTGAATATTAGATAATAATTGATACTTTTTTACGTGAAGATGGAAGAATACATTTTGTGTCCTCATAAAGAATTTAGACATTTACAAAATCTTTGTCAAATGTGCCTCAATAGAAAATAATTAATTTGAGTATTTACAGGCTCCTTCTACCACCCTTCTATCTCCTCTATAAAACAGAATCATTAAGAAACCTAGAGAAAAAGAGCATGTCAATCCACTTAATTGTTAGAAGATAGAAAGGAGAGGGATATATTAAGTACTAAAGTGCATAGGGGTTAGTCAAAATGAAGACTTGTTGAGACAGGTTAGGGCTGTGTTTGGCAAAAAGGTCCAGAGAGTCTTGGAGAGAAAACTGCATAAAACTAATTGAGGAGGGGCAAACCAAGAAGTCCAGGAAGTGTTGTTGGGCTTCTGATTTAGATTACTTGCAACGAACTTCAAAAAAGTTGAGTATGAAGAACAGAATGCTCTCTGTCTCACCTTTGAAATTGTTTGTTTTTTGCATTATGCACTAATCTAATACAAAGGGAAGCAAATCTAAAATTCCAACAAAGTCCACCAAAAATATTTATATTTGTCCCATTCAAAACTAACACTGACTCTCTTCCCCTGATTTCTATTGAAAGAACATGCATGTGGATATTTAAGCCAGGGACCTGAATACTTCTCCATCAGTCTTCTCTATTCTGCTTCCTGTTCTTAATTATATGGGGAAGAATTAGCAACAATAACAAAAAAGACTAAGAATAACGGACTTGGTTTATTTCCTCTACTTTCATGCCTCAATTGTGTTAGAATCTCTATGCTTGATTATTGGGCTGGTTTTCATTAGGTACCAAGGAAAAGAACTAATGCATATTTTTCATGGATCCAAAGACACTGTTGTGACAAAGCTCCACTAGTGCTTCTTTTGATCTTCATCGGAAACAGTCTCTTAAGACATCAGTCAAGTGATGTGAAAATAACAAAACTACACTGAAGCATCTTACGTTGTCAGTGTTTTTCTTGGCAAGTGTGCTTCAAGAGCTCAATGCATCAAAGGAGACAGGAAATTGCACCACACACTTGACAACTCCCTTGGGAAATGAAAACTGAATGGTCCTAAGCAGACTCCACAATGAAGACAGAGAATGAGTCTAGGGATATCGTCTATTAAACATGAGAATCTCCTTAGAGAGCAATTTTCAAAACAAAGGAAATAAGACTAGACAAGTTAAGCAAGAAAGGTGATATAAAAATGCTTATATTTATTTAAAAGATCATGGATTTTTTGCTCTCCTTTGTTATGGAACAGCATAAGAAATTACAGTAAGGCTGTTGTTGATAAGCAATATTAGGGGCTAAGGCCTGAGTGGGAGAAAAAAAAAAGGGGGTCTTTCAAAGGGTATTGTTAGAGGGGTGCATGAGTAGTTCAGTGGAAGAAATAAAAAAAAAAATCAACAAATGGTGCTGTGATAATGGAGTATTCACATGGAAAAGATTGAAATATGACCCCCCCCCCCCCACAGAGCAAAAAAAAAAAAAGGTATCATTGTAAAATAGGCATTAGTAGCATGATCTATAAAATGCTAATTAAAAGACCTAAAATAAATGATCCTTTTTGTTACCCGGAAGAACAACATTGCTTGTTTGGTTGGCAGCAGGTAAAAAAAAGGTGTTTATCAAGAATTTTTATTTCTTGATTTACTTTTTGTGTATGTGGTTGTGCTTGAAAGAGAATTTTGGTAAATTTCCAGGTAGGCAAGTGAAGATTCAGAAATTTCTGAGCATGTCTGCTACATTGGCAGAGTAGGTTTTCCAGGAGCCTCTGTTTGCATGAAGTTTCCAAAGCACCCTTTGAGCAAACAAAGATTAGACACAATGAGCTTAATTTTGTACAGAAAAAAATATAGTGGCAAATGAGGAAACCATTTGAAGTGGAGTACAGTGTCTATTAGTTACAACTGTTTGCTGTCCCAGTCAGCATTAGTCTCCTGTGTGAATCCTACAAATCACAAATCACAGGACCTGTAAATTAAGCAAGCATACAGAGAAAAATAGTTGTTAAAGAGCCTGGACAACTAAAACCATATAAAAATTATCATTGCTTTGGAGCACACCTGACAGAGCATAACACAAAGGGAAAAAGACATTCCTTATTTTTCAACATTCTTTCTCCACATGAAGCCTTGACTCTCTGAAGTAGAAAGTCAGCACTATTGAAATGTATTTGAACACATTGTGTTTGAGCAGTGAGAACCAGAAATTAATAGAACTGTTTTCATGAAATAGCTTATAATATACTGGGGAGAATTAGATATATTTAGGTGATGGGAAGAAGGTATAGCAGAGTATCCTGGCAATTCCTCAGTTACCTAACACAGGAATTTTACTGTCATCATTAGTGGATGCAGTGTGCCATCAACTTCAAGCCTCCAACTTCAGTGATAGAGATGACCTACTGCAGAAACTTGGACCCCTCATCATGGAGCTAAACCACGTTTCACAAACTTTTGCTGTAAAGGTCCAGATATTATTATGTAGTTTAGGTTTTGTGGGGCAGATGGTTTCTATCATAACTCCTCTGACAGTGTAGTGTGAAAGTAGCTAGAGACAACATGCAACTGTGTTACAATGAATCTTTATTTACAAAATAGGTGGGATGTAATTTTCTGACTCATGAGCTAATTTTTTCACGAGCTAATTTTTTCATGTAATTTTCTGACATTTTACCCAGGAGCTGGATAAACTGGAGAACGATCTAGCAGGGGCTGCTGTTGCTGAGAGCCCAGCTGCTGTCCCTACCAACCTGGTGAACTAGAAGATAAGCCACTGCATTAGCTAGGATTATCTAGAGAAACAGAATCAGCAGGAAATATCCATAGATATAAAATTTATAAAAGTGTCTCACATAACCATGGGAATGTAAAGTCCAAGGTCTTTAGGGCAGGCTGCAAACTGGCAACTCCAATGAAGTTCCTCCACAAACTCTCAAGAAAGGCTGGCTGGACAACTGTAGGAATGGAAGAGTCCAAAATTCATAGGGCAGGCTGTGAAGCTGAAGACTCTAATGAAGGGTCTGGATGAACTCCACAGAAGATGCTCACCAGCTGAAGCAGGAAGAGAGACTGTCTCTTCTGAATCCTCCTTAAAAGCCTTCCAGTGATTATATTAAGCATCATTCATTGCAGAAAACACTTCCCTTAGCTGATTATAAATGCAATGCAATCAGCTGTGGATGTGGCCGATGTAATCATGATTTAAGTCCATGAAATGTCCTCATAGAAAATGATAAGCCAGCACTTACCCAAACAGACAAACAGACCCACCACTTGGCCAAGTTGACACGTGAACCTGGCCATGACAGCCACCATGTGCTTGAGCTGCAACAGCACAATATGACTTTCTCCAATACCCTGAACATAGAAATGCATATTGGCTCCTGCTCCACTTCTACTAAGTAATGAAGTAATGATATATTTAATTCAACCTGATGGCTGTTATCAGAATATGGAAATGCAATGGATGTTGGTGCATTTCCTTTTGTCTTGGGACATTTCCTTATTAATTCTAGTGTTTATTTTGGAAAATGCTTAGGATTTTCTACCAAGACATTTATGTCTTTTGCAAATAGAGACAGTTCTGTTTCTTCCTTTCTGAGGTTTATTATTTTTATTTCTTTTCCTGCTTTATTTCATGTATTTAAGACATACTTTGATGAAAGAAATTAAAGAAGACCTGAATAAATGGCAATATATACTATGCTCATGGATTGGAAGACTTGATATATTTAAGATGTCAATACTACACAAAAATTTTTATAGATTCAACATAATCCAAATCCAAATCCCAATAGTCTTCTTTGCAGAAATGAAGAAACTAATCATCAAATTCATTAAGAAGAACAAGGGCTCTGACTAGTTAAAAATATTTTGAGAAAGAATAAGAAAGTTGGAGACTCACACTTCATGATTTTAAAAACTACTACAAAAATAAGGCTACTGTGATCAAAACAGTGTAGTAGTAGATGAGGATAAACACACAGACCAATTGAATAGAAAAGAGAGTCCAGAAATAAACTCACATGCCAACTGATTTTTGACAAGGACACAGATCCACTCAGTGGGGAAAGCATAATCTCTTCAACTAATGGTGCTGGGAAACTGGATATCAACATGCAAAAGAATAAAAGTTGACCCTTATCCTAAACCACATACAAAAATTAACAAAAAATGGATCAATGACCTAAATATAAGATCCAAAACTACAGAATGCTTAGAAGAAATCATAAGCAGTATCTTCAAGACCTTATATTAAGCAATGGATTCTTAGACTTTATACCAAAATCATGAGCAACAAAAGAAAGAATAGGTAAACTGAACTCATCAATAATAAAAGCCTTGTGCATCTAAGAACATTATCAGGAAGGTGAAAAGATAACCTACAGAATGGAAGAAATATTTGGAAACCATATATATGATAAATGTTTTGTATCCAGAATACATAAAAATCTCTTACAAAAAACTCAAAAACAAAAAGACAAAAAAAATGAAAAAATAAATAATGGACTTGGATAAATATTTATCCAAAGATATACAAATCACAAATGAGGACATGAGAAGATGCTCAATAACATGACTCATCTGGGGAATGCAAATCAAAATCACAATGAGATAGCAACTGCAACCCAATAGAACAGCTATAATTTAAAACAATAGAAAATAACATGTTCAGGTGAGGATATGGAGAAATAGGAACACTCAGGCATTATAAGTGGGAATTAAAATGGAAGAGCCTCTGTGGAAAATAGTTTCATGATTCCTCAAAAAGTTAAACATAGAAATAACATAAAACCTGGCAATGCCACTTATAAATATATACCCAATAGAACTGAAAGCAGGGACTCAAACAGATACAGGTACACTAATGTTCATAGGTGCATTATTCACAATAGTCAACAGACGTAAGCAACCCAAGTATACGCTAACAGATGAATGGATAAGAAAGTGTGGCATGTATGCACAATGGAATATCCCTCACCCATAAAAAGGAAGAAGTTCTGATACATGCTGCAGCATGGATGAACCTGGAAGACATCATCTTGAAAGAAATAAACCAGATACAAAAATACATTGCATGATTCCATTTTGAATATGGAAATTCATAGAAACTGAAAGTGGAATCCAAGTTACCAGGGGCAGAGGAAAAGGAAATGGAAAGTGAATACACATGGATGCAGGGTCTCTTTCTGGAGTGATGGCAAAGTTTCAATAACAGATGGCAATGATGGTAACACAATGTGAATGTTGCAAATCCCATGAAATTGCATGCATTTCATGGCATCGGTCAAAATTTTATGCTGTATATGTGTTTCTACAATTGAAAAAGAGAGAGAGACAACGAAAATAAAATGCAGGGGCACAAGGATAGTTCAGTGGCAGAATTCTTGCCTGCCATGCAGGAAGCCAGGGTTGGAGTCCCAGTCCACGCACTTCCCCAAAAAACAAACAAACAAACAAAAATTCAATGTATGGTACTGCAATAACGGGATACTCACATGGAAAAATAATGAAATGTGACCCTGCCATACAGCATACAAAAAATAAATAGTTAAAGCAAAATAAAATAAAATGCTATGTAAAACCCTAAAGAGGATAAAATACCCAGAAGTATACAAGGAAAAATGTAATATAAATCATATGCTTCACATCAATGTTAAAATTCAAGAACTTGACAGTTGTACTAAACATGGTTACAAAAGTGAATGTACTTGTTCTTAGAAAATACACATGGAAGTTATTAAGTGGTCAAGGAGCATGATGTATACAACCTACTCTCAGATGTTTAAAATGATAGGTAGATAGATAGATAGATAGACAGATAGATAGATAGATAGATAGATAAGAGGAAGGAAGAAAGAAAGAGTGAAAGAGAAAGAAAGGAAGGAAGGAAGGAAGGCAAGAAGGAAGGAAGGAAGAGAGAAAGAGGAAGAAAGAAAAATAAAAACATGGCAAAATTAAAAATTGGAGAATCTGAGTAAATGGATGGGGTTATACTGGAATTCTCTGTATTATTTTGGGATTACTTTTGTAAATTTTCTGTAATTCTGAAATTCTTTTGAAATAAAATGTTTTTAAGAAGTTATTTTTTATACAGCTTTTCATCATGGCCAGATTATTTTTCAAAATGAATTCTTAGAATTTTAATGCATTAATTTAAATATATTGATACTTATTGACCAATTGTTTTCCTGAAAATTAATTAATACTAATTGCATGCTTCTTTAGGTAAATAAGAATGCTAATTTTTCACACCTTTGTTCACAAAGAACTTTGTCAATATTTAATCTTTGGCAATTAGATGGATTTAAATGAGTTTTTTCACTTTATGTTTACGTTCTTTATATTTCCAGTGCAGAGAAACACATTCATGAACTTTGGTACCCTTAGCCTTCTATTAAAGATTCTCACTATTTTTTTCTCATTTATTAGATGAGTTTTCTTTACACTAACAGTACTATTCTATTGCATCTTAATATTTTGAATGATAAGAAATTACGATTTTTATAAGACAAAATATGGTTGAATCTCAGTGACTTTATACAGTTCAGTCAATATTTGCAACTTTTTCTTCAACTTAATAATTCTGTATTTAAATAGTTTGTTTTCATGTGGAAGTACTCTAAAATTTTATATAGGGTAAGCTATCAACATTTTCCTTTATTGTTTCTTCTTTTTTAATAGAAAAATCATATCCACCCATTTTTATTAAAAATATACACCCCTTAGTACCAACTCTGCTCAAACTCTTCAAAAAATTGAAGTGGAGGGAAAGCTACCTAATTCATTCTAAGAAGCCAACATCACCCTCATACCAAAACCAGGCAAAGATATTACAAAAAAAGAAAACTACAGACCAATCTCTCTAATGAATATAGATGCAAAAATCCTCAACAAAATTCTAGCAAATTGTATCCAACAACACATTAAAAGAATTATTCATCATGACCAAGTAGGATTTATCCCAGGTATGCAAGGATGGTTCAACATAAGAAAATCAATTAATGTAATACACCATATCAACAAATCAAAGCAGAAAAATCACATGATCATCTCAATTGATGCAGAGAAGGCATTTGACAAGATTCAACATCCTTTCCTGTTGAAAACATGTCAAAGGATAGGAATACAAGGGAACTTCCTTAAAATGATAGAGAGAATATATGAAAAACCCACAGTTAATATCATTCTCAATGGGGAAAAATTGAAAACTTTCCCCCTAAGATCAGGAAGAAGACAAGGATGTCCATTATCACCACTATTATTCAACATCGTGTTGGAGGTTCTAGCCAGAGCAATTAGACAAGAAAAAGAAATATAAGGCATCAAAATTGGAAAGGAAGAAATAAAACTATCACTGCTTGCAAACGATATGATACTATACGTCGAAAACCCGGAAAAATCTACAACAAAACTACTAGAGCTAATAAATGTGTACAGCAAAGTAGCAGGTTACAAGATCAACATTCAAAAATCTGTAGTGTTTCTATACACTAGCAATGAACAAGCTGAGGGGGAAATCAAGAAACGAATTCCATTTACAATTGCAACTAAAAGAATAAAATACCTAGGAATAAATTTAACTAAAGAGACAAAAGACCTATACAAAGAAAACTACAAAAAACTGTTAAAAGAAATCACAGAAGACCTAAATAGATGGAAGGGCATACCGTGTTCATGGATTGGAAGACTAAATATAGTTAAGATGTCAATTCTATCTAAATTGATTTACAGATTCAACGCAATACCAATCAAAATCCCAACAACTTATTTTTCAGAAATAGAAAAGCCAATAAGCAAATTTATCTGGAAGGGCAGGGTGCCCTGAATTGCTAAAAGTATCTTGAGGAAAAAAAACGAAGCTGGAGGTCTCATGCTGCCGGACTTTAAGGCATATTATGAAGCCACCGTGGTCAAAACAGCATGGTACTGGCATAAAGATAGGTATATTGACCAATGGAATCGAATAGAGTGCTCAGATATAGACCCTCTCATCTATGGACATTTGATCTTTGATAAGGCAGTCAAGCCAACTCACCTGGGACAGTACAGTCTCTTCAATAAATGGTGCCTAGAGAACTGGATATCCATATGCAAAAGAATGAAAGAGGACCCATATCTCACAGTCTATACAAAAGTTAACTTAAAATGGATCAAAGATCTTAACATTAGGTCCAAGACCATAAAACAGTTAGAGGAAAATGTAGGGAGATGTCTTATGAATCTTGCAATTGGAGGCGGTTTTATGGACCTTAAACCTAAAGCAAGAGCACTGAAGAAAGAAAGAAATAAATGGGAGCTCCTCAAAATTAAACACTTTTGTGCATCAAAGAACTTCATCAAGAAAGTAGAAAGACAGCCTACACAATGGGAGACAATATTTGGAAATGACATATCAGATAAAGGTCTGGTATCCAGAATTTATAAAGAGATTGTTCAACTCAACAACAAAACACAGCCAACCCAATTAAAAAATGGGAAAAAGACTTGAACAGACACCTCTCAGAAGAGGAAATAAAAATGACCAAAAGGCACATGAAGAGAAGCTCAATGTCCCTGGCCATTAGAGAAATGCAAATCAAAACCACAATGAGATATCATCTCACACCCACCAGAATGGCCATTATCAACAAAACAGAAAATGACAAGTGCTGGAGAGGATGCGGTGAAAGAGGCACACTTATCCACTGTTGGTGGGAATGTCAAATGGTGCAACCACTGTGGAAGGCAGTTTGGTGGTTCCTCAAAAAGCTGAATATAGAATTGCCATACAACCCAGCAATACCATTGCTAGGTATCTGCTCAAAGGACTTAAGGGCAAAGACACAAACGGACATTTGCACACCAATGTTTATAGCAGCATTATTTACAATTGCAAAGAGATCAACAGACGAGTGGCTAAACAAACTGTGGTATATACATACGTTGGAATATTATGCAGCTTTAAGACAGAATAAACTTATGAAGCATGTATAACATGGATGGACCTAGAGAACATTATGCTGAGTGAGACTAGCCAAAAACTAAAGGACAAATACTGTATGGTCCCACTGATGTGAACCGACATTAGAGAATAAACTTGGAATATGTCATTGGTAACAGAGACCATCAGGAATTAGAAATAGGGTAAGATCATGGGTAATTGGAGCTGAAGGGATACAGACTGTGCAACAGGACTGGATACAAAAACTCAAAAATGGACAGCACAATACTACCTAATTGTAATGTAATTATGTTAAAACACTGAATGAAGCTGCATCTGAGCTATAGTTTTTTTTTTGTTTTTTTAATATTTTTTTTATTTTTTATTTTTATTTTTTTCTCTCTATTATCATTTTATTTCTTTTTCTGTTGTCTTGCTATTTCTTTTTCTAAATCGATGCAAATGTACTAAGAAATGATGATCATACATCTATGTGATGATATTAAGAATTACTGATTATATATGTAGAATGGAATGATTTCTAAATGTTGTGTTAGTTAATTTTTTTAATTAATAAAAAAAATACACCCTTTTTCCTAATGTTTTATAGATTTCAAGTATTACTGAAATTCAATTATTTAATCCTTCTGTAACTCATTTTGGTTTCAGGCACAGAGAAAGAAGCAAATTTTAAATATTTGTTTTCCTAGATGATAGCTGATTATTTCAAGATAGTTTATTGAAATAGGCACTGATTTTCAAATAGTGTGCCACAGAAATTGAAATGCCTTTCTATTTTCCTATGGAGGCTATGCATTAAGAACCATATAAGTCTTTCAAATGTACATTTCTGTCATGTCACTCCCTTCTCAAAAACTTAAATTAGTATAAACAAAATCATTTGTTTAATTTGGTATCACATGACTTTCATCTAGGAGTGCAAAGAGTGTTAACAGTTCCCAAGATAAAGTCTTCTATGAATATCTGACAAAATTATGTCTTCGAATTTCTTCTGTAATCAGCAAAATTGGGTACTAAAAAGATTTGAGTTTCCTTGATAAAAATTTAATTTCATATGCTGTTCAATTTTGCATAAATATAATGCATCCTAAGTATTCTTTTTATTAGCAGCTTGATTTTATTATGCAGTTTGTTTGATTATAAAAAAAATTAATTTTTCTGATGTACGTATTTTTAGTGTCTGTTACTTATACACCACGGTACTGTGTTCATCACCATGCCCATGTACCAAGGACAAAATAAATATGACACTTTGATATTTTGAGTCTTCTCTCTTGAGTCAGTAGAATCTATCTCTAAAATCAATTTTTTCAAAGAAAGTTGGCCTCTGCCTGTCCTCGATATGTAAGCCACATCTGTGTGTGTAAGTGTGTGTGCGAGATAGAGGCAAAGATAGAGTCAGAGAGACAGGGCAATTGCTTGTAGAAGACTATGGTCAGTTTTATATACAAATATAAAACAAAATAAAATATAAAATACTGAAATCATGGTAGGGTTTGAAGCACGACTCAATAGTACTACATGAGAGGAGACAGGAATGACATATTCTACCCTGACCCAGGCATTCTTTTTATTAACTACTTAAGGATGATAAATACACACCAAAGAGCAAATGGAAAACAAGCTGCCATCTTGTTTTAAGTTTAATGATGGTAATCAAAAGGCAAAGCTCTCTAGAAGCTGTGATTTATGTTTAAAGAATAAATGGATATTCATCTTCTCCCTACAACCAAATCTCAGTCTTACCACCAAGAATGCACTGAGCCCAAAGACATGATTGAGACACCACGCATTCAAAAAAAAGGAAAGTAGTGGGGGCTAAATAGTAATGCCTTGTAAGGATTCAGACAGTCCTTTGGCAATTTGATATGTTAGAGATAGGAAGCAAAAGAGAGGAAAAAAAGAGCTCTCTGGACTTGCTCTGATATAAGACATGGGTACTTTATAGAAATAACCTTAAGGGGCATAATGAACTTCTCTTATATACCACTTCAAATCCCATCTGTCCGATTTTTGGCTTTAGCCACTGTTACAGGGAACAACTCCAAATCAGCTCAGATCAACTTTGCACTGGTGCAAATTGCCTGTACCTTTGCCTCAGGTCCAGATAATATAACACTTGCGTGCTGCCCCTGGGCCTCTGATTTCCGCAGTGCCTAGGTGGTACATCTGCCTAAACTCCTCAGGGCTCATGCAAACATTTTGTGGAAGTTAATGTCCATGTGGCTACCTTGATAAGTCGGAGATGGGAACCACTGAATTTATACTTTCCCTCTCTCCCCCCAGTCAGACAGTTCTGAGGGGCACTTTATCAGGTTCTTCAAAAAATTTTGTTGACCCATGGTATTGGTCAACTCTGTAATGCATATTTATATTTGTTTTCCCTTCCTCCCTTTTTTTTCTGTCTATAAAAAAATTAAAGTAACAAAAAATGTAAACTAAGCAATATCAAAGTGTCTAAGTACTGCAATGTGTGGTAAGGGCTCAGGAAAAGAGGAGTTAGCAGAATTCACACTGAAGAGGTGTTAAAAAGGAGATTGGGTGTGGCCAAAAATTTTACATAAACAGAGGAGAAAAAGGAAGTTATTCTGGGAATGGGGTACAGAATGGGTAAATGGAGGTATTCTGTGTCTAGCCGAAGAAGTGCTCACAGTAATGCCTGGCAGAATTGAATCAGAGATATAGGAAAGTAGTAAAGTTGGTTGATGCATCAAGCCTGTCCTTTCATAAGCCATCGACCATTCCCCCACCCCCACCCCCACATTCTCTGCCCAAACTGTGTTTATCTATATCTGGATTTTGGATTTTGATTACTCATTTAGACTTATACCTCTGGTTATCATATGTGGTTCGTAGAATGGTCTCTAAGGCGTATCAGAGGAATTTGGACATTACCCTTCAAAGACTGGTTCAATGACCATAAATTTCATGAGGCTTCTCCTATGACCCTAATGAAAACATCTATGTTCAACTCATTTTATAGATTAGCTTCCTAAGCTTAATAGATAAAAAGGGTGGCTGGAAATACTTAAAGCTGGAATAAAGGTAAAAGGAAATTCAAGACCTACTTCTAAATACAGATCAGTAAACAATTAGAGGTGGGAGGTGAAAGAAAAGGAAACCATCATGATTCTTAGGTTTCTAATTTGGACCACTGGATTTCCTTACAAGGAAAGGAGGGGAAGGTGCATGGGTAGCTCAGTGGTAAAATTCTCACCTGCTATGAGGGAGACCTGGGTTCGATTCCCAGTCCATGCACCTCTATTCTAGTTTGCCAGCTGCTGGAATGCAATACAGCAGTAAACTTGCAACTTATTAAATTCCCCCTTTAATTTAAGGGGGGAAAGCATTTCTGAAAGAAACAGAATGGCTTTTTAAAAAGGGGAATTTAATAAGTTGCAAGTTTACAGTTCTAAGGCTGAGAAAACGTTCCAAGTAAATCAAGTCTATGGAAATGTCCAATCTAAGGCATCCAGGGAAAGATACCTTCGTCCAGGAAGGCTGATGAAGTTCAGGGTTTCTCTCTCAAGTGAGAAGGCACATGGTGAACACAGTCAGGTTTTGACTGTTTTCATCTGGAAAAGTATGTGGCAAACACAGCATCATCTAGCTTTCTCTCCTGGCTCCCTGTTTCATGACACTCCCTGGGAGGCATTTTCCTTCTTCATCTCCAAAGGTCGCTGGCTGGTGGACTCTCTACTTCTCATGACTATGTCAATTCTCTGCTCTCTCAGAAGCTTCTTTTTATAGGATTCCAGTAAAATAATCAAGGCCCACCTAGAATGGGTGGAGACACATCTCCACCTAATTCAGTTTAAGAATCACTCTTGACTGAGTCACATCTCCATTTAAGGTTAAATTAAAATTTCAAATACAGTATTGAATAGGGATTAGAAGAAATGGCTGCCTTCACAAAATGGGATTAAGATTAAAATATGGCTTTTCTAGGGTACATACATCCTTTCAAACCAGTACAACCTCCCAAAGAACGAACAAACAAGCAAAACAAACAAAAACTCAACAAATGGTGTTGCAATAATAGGATACTTACATGGAAAAATAATGAAATGTGACCCCCTCCCATACAGTGTACAAAAAAAAGGAAAGGAGGAGTCAGCCTAGCTTGAAATCTGGACTCCAACACTTTTCAGGTGTGTGATCTTGAGACACTTAATTTTCTGTACCTCAATTTTCTTACCTGTAATGTAGTAATGAAATTATAGTCAACTCATACTGTTGTCGTGAAGAATAAAAGACTTCTTACATAGAAACACTTGAGTATCTGGCCCAACACACGCACTCAGCAAATGCTGTTAGCACCTAGATCTCAAGAAAAGAAAGAAAAACACTTCCTTTCCCTAGTCCCAGACCAACAGAACCAAACTCAATCAGATTAGTACCAGTCACCCTATCTAAGAAAATGATTAAATCACAGAGGTTGAAAAATATAATTTAATATATTTTAATCTTGTTGAATTTAGCTAACATTTTTATCTTTCATATATAAGGCTCTATGCATTTGAGAATTTTTAAGTCACTTTTTTTTTTTTTGGCATGAGCAGGCTCTGGAAATAGAGACTTTAAGTCACTTTTGAGCATTAATCTTTCATAACAGAATGCACCAATTATTGCCTAGGCAATGTTAATGCAGCAGTGGGGATGCCCCACTGTGCAACTTCATGAGCTGCTCCATGGACTGCAAGGGGAGTCATGTTGGGCGTAAGCTGGGCAGCTAGACGAGGAGGGCTGGCAGATGGGGTCTCAAGAAAATGAAGGCAGCTCATCACATTACAATACAAGGTAGCTTCTATCCAAGTAATGTGAGCGTGAACAGAGTTCCTTCCTTCCCTTCTTAGAATGAACTATATGCATAATAAGCTAAGTCACTCATATTTTCTTCAAAAAACGTGTTTATTGGAATTAAAACCACTGTTGCTTTAAGTTTAAAAGCAAATCAATTTGAGCATGTTTCTCTTGCATCAAAATCTTCAAGTACTCATCTTATATTTTGATTCTTTAGGATCTCTTCTTAGGGTAACTTTTGGTATATGAATTTATAAATGAATATGGAGATGATAATTCATAATATAAACAAATCACTATAAGTAATAAATTCCAATTGCTAATAATTACAAGAAAGCTATAAGGTAGTATGAAGTTGTTTTTATTCTTTTTATAAATTGCCTCACAAGCAAGAAATATATAAATGTGTTATAAATCCTTTAAAAATAGTTTGTAGGGAGAAAATATTCCAATGTGGAGTGTATAACTAGAATTCATCTCTTGAAAGTACGAATTTCATATGGCTGAATCAAAGTTTGCTCCTTTAGTTAGGCTTATTTCTTTCTGAATTTGCTAGAAGATCTGTCAGCACAAAAGAAGAAAAAAAAGTTGTAAAACAGAAAAAAGCAGTTATTTAAAATATCCACTGTCTTCTCAGGAGAACGGATCCTAATTGTTTGAGTTTGCTAAAACTGCTAGAATGAAATATATCAGAAATGGATTGCTTTAATAGAGGGGATTTATTAAGTTACAGGTTTACTGTTCTAAGGCCATAAAAACATCTAAACTAAGGCATCCAGAGAAGATACCTTGATTCAAGAAAGACTGATGGCATCTGGAACACCTCTGTCAACTGGGAAGCTATATGGTGGGCATCTACTGGTCCTTTGGCTTCTGGTTTCAAACACTTTCTCAGGGAGCAATTTCTTTCTGCATCTCCAAACATCTCTGTCTATGTGAAGTCTGAGCTTTTTCCAAAATGATTCCTCCTTAAGGGACTCCAGTAAGTGGTTAAGACCCACAGAATGGTGGAGAGACATCTCCATGGAAACCACTTAATCAAAGGGTCCTACCCATAATTAGATGAGTCCCATCTCCATGGAAACAACTTAATCAAAAAATCCCCATCTGAGCAATAGTTCTGCCCCCACAAAAAGAACATTGTTTTTCTGGGGTACGTAAGAGTTTCAAACCAGCACACCAATAGTTGGAGCTTCCATTCTTTCCTGTGAGTGCAATGGGTGAAGTGATATAAGATTTAAGGAGAAAGGTGGGCAATATGTAGGTAATTTATTTACATTATAGGTTTACATAAAAAAGAAAGGTTCTATAATATGAAATGCAACCAGTAGAAGTTTAGGGATGCAAAACTGGGCAAAGCAGAAATGCCTAATGGGGATATTCTAAGGGCTTTTCCATGTAGTATGAAATATAAAATCTCTTCATCTCCCTCTAAAAACTTCTGTTACATATGCATTAGTCACTTATGCTTTGTGGATTGGATTTGCAACAAAGCACTCATCTTCCTCAAGATTAGCATAAAAGAAAAATGTCAAAAAAAAAAAAAAAAAAAACAACCAGAGACTGCCAGAGGAGCCCACCACATAGAGGTACACTAACAAAAGATAATCAGAGAATCTAAGATTATGGAAGGAAATTAAACAGAGTTCCTTCTGGTATTATATATCAGAAAATTCATATTTTCTATAATAGGCCTTTCTTCCACAACATGAAATTTCATTAAAAAAAAACAGATATTGATTAATAATATTAGCTTAAGCAGAGAACACAATTTATATGAAATGGAACACTTCAGATTATGATTCAATTAATGTTGGGAATTGCCACTGAACACATAGGAAACAAAACTCTCGTGGATAGAATATATGAATATACAGCTGATGCGTTTGAATGGTTAGAGGTTTTCCTGTGATCTCTGTTGTCAGTGAAAAGACTTAGGGGTATGCAGGGACTCTACAAAATGCATTAAGATGGCAATTTCTACTTCAGTCAGAAACCAGAATAGTGGTTTATTTGTTTGTTTGGCCTAGTTTCACAAGCTAGAGCTAAAGGTCCACTTGTAAAACAATTTCAGAGATGTAAGATTTTAAATAGCCTGGCCTGCAGTTCATTCTAAGTGCTGCTTTAAATACTATTTGGGAAGGTCAAGAGAACAGCCTGCAGATGGACCTGCCTTGGCTACAGAGGGCTACAAATGCCAGGATGTCGTTGGTCCTGAGGCCGGCTACAACCTGCCAGGCCGATCCTGGTCAGCTCACAGGGGAGTGGACTTGGGGAGAAGGATGAGCAGAATGTGGCTGTCAAACAGATGGCGCGAAAACTTAGCTCCTCTGATGAGGGAAAAATCTGCAAAACCAGGTGCTTCACAGCTTTTTGCCCCTATTTCCCAGCATTTCTGTGTGGGTCCATTGCGATGGATTGGATGCAAGCACAGCTGTTTAGGAATTATCTAAGGAAATGATACATGTTTTTTAGTTGTAAAAGGTTTTGGAACAGATTTTGGGGGCTACCCATCTATATCACATAAGGAGAGTCCTTTTGTCAGGTCATTTCAGGCACAACAAGAGCATGAGAGGAAGTTTCAATTCTTCTCCTTCTAGGTTCCCATAGGAAAAATGCTGCTGAACTAAATAGATTCCTTCATTGGTAAAGGCTGTGTTAGCCTGGAAATAATGAGAAAGTTCTATGAATAATCTTGCATATTTGGTCAGAAAGCTCTCTTTGTTATCGTAAAAAGAGAAACAAAAATAAACTAAAAATGGTTTCTTACTCTGAAAGACAAACTCAGATATGATGACTGGTGCAAAAAAGAAATTAATGAAGACTGCTTCGACAGTGATTTATTTTAAAGCCTCTATGCTTTTTCCCTCTAGAAGAGAAAGTCCAGATCTCATGGTTCAAAACACAGGACACCTCCTGAGTCACATTTTACTAATCGGAAGGGGGGCAATCTTCCTAAATAGTCACACCCATGTCAGGGAAGACTGCCCTCCCTACCGCCTCCATTCCATACTTACAGCTGAAGTGAATCAGCAACTTTTATGCCCAGTCATCGTTTCTCCTTAAGGTGACATGAGCAAGTCCTAAAATGCAGATTGGAAATGGGATGAGAAAAG
This sequence comes from Tamandua tetradactyla, assembly GCF_023851605.1. Classification (NCBI taxonomy): domain Eukaryota; kingdom Metazoa; phylum Chordata; class Mammalia; order Pilosa; family Myrmecophagidae; genus Tamandua; species Tamandua tetradactyla. The sequence goes on along the minus strand of NC_135328.1, from coordinate 85,048,965 downwards.
TAGGAGAATCATTTAGGACTTGAACAGATTAACCTGCAATTCCTGCATTTGTGGGTTATGGGATATTGATGTGTAAAATAACAGAGAATTCATTCATTCATTCAACAGTATTTATAAGATTCATTGTGCTGTTCTAGTTTTATATTTTGGAGTCCCATTAGGCAATGATTTCTCAGGCCTTCAGCTGCTTTAGAACGTTGTGGCTAGAAAAGCCTTCCTGGGTCTCATTTTTCACAGAAAATGTTTTTATTGAAGACCATGTTATGTAACATAGGCAAAGCATCTCCCAAGTAATAGGCTTATGATAAAGATCAGCTTCCATCCCCTTCATTTTGAGAGACAATATGAGCTTCCAACATTCTATTGCAAGTAAAAGCCTGTGGAGATGCCTCAGGTTGAGGTGCCTCTATGCCACTGACTTTCAGAGAACCCTGAGCTCTGATTCTACCCGTTTTTTATATATTACAATTTAGTATGAGATTTTATTTTGGGAAAAAATGTTGGAAGAAGGTCAGAAGACAGGAGGGTGTTTAAGGCCATTGGGAGAGTAGAAAGAAAGCTGATTTTGAATTAAAACAACTACATTTTAATACTGAATTTCCTACTTAATCATTTTGTGAAAATGGGCACATCATTTAATTTCTCAGGCATCCGTGTCTTCAATTCTAAAACAGGAATGATCATTCTACCCTTTGGTTGAAGGGAAGCTTTAATAAAGTACATATGTAAATAACTTAGAACACTGCCTGCAGTCGTTTATTCCTTACTTATTTATCATTCCATAAATATATTTTAGATTCATTTTCTATGTACTGTGCTATGTATTATGTTACAAAGTTGAAAACTGTTGGATATCCAAATAAAATCTTGTGGTCTGGTGGTGAATTGAGAGAAGGGGTAGATAAGTAAGGTAAAATTTACAAACTTCGGATGAGAGTTCAGCAAGATTTTAAGTGCTGATATATCCGCACAGAATTGGGGTGAGCAATTTGTGGAACTAAGTCTTATAAATTGTGGATATCACAAATATGCTTTTGTCCTCCAGAAAAAAAATTTAGCTTTGAATATTCTCCTTGGTCTTAGCTGAAGATGCAATAGTAGGTTGATAAATTGAGTGATTTATATACTTTTCCCTATTCCAAAACACAGTGTAAGAGCTGATTTCAATAATGAAATTGGAGGAAGTTTGGGGAAGAGTGAAAATAATGAGGCAAACTTTCAATCATGGAGTTTCTACAGAACCCACAAACATTTCACTAGTTGTAGAGAATTTTGCTCCAATATTACCCAGGAGGTCAATAGTAATATAGGACCTGAACTACAGAGTTAATACATGGGCATTTCAACAGAAAAGAGACTAAAGTCATATTTATGATAATAAGTCACATGCACACACACATACAAATACACAACCACATATGTATATTTTATACATAGACATAGTCCAAACTGATGTAATGAAGACCTTCCAAAATGGTGTGGCTCAAGAAAAATGCAAGGTTCATTCTTTCACATATTAGTGTCTGGAGATATATGAATGGTCCTGTAGACTTCTTATTTCTCCTTCATCTCCAGAAATTGTTTTAGCTGGCTCAGCTCTTTTCTGCACTCCAGCACAAGGAAAGATAAAAGAACATAAGCTGAAAGCGAAAATTTTCCTTCTAAGCAAGTGATATGGAATTTCCACATGCAAATTCCACTCAGTCTTTCATCGAGACGTAGTTGCAAACCCATAACCGGCCGCAGAGGAGGCTAAGAAATGTACCCAACTACAATGCCTTTACTCTAGCTGGTGAGGGGGAGAATGGATTTTGGCAGAGCCAGCAGTACACCATATACAGACATATATATACCCACTATGATTCAAATTGTATTGCTATAAAGAATGTAAGCATTTAGCTTTTCCACTTTCAATCACTATACTTAAGAACTTATATAATTAATAATATGCTTGCTTTCCAGTTTGTATTTCTTGTATTCAAACAACTCACAACTCTTCTGAAGTAGGCTGATGAGGATTATGCTAATTGCTGAAGAACTGGTTCAACACAAAAGGGTATGTAAACTTTTGCTTTACTTTTATTTTCTTAATCCAAACTATTATATAATTTACCCAGTTTATAACTGCAAATGTGTTAATGTGGATAACAATTTCTTAATTTCTCTCTTAATTAAGAATTGGCATCCTTCTTTAGTAAAACAAAAGATTTTATAAATAGTATTAAGGAATAAGAAGTACAGTGTTTATTGTCACCATGTAATTAGCATGTTTGGGTCTCTGTTCAAGGAAATTAACTAGAGCTATTGGGCCAACATTTGTACATTGTAATATGGTACTAGATATTTCCTTAGGGTGTTATTAATCATGGATCTGTAAACCTTCACATTTCTCTAAGCACTGAGCTACCTCCACCTAACACTCGTGCTCCCATCCTCTTCTTTACTCCCTGTCCCCTGCCCTCTGCACATACACACACTTTTCGGGGGACTCATTCCCCCCTCTGAAGGCAGCTTAGTCATCCTGAGTTAGTTCTGAAACCATTAAAATGCCCGCATTGCTACATTCTAACTATAAATAGCATTAACTGGGTTTTGGATTATATCTTCTTGTGCTCATTTACTACATCAAAAGTTCTTTTCTTCTTTTCACTTAAATTTTGAACTATAATTTTTCTTCCTTGTCTTTATAAGCTCTCTGTTCAAATATTCTCAAAATACACCATAAATTAATGTAATGTCCAATGAAATGAATGGGAATTTACTTGAAGTATCCTATATAATAGTATCAATCTATACAATGTCAGTTAGTATACTTATTATAAATATAAATCATTGCAATGAAGGCTGTAGGTTAATTTGTATATCTAGACATATGCACAAATCCCATTACCTCCACTGGGACCTCAAGTGTTTCCCAACGAGCCATAAAATTATAACATTTAAAATTACAAAGATAATGATTAGGAGAACATTGTTTCCATCTAACTGAGCTGTCACAGTGAGTGCTAATTTTAAGCTTCATTTTCAGTCCCAAAGAAAACAGGAGCTGCACTATTACTTTTTTTCCAAGCAAATCTCTTCAGCCAATCCAAGTAATGGGTTGATTATTCTGTTCACAGCCTATCATTCATCATTTCCAAGGTGATATTCATCTTCTGAGTGCTAAAATAAATACATGGGTGGTATTTGCAGCAGTGTATGCAAAGCTAGCCTTCACCTACATCGAGATTTTGCCGAAAATAATGAGAAAAGTATTTTATTGACAAGAAACAAAAAAGCAATCAAAGCAAACAACAAGCCTACTGGACTCTAGAGATCTTTTTTTTTTTTTTTGAAAGACAAATACGGGAGGTAAGAACAGGAGAATAAATTGAAAAGAAAGGAAAAAAGTAAATAATTTATCTACATGAAGAGTCTTTAAAAAATAAGGGATTAGAAAGAAAATCTTTTGAAGCAGAGATCCTGTTAAACCTTAGCCACATGTTTTTTGTCAAAACTAGATTTGTTGTATCACACCTCTGTAACTCAGAATTGCAGTGCTTGGAAAATAGCTTGTTCAGACTTACTCCATATGATTTTCTTAGCACTATTTTTAAGTTATTTCCTAACTTGGAAAAAAATCATGGGTTATTACGAAGTTGTTTTTTCCTCAGTCAGTGAGTAGTTTAGTTAAGCAGGAAATATCCTCCAGATTGGAGGGAGGATTCACCTATCTCCAGATGGCCAAAATAACTAGCATTTTTGTTCTCATCACTGCTATACTAAAAAAAATGATCCAGGCATTTTGATTAATTTAATGTATCATGGTCTAAATAACATTTAATTTGGGCAGTAGGGGATGAATTGTAACTAACATGGTTTCAGCCTAGCTCTATTGCAAGCAGGTAAAACAGCATAATGAATCAGACTCTTTGATAGAAAAATACCTTTTAGTCTCTCGGACTCAGTCTTAAGAATTTCAGACTTGAATCTCGATCACTAAAAGATTAAAGATTCGTTGGTAAGGATATATGACTTTTTTTAGTTCTGCTTCAACTGATTAATTTTATTTTACAGAATTTAAAATAATTTTAAATCTCTATTTGTCTGACTTGTACCATGCTTTCTATGTTCATGAAGTCAGGCATTAGAAACTGATCTCCAAAAGCCTAGATTCTTTCTTAAGGCAGCACACATGGTAACATTTTCATAAAATGATATGCAAAAAACTACACTATATTACCATTATCACTTCTTAGAATGCATATTTCTTTCAATAATTATCTGAACGATTTTAAGGATAAACTGTTATTAGTACTTAGAGTCACTTCTCCAGAGTTAAAAGTGATCTTGAACAAATGACCAAATGCATATAATGCAAAATCCAGAATAATCTTTCTTGGTTCCCCTTGAAAATATACAATTCCTAGCATAAGAATTATATGAATAATGAAGAGCCCTCAATCCCAGGAAATGTCATTTAGTATGACAGGTCCTGGATTTCATTCTGATGAATTTGAATTGCATAAACTTACAAGGAAGTCATACCTTCTTGCAAGAATTCCAGTCTCCCTTGATGAAACTTTTGTAGTTTGTGAAGTATTCAAAATGTTCTGAATATTTTCTGGGGGCTAACTCCCGAGTTCTGTAAGAATCCATTGGAAAGAGCTCTCTGCTAGCCTATTAATAAGAGAAATTATGTAGAAGCTGATCCTTCAGTTTCTGGAGCATTTGGCTATGTTTTAATTTTGATGCAGGTTAATGTTTATAATTCCACATACTCATGATTCCTTCTCAAACACTAGACAGCTTTAATATATCTCTGTGTTAAGAAACTATTGTCACTATAATTCTGCATTAAAGAAATAGCCCGAACTCTATAGTGTAAAATAGCATCATTTATTTTTCTCCTTTCTCTGTGGGTTGTCTGGGAGTTGACTGATCTAGGCTAAGCTTGACCAGGCTCGACTCCAAGATATAGGTTAGGTCTAGTTCTTTCAAAATGTGCCTCTCAACATCCTTGGAACAAAGGGGCAGCTGGGTCATATTCTTTTCAGGCGGAAGAACACGAAGAGTGAGCAGAACTAGCACACTCTCACTCCATTCCATATTTTGTCATTCAAATCAAAGCATAAGGCCAAGCCCAAGGTACACGGCAAAGAAAAGAATAAAGCATTTCAAACAAAAGCCCAGTCTTCTATTCTTGCAATCTGTGAGTGTAAGGTCTCCCATGCTAACTTAAAGATAACGAATGTGAAATGTTGAGCTAAAAAAAAGATATTTGTAAGAAAAGCAACACCAGAGACTAGATCCATTTGTTTCATTCATTTGTGGTATTGGATTATGAAAAAATGACTAAGTATTCAAAAAATGTTTTTTAATAACTCAAAGATCCTAGAGAAAGAATGGATGTGTTAAGAATTTAAAAAGGCATAATTCAGTTGCCCCAGAAGAAGAGTATAAATCATTTCAGTTCAGTCCATGCTGATTCCAAGATAGAAGGAAAATATCTTGCAGTACAAATCCTATGATTCAGGATAGACTCTTAGCATAATTGCCCAGTGGCAGAGCTGGCAGATACTCAGCCACTGTGTACTCCACGGTCATGCTTGTTAGTAAAATATTAAAATGTTTCCCTAAAAGTTGGTAAATAGCCACTGCCCTGAGCTCCGTATTCTGAACACATACTCAATCCTGATGACCCAAGTCACTTCTTTGGTGTTCCTGCCGCCACAAGCCTCACACAATCTAGCAAGTAAAGGTGTCAGGCGCAAGCTTTGCAGGGGCCCACAGGACGTTGTTTTACTCCACAGGCAGCATCCATTCTGATCGGGAAACGTCCATGCTCTCCTGGAAATTGGTTTGAGTATCACCTCCCAATTTGTTCATGGCAAGGGTTTTAAACCTATAATCTGTTCTGAATGGAGACTGGCTTCCATTGTTCATGATAAACATTAACAAGCTGATTTATTCTGCTTAATGTAAAGCAGTCGCCTTCTGCACTTCTGTTAACAATTCAATCCTTGTTAATTAAAAATATATAATGTTTTTAAGTATAAAAAGAAGTTTCAAAAAATAATCTTAACATTTGACCCTGGTAAGTTCTTTAATTTTTTTTTCTTAAAATAAGCAGACTATTTTTGTTGTGCAGAAGAAAAGCATTCTTAATTAAAAAATCAATATAGTGCTGGGGTATCAGCAGCAGCCAATGACTATGTTTATTTTTTAAATGAATTAATTAGGCTAAAAAAATTAGATTCCTCCTTATAGCCCTAATCCTGAGGTATAAAAGTATAGAGAGATGTGTATGATGGATTGAATTGTGAACCCCAGTTTAGACCTGTTCTTGGTTCTGGGCAGCACCCTGGCAGTGTAGACCATTTTTTAACAGGATCTCCTGAAGATGTTACTCAATTAAGGAATGTCCCAACTTAATCAGGTTGGGTTTTAATCCAGATTACTGGAGTCTTTTATAAACAGAATGAAATTCAGACATAGAGAGAAGAAACCCCAGGAAGCAGCCAGAAGTTGGAAGTCATCAGAACCCATAAGAGAAAGAAGACACTGCCATGTTTATTGCCATGTGGCAGTTCCTGCCATAGCCAAGACCCTAAAGATTGCTGGTCAACCAGAAGACACCTGGGAGGAAGAAAGCCTTCTAGACTCTGAAACTCTGAGCTAATACATTCTTATCATTAAGCCTACCCAATATATGTGTGACCCTAGTATTTTTATAATATAACAAATAGAAAACATAAAACATCAAATTTCATATTATTTATAAAATTCTTGTTTAGCCATAGCTTTCTCTTCTGGACAAAATCATCATTAAAGAAAACAAAAAGATGATGTCATATTATAGTAAATAGTAACTTCAGAGCTAAGTGATTAAACGAGAGCCAAACCTATAAGTTCTCCAGACACTACAGTCAGTGGGAGAGAAGAAAATGAAAGAGCTTGATCATCTGATTTGTTACAAATATGCAAAGGTAATTGAATGGAGAAAGAACAGTCTTTTCAACAAATGGTTCAGAAACAACTTTTTTCCAATAAAGGAAAAAGAAAGATCCTTGATCTATCCCTCATATAATATTTAAAAAAATGAAATGCATATAAATGTAAACTATAAATTCATAAGACATTCAGAAGAAATCAGAGAAGATAACCTTTGTGACCTTAGCTTAGGCAAAGATTTTTTGGTGTGACACAAAAATCACAATCCATAAAAAAAAGCAAACTGACAAGCAGAACTGTAACAAAGCAAAGAACTTCTATTTTAAAAAATATATTGTTAGTGAAATGAGAAGGAAACATATATACAAACACATATCCGGTAAAGAATTGATAACCGGAATATACAAAGAACTCTCAAAAATTAGTACTAAGCAAAGGAACAACCCAATTTTTAAAAGGGGAAAAAGTTTTGAGACGCCAGTCACCAAGGTACATAGATCATAAACAAACACATAAAAGTCTTTGCATCATTGATCATTAAGTAAATGCAAATTAAAATATTACACATCTATTTCAATAGCTAAAATAACTTTAATACAGAAAATAACATGTGCAAGTGGCAGTGAAGAACAACAGGAACTCAGAATATTGCTGGTGGGAGTTCAAAATGGTAGAATTGCTTTGGAAAATAGTTCAATACTTTAAAAACTAAACACATGGCTACCATACTACCTGAACATTCTGCTTTAGAATTTACCCGAGATAGAAAATATACAAAAGCTTGTAGATGAATATCCATAGCAGTTTTTCATAATTTCCAGGAATTTTAAACAATCCAGATGTGTACCAACTGGTGAAAGCATAAACAGAAGTTGGTATTTGCATCAGCTTTAGTTACCTCATTGCTAAAGCAAGTACCATGTAGTGGGCTGGCTTAAACAATCAAACTCGTGGTTTTGAGTCTAGAAGTCTAACTCAAGTAACCATCAGGGTGATGCTTTCCTCCTGAAGACTGCCAGCCTGGGGCTGGCTGCTGGCATTCTCGGCCCTCTGTCACACAGCAATGCACATGGTGGCCTCCCCTGGCCTCCCCTTACCTTCTAGGTTCCTTTGGCTTTCAGCTTCTGGCTGCACCCTCTGGTTTTCTATCTGTTGGAATTTTGTTCTGCTTATAAAAGACTCCAGTTTGGGGTGGTGTGATGGTGGCTGAGTGGCAGAGCTCTTGCCTACCATGCCAGAGACCTGGGTTTGATTCCTGGTGCCTGCTCATGAAAAAAAAAAGCAAGAATTATTTACACAATAAATGGAAAAACACAGTAATTATGAGGACTATATGCATCAAAGAAAAAGAAAAAGAATTATTTCTATTTCCTGAAACTTTCGCACAATTTTAGGGCCGTGTGATGGTGGCTCAGTGGCAGAGTTCTTGCCTGCCATGCCAGAGACCCAGGTTGGATTCCCAGTGCCTGCCCATGCCAAAAAAAAAGAGACTCTAGGTTTAGGGTGAAGACCCATCCTGGTTGAGTTGGCCACACCTTAACTGAAGTAACCTCATCAAAAGGTCCTGCTTAAAATGGGTTCACATCCACAGAAATGGATTAAGTTTAAGATCATATTTTTGGGGGTTACATAGCTCCAAACTACCACACCATTCAATGCAATTGTGCTCACCAATAACAAGGATCAAAATACTGGCAGATCCAACAACATGCATGACTCCCAAACACATTATGTTAAGTGAAAATAGCCAGACTCAAAAAGCTACGTATTGCATGATGCCATTATATGAGATCATGAAAGACTTCAAATTATACTGACAAAAATCAAATCATTAGATTCCAGGAACTATGGAGGGGAGAAGGTTGACTACAGAAAAATCAAGAGGAAAGTTTCTGATACAAAATCAATTTTTAAATAGACATAGAGACAGATGTGTCATTTTTTCTCATGTCAGTGGTGAAAAATGTTTCAAGAAATTTCCTATTTCATCTAAGTTTTGAGATTTGTTGGCATAAAGTTATCCACAGTCCTCTCTTATGACTCTCTTAATATTTGTAGTATCTGCAATGATAATCTTTTGGATCATTAAATATTTTTAGTATTCCATTTTACCTTATCTGCGACTTGGGGGGTAATGTCTAATTATATAATTACTTTAGCCATCGGTCTGTGAATTTCAATACATCTGTCAAAATTTCCACAGTCTATGTATAGTTAATATTTTAAAATTTTATTAGAATACTGAAATCTTGCAACCATATATGTCACTTTTCCCACCCCTGTCCCTTATGTTATAGTTGTCGTATGTACTACATCGATGTACATTGGATACCATACCAAGTAATGATCATAATTACTGCTTTATATGGTTGTATTTCTTAAAAAATTAGGGAGAAAGAAAACAACAATTTATATTTACTAAGAAATTTAAAATTTCTGATGCTTTTTCCTCATTCTTGAAGATTCAAGAGTCCCCTTGATATCATTTAATTTGGGCCTGAAGGACTTCCTTTAGCAACTTCTCTGTAGAGAAGTCTGCTAGTAATTAATTATCTTCCTTTTCCTTCTTCAGGAAGTATCTATTCTCAGATTCATTGTGGAAGCATATTTTTATGCTGGATAAGCAGTTTTGAGGGGTTTTGACAGTTTGTTTTTTCAACATCTGAAAGCTGTTGCTTCTCTGCTTCCTGGCCTCCATGCTCTCAGCTGAGAGACTCATGTTTATTCAAATCGTTGTTCCGCTGTATTTATTGTGTTGTTTTTCTCTGTTTTTATCAATTTTTATTTTCTTTTGGTTTTCAGAAATTTTAATTTGCGTCATGTATCTTTTAATTCATTCTGTTTTGGGCTTGCTGAACTTTTTTATCTGTAAAAGTATATACTTCCACAAATGTGAGAAGTTTGAGGCCATTATTTTCTCAAATACTATTTTTTCTCTCAAATCCTTTCTCCTCTCCTGGGACTACTTTTGATATTATCCTGTAGGTTTATAAAACTCTCCTTATTTTTTCCCCATTGATTGTTCTTCAAATTGAATATTTTTTATTAATTTACCTTTATATTACTATCATCTGTCTTCTCCTTTCTGCTATTAAACCCATGTAGAGATACATATTTTTTTTTAATTTCAGATATTGTATTTTCAATTCTCAAATTTCTCATCAACCTGCACATTGTGAATGTCATATTGTATATGTTCTGGTTCTGTTATAATCTTCTTGGGAATGTTTTCATATATATGACACACACACACACACACACACACACACACACACACACACATATATATAGTTCACATTGTTGAAATATTAATTGGCTTAGGGCCATATCATCTAAAAATGATGCTGCAAGTTCTTTTAGAGGTCACTTCTAGAAAACATTTAATTATAGAATAATTTTAGAGATCATTTATTTCAACTTCCTCATTTTACAGATTAAGAAAAACTGGTGCCCAGTGAGGGGTCTAATGCATACACTGATTTGCTTAACTAGTTATTAGCATGCCTAGGTGTTCTAGTTTGCTAGCTGCCAGAATGCAATATACCAGAAACAGGATGGTTTTTAAAAAGGGAAATTTAGTAAGTTGCTAGTTTACAGTTCTAAGGCCAAGAAAATGTCCCAATTAAGTCTAGAGAAATGTTTGATCTAAGGCATCCATGGAAAGATACCTTGGTTCAAGAAGGCCAGTGAAGTTCAGGGTTTCTCTCTCAAGTGAGAAGGCACATGGTGAACACAGTTAGGGCTTCTATCTCATCTGGAGGACACATGGTGAACACGGCGTCATCTGCTAGCTTCTTCTCTCCTGGCTTCTGGTTTCATGAACTCCCCAGGAGGCATTTTCCTTCTTCATCTCCAAAGGTTGCTGGCTCATGGACTCTCTGCTTTGTGGTGCTGCAGAATTCTCTGCTCTCTCTGAATCTCTTACCTCCAAAATGTTTCCTCTTTTATAGGACTCCAGAAACTTATCAAAACCCACCCAAATGGGTGGAGACATGTCATCACCTAATCCAGTTTTATAACCACTTGTGATTAAATCACATCATCCAGGGAGATGATCTGATAACAATTTCAAACATACAGTATTGAATAAGGATTATTCTACCTTTAAAAAATGGGATTTAGATTAAAACATGGCTTTTCTAGGGGACACACATCCTTTCAAACCAGCACACTAGGACTACTACCAAGTGAGCTTTTCAACCTTTCATAGTTGACAAATATTGTATTTTGAAGATGAGGATAGATAAGTTACTAAGCAAGAACACTAAGCTAAATTCCTGCTAAACAAGTTTTATTTGCAATGAACTACTGTTATAACCATCAACATTTTTTTGTTTGCTGCCTTGGCATCCATGTTACTTTGACTAAGCCAATTGCTCTACCTACTGCTTGAGCCATCTGAGCCAATGGTACTTCCCATCTACCCCCATGGCGCCCTTCTCTCTCTCTCTGGGACCTGTGAGTAACAAACACACTATCTTTTTCCAATGCATTATGACCTTAGTGTCCTGTTGTGTCACACCTGACCTCCTCTAAGACCTAAATTTAAACTCAAACTTAATTCAGAAAAAGTGACACAGCGAGCAGGGCATGTTGGTTACAACCATGGGAAATGACAATTTTGACTGCTCTTGGCTCATTAATTGGCTCTCCCAGATGGCTGCTACAGGTTTGTGAAAATTGTCTTACAGGGAGTTGGCACCCCTCAACTTACCAGGCAGCCTTGGTCAGCCTCCTCAGCAAGGCCCATACTATCCCCACATGTGTCCAGAGGCTGTGGATGGAGTGGGTTTGCAGGACGTGAGGGGACTCCATCGAGTCATAGGTTCTGCTTTATCAGGTCCAGGCAGCTACTCTACAGGGGAGCACAGGGCCTCTTCCCCAGAAGACCCCCACCTTCTCTTCCTGCACATCAAAGGCCCAGGCTCCCACCCCAGGGAGTTGTAACTATTGGGACAATCCTTATTAAACAACTTTCCCTAGTGGTGGCAACTTTCGTGTTTACTCTCCCCACTGAAAGTTTTGATACCTAACATGTCACCTGAAATAAGATCAGTTTTTTGGTTCCCCTGGTAGACCCTGCCAAATGAGACCCCTGTGGAACTCTTCCCGCCACTGAATATGATCAACATCACAAAACGGGAAAACAAGATACTATGAGGTTTTGGCCTATAATCCAAGATCTCCTGAAAGAGGGAGTCACCCATTATACCTAACTTCTCCCCCTACAATACAAAACAACTGTTTGGCCAGTTCTTAAAGCCTCTACTGTAGAAGGACAATTAACAATCAGTTACACCCATCTTAGTGCACAAATACTGTGCATCAAAAGTCCTATTCTTAACATTGACCAATTAATAAAAGGTACACATAGGAGCACAGGAAGTTGCTTTACTGTGACTGAATTAGCCAATGTGATTTATTCAGTGCCCATACCTATACATACACACGCAGGTTCCTTACTGCCGCCACCAAGACCTTAACAAATGGTATTAACAAGCAAAAATAAACAAACTGCTTAATACTGGCAATTAAGGGGCGATTCTAAAGAAGGCCTCTGAGAGGACCTAGTCACACCCACACATCTTTTACAGAAATAGAGCTGGTCAATAACACCCATAAAATACAAGAATACTCAAAAACTGTCAAATTCCTGGGCATCACTTTGTCCTCTAAGTGCAGACAGATTCCCACTACCATCAAACATAAGCCAACCTCAGACACTAAGACATGCTAACACTTCTAGGATAATTCATGTTTTGTAAGAAACATATCACACATCTCACCCTCATTACACAACATATTTAAAATCACACATAAATCTGCTGCTTTCTACTGGGGAGAGTCCCAACTAAATGTGCCTTAGATTTAGCACCATAAATCATTTCCCAAACCACGTTCCCACTGGGAAGAGATTTTAAATTAGAAAATTGACTCCCTCCAAATATGCCTACTGGAGTCCTTAGACTAAGCATGGCAAATCTTGCTGCTTATTAGACATTTTTTTAAAGTGGAGATGCTTACAGATACATCTCAGTCAGCTTGCACATGCAGAAACCCATAATGCTATGGGTGAGAGATAACTCCCAGCAGGTGCTCAGTACACCCACTGAAACTCATTGGTAAAATGGAGATGGTACCTATAGGAGAGGGTTAAAATTGGCAAGCAGAGCCCTTCCCCCATTTTCGGCCCCCTGCCCATGGCTATTGAGATGCTAGTGATGGCACCCCCATTATATCCTCGCCTAACCACATGGGACACACTTCAGGACCTACTCTCTGACATGGAAAGGGATGGCACGGAAGGTAACACTATTGTTGCATGTAACAGAGCTTGCTGGAGGGCCATGTCATATCACTGGGCCCTAATACTCACTTACCCAAGATGGCTGTTTGGGGTCTGCACTGTTTGTAGAGCGGGAAGTGGTCCAATAAGCAATTCAAAATGCTCTGAGCTGCCAGTTGCCCAACCTCAAAATCTTCACTGATTCTTGGGTAGTGGTTAAGGGATAGCCGAGAGGTTAGGACAATAGAAACAAAATAATATTCTCATACAAGAGAGGCCCTTGTGTAGGGACTCCACATTTGGAAACAACCCAGCCTCACCCATTTCCACACATACTCGACTCACCCACACTGGAGTCACTATTAAATGATACTGCTGAAAAACTGTCTAAAATTCACACCCACACAGCATACCTGGCTTGTCACTTGGAGACTGCCCACCCAGGTTCCTTAAGCTTCTCTGACCAGTTGGAGGCCTGAGTCCATATTGCCTCAAGCCTCAGAGGCTCTTCTGCCCTGGTAGAGTGGGCACATACAAAGGGTTTGCCTCTATGCTTGTCATTGGCCAAAATAGAAGCTGAAAGCTGAGATTTGTGCTCTAACATATTGGCATTCCATAGAGTGGGCTCTTGCTGCACAGGGTGGAGTTAAACCCTTCTGCCAGTGACATATTAATTCTACAGGACCACTTCCCATCGCTGCTGGAGCCAACAGGAAGTAGAGTTTATCACTCTTAAATCAAGCAGTGGAACAGTCTAGGACACTTCTTTACAGGTGAAAAAAAGCTATGTCTGATAGATACCCATCACACATTAAAAAAAAAAAGAACTTTTACCCTGCTATCAGTGCCCATTACCCACAGTAGGCCTGATACCCAAAATGGCAAGTACGACGTACAGTATGTCCTGAAAGAAAAGCATTATGCAATCTCTCAACAAGGAAGAAACAGCATCAAATCTGGCTGTCATGATACAAGTAGTAGTACTAGAAATACTAGAAGTACTGGATACTAATAACAAGTATTAGAAGCAGGTCCTCACTGTCTGGCACAATGTCAGTGTTCACTCTGACTCTGGATTTTAGTATTTTTTGCTGGCTGCATGAGTCAGGTTTACTCACCATGCAGGCCAAGGAATGCTTAGTCTTCAGCTAATCCTAAAGTAGCACCCAGGGATGGGTCAGAGGAAATGCTGTCACTCTTAACCACCTACACTCAGCATAATACCAAGCATTACTGAGGATTCTTTGCAATCTGTATATTAGATGGGTCCAAGGGTATAAAGGATAAACAATTCACCACCCTGGTATAACCTATATAAGATTCTCATAAGGTACCAATGGCCTCACAAGGGTAGTCAAATCAAATCTAGATGGCTACTTGCTATCTACCCAGTCTGCTGGACGTACTATTCTAAGACAAGACTTTAGATTGCCAAGAGAGTCTACAAAAAAGTAACATTCAATTGGCATGTAAATATAGACAAAATATGTTTTTTCTGGGGAGGAAAGTAAAGGGGCTACTTGGTAATATGTAGCCAAAAGCTTTGCTAGATGCACATTAGGTACCTCCCTAAAAAGCCATAGAGCTCTATGAAGACAACCATTTTATAAAAACCTACAGAGATGTCATGATTAGAGCTGCCCAATGGTATTTAAAATCCATGACAAAATTCCCCATCCTTTATAGATTGCTACATGGGAGAGATACCCAGCCCCGAGTTGGCCCCCAGAAATCACCACCTCACATGACATTGCCCCATCTCATGGGTTCACCAATGGAAGAGAACATCACCCAAGACCACCACTGATACTGATGGCCATCCACTGCTGCTGCTCCTTCCTTTCACCAGATGAACCAGAGCCACTCCTACACTTGAGTCAGCTGGTTAATTCAAATGCTACCTGTGCCAGTTTGAGTCTGCTGTGTACCCCAGAAAATCCGAGTTCTTTGTCCTCATTCATTATTGCTGGGTGGGAGTTTTTTTATTGTGTCCATGGAGATGTGGCCCACCCAAATGTGGGTGGTAACTTCTGATGAGATGATTTCCATGGAGATGTGATTCCCCATTCAAGGTGGGGTTGCTTACTGGAGCCCTTTAAGAGGGAACCATCTTGGAGGAAACTCAGTACTTACAGAGTCCACAAAGTCAGAGACCTTTGGAGATGCAGAAGGCAAACAGAGTGTCATGAAACAAGCCTGGAAAGAAAGCTAGCAGACATCTCAATATTCATCATTTCCAGTTGAGAGAGAAACCCTGAATGTTATCAGCCTACTTGAACCAAGGTATCTTTCCTTAGATGCCTTAGATTGGACATTTTTGTAGCCTTGCTTTCATTTGGACATTTTCAAGGCCTTAGAAGATGTAAACTTGCAACTCAATAAATTCCCCTTTTAAAAAGCCATTCCATTTCTGGTATATCACATTCTTGCAAAGACTACCATAAGGAATGGGGTGGGGGTGGGGAGCCAGAAACTACTGTTTGGCTAAAATGACAGAGTCCTTAACCATAGATTTCTCTTCCTTATGTGATGCTTGTCGCTGTGAGTCATGTCCGTCCCAGGACTGTAAGCTGTAAAGCTGACTTGTACTCTGCAGGCCCTTTCCTGGCATGCTAAACATTGTATCATTTATGTCACACAAGGGGTTCAACCTTCCAACATGAAGAAGACCACATTTTTGCCCTCAATTCCTTTGGCTAAGCGCCCATCCCTTTATATGCTAATAAAGGCTAATGCAATAACAAATAGATTCCCTGACCCAAGTAATCTTGGATATCTACCTAGCCTTATACTACTTTTTGGCCAGAAAAGGGAGTGTCTTTGTCATTAAAAAACAAACAAAAACACACCTCCTGCTACATATATATTAGTAACTCAGGGTTGGACAAAATTAACTTAGAAAATATAGCTCAAGAGTGTAAGGTGTTTCACAATATAACCAAGGTTTTTCAACAAATTCCATGGATCCTAAAAAAAAAAACCTTAAGATTTCTTCCTAGATATCCCCTGAAGGCTGGGGGAATGGCAACTCAACAGCTTCTAGTTCATGATTTTACTGTTTATCCTCAAGTGTCTTGTAACTAACTCAATAATGCTCTGCCTCAGGCAGTAAATATATCAGCCACCCAAACTGTCACAATCTTCCAAATGAAGGATGCTGAGACACCAAGGGAAGTATTACAAAAACTATCAAATGTTTGTGTGCTGCCTGGGCATTCATCTAACTTGGGCTAAGCAACTAGCCTCCACGCTGACCTTTGGTGTAGTTAATGAACAGCTTTTCAACCCTAGGGCACAAAATGCCCCAGAGCCCAAATCTATACCTGTGGCCACCACCCAACCACCCAGGCACCTCCCCCCAAACCATAGGTACTCCAAATGATAAGCTCACCATCCCTACCACTTTGGACCCCAAATTTCTTTCCATTTTCATGTGCATTTGCTTTAAACTAACAAATCCTTGACTCCTCTGGGAAATCTACTAACTTCTACCCCAGATCACAATAGACGTACCAGCCCGTGGGTCCCTTTCACTCTGCTTGTGTGCTCCCTACCTGCTGGTTGAGCCACCCAAGCTGCTAGTCCTTCCCATTGATCCCTTATGGCACCCTTCTCCCTCTATGGGACCTGTGAGTAACACACTAACTCTTTCTCATGCATTATGGCCTCTGTGTCCCATTGTGTTCCACCTGACCTCCACCAGGACCTAAATTTAAAATCCAACTTAATTCAATCGGAACAACTCTATTACTAGAATATCATATAAATAGTGTATTTTCTCAAAACCCATTAAATATTTTGACGGCAATTTTAAAATAAGTGAAATATTGACATGAAGTATAAAATCCTCTTTAATCTACTCCCTTTACAACAGCTTGTTGTATAATATCACTATGGATAACTGAAAAGAACAATTTGAAATTGAATTCCCATTAAATCAGTGATTTGCAAATAGGTTAGCCATACCAGTGGATGCAAATACTCAAAAATTAAGTTCTAAATACGCCTCCCACTATAACAATTTATAAAATATTATCATAAAATTTCTTTAAGTTCACTTTTACCAGCACTGTGAGGCCATTGTAAGCTAATCATGATGGATTTTAAACATAATGTGCATTATTGTCATTTGGAAGGTGTTTGATTTAATCAGCGGCAGATAATAATGTTTACCCACAAGGGAAAAAAATATGTCATTTTATTTTGGTTCTTGTTCTAGATTTATTGTGTTTACTTGCCAACAATTCAAAATGGAACACATATTTTGCGAGGCAACTTTATGAGCATTCTTATTTGCTCCTCTGTGTAGTGCTTATTGCAACCATACTAACTCCTTAAATTCCATTTCTTTTAAAATAAAGATTCCTTTAGAACACCTCATTGAAAGCACCACTAATGGATGGATCTGATTTTATCTAAAGATATTGAGTAAGCCTGAAACACCAATTCTCAAATTGCCATTAGTTATGAATTTCTAGACGTCAAATCTGTGAGCTACATCGACAAAACTAATGTTGGCTACAAAATGTGATGAACATGTTAGACACAAATACACTTGCTTTTTATAGTTCTGGGTACCAGAATGCTTGAATTTGTTCTGAAAACTTGGTGCATTTCAATAAAGATATAATAGATTCCTCTTATGTGTAAATTCATAAATTCATAGAAGTACATTGGATACTTTGAAAGTTTCACCAAGCATTTCAACCCCAAATATTTCCCCGTCCCACTATGACACCCTGTTCTTCAAGTCCGGGCACAGTGGTAGTGAGCAGTTGTCTATATGGTAGTCCTGAGTCTGTGACACAGGGGGGGCTATTCATTAATCAATAAATGGCCATAATTCCCATCTGCTTCCCAGGTGCTGTGTTTGCACTGGGGATACAGCAGGGAATAGCGACCACCACAAAAAGTATTCCCCCTTGCCTTCAAAGAGCTCACATTCTAACCAGAAAGAATGAAACAACCTCCTCCTCCGAACTTCAGTTTTTAGGGCTTAATTGTTCATGGGAAAACAGAGGGAGAGTCTTTTTAGGGCTTAATTGTTCATGGGAAAACAGAGGGAGAATGACTCTGGGTTCTAAAAAAAAAGGAATACTGACAAAAAAAAAAAAGGAATACTGATATACGTCCAAGAGTCACAGACCCCTTTGGAGAAAAAATGATGCGTAGCAGAACCTGTAAATGAGGAAAACCTGCTTCTCAGACACACATGGTAAAGGGTCTTGGGCTGGGAGCCAGGGGATGAATGAGCTCAAAAATAATTAGGTGAGAAGAACTCAATTTGGATGGCATTAGAAAAAGAAGACTGGCCTGCTGATGGCAGACAGGAAGAAGGAAGGTATCTACCACTGAAAGAAAGGAAAGAGCCAGAGCTGCTGTGAAAGGCAATCCGGAATTAAAAGAGCACAATACGGTTTGATTTTCTTTTGAAAGTGGAGAACATATGTTCTGTGTTTTTCTCTTCCTCTTCTCCACACATACCCTTTAAGCTTTTTTAAAAATCCTGCAATAGGGATGATTAAATGATGGTAATTCTATGTCCTTAAAATCTTGCAAATTCACCTTATCTCCCTTTTCAGTTTTACAGCTTTATTTCTGGGCCTGGTGGTTCCTGCTTAGAATTTCTTAACAACCCACAGTCTCACTCCCCCAATTTGGTCCTCCACGTTGAGCCAAAGTAGTCTTGATAAAGCACAAATATCTTTAAAATACCAACCTGTTTAAAGATCATTTATTTCTCCTTAATGTCTACAGGGTAAGCTCCAAATTTAGCATTTTCCTCCATGATCCTTCATGGTCACATCACTGCAAAACTTGTATCGATCCTTCCGTTAGGAGGACAGTTCCATGCCTTCCTTAAAGCCAAACTGTGACCTATTCAGATTTCTACTATGGCATACTAACTGCATGTGTTCATTTATCACTCTGCTTCCCTCTCTAGGCAGTGAAATCTATGGGGAAGAGTCCAGGACAGGCATTGTGCTGGTTTGAACCTGTTATGCACCCCAGAAAAGCCACGTTCTTCTCAGACGTTCTAGTGGAGGCAGACCTACTGTTGGATGGGACCTTGTGATTAGGTTGATTCCATGGAGATGTGACCCACCCAACTCAAGGTGGGTCTTAATCCTTTACTGGAGTCCTTTAAGAGAGCCCAGGGAGAAAACTCACAAACAAAAACATCCCCAGAAGAAACAAGGACCCATAGGAGTTGAGAGAGACATTTTGAAACCAGAATCCAGAGGGAAGAAGGACCAGCAGACATCACCATGTGCCATCCCATGTGACAGAGGAACCCCAGATGCCGGCAGCCTTTCCTGAGACAAGGTTATCTTCCTCTTGATGCCTTAATTCGGTCATTTTCATGGCTTTAAGACTGTAAATTACTGTAAATTTGTAACCTAATAAATTCCCTTTGTAAAAGTCAATCCATTCTTAGTCTATTGCTTTAGCAACCTGAAACAGGCATAATTTGTCCCCAGTATTTAAGATCAAATAAATTATAGGTCTTCACTCAGTGACTGTGGAATTAACCAATGAATGAATGGACAAATGCAAGAATAAGTTATGTGTTCGTGTGTGCATGTGCATGATCCAGTATCTTTGTCATTCCTCAGAATCTAATTGTAAAGTTTTTGTGGCATTTTTAAATGACTGCCCACACATTTCAAATCCGGGATCAACTTTGAACTAAGGGCTTTGGGGACAATTGCCTTACAAACATTTGGAACATCAGGAAATTAGCCATGTATTATAACATATGTTAAAATTAATTGGTGGTGGTTACTTATTTAAATGTTGAAGGTTAAACCATAACTGAGATAAAGTTATGTAAACTTAGGGGATGAACATTTATGTAAACTTAGGGGATGAGAAGGGCTTTGAAAATATGATGTAGAAACCATAAAATAAAATATTAATAGAAAGGACTATTCATTGTTGATATGACTGTAAAATGGACACACTCTTACCTGCTAATAACAATATATCATAAATGTGAAAAGCAGGCAAATATATTGAACAATAAATATCCAATCTAGAAATTTGTCCAAGGAATAATATTTTGTATAAATATTTAGCTAAGGAATCACTCTTGCTATATAACATTGAAATGGTGTCACTTATAATATTGAAATAATATTTCTTATTCTATTGAAAATTGAAGCCAAATTAACAGTATGTATTAAATTATCATTGATTTGTTTAAGCTCTGCCACTAAACCAATTCCTCTAGGACACTAGATATGTTAATAAATATATTTTAGGTCAATAAGCTAGTGCCCAGCAGTTTATATGGTCGTCCTGCCAACATTTTTCCATTTTTTCCTACAAAGAAAACACGAAAAATATTGTTCAATGCTTTTCTGAAGTCCAGATATAAAATACCTGCGGCATTCCCTTGTTACACCAACAAATCAAAAGATGAAACAAGGCCATTTCCCTCGTTTTCAGTGAACCAACTGTAGAATCTGGTGATCCTTGGCTGAAGGTTCACACACTATTTCAGGACAAGTTTAGCAAATTAACAAGAGATCAGTGTCCATTGTACCCACCTAGAGCTTCCTTAGGTCAAATTGTATGCCATTACAAATATCGAGATATTTGCCCTTAACTATAACATTGAAACAAAGTTTCCTCATGGTGATCTCATCATCATATAGGTAATTTTTTTTTCTTCACAAGACCAAGATGTAATTGGCCTGAATTGGGCTGGAATCTTGATTGTTTTTTAAAGCAACTTTGAAGACTCTACATCACATTGTGAATTTCAATTCCACGTTATTTAATTTTTTGTGTATTTCCCATTTTGGTTATAATCCTGCCAAAAAAGAAAAGAAGAAAACCAGAACTTGTATAATTTAAAAACTACTCTCAAATAGGTGCCAGCAAGCCCAGATTCTTTTCAGTTGTTTATTTTTCTGAGCCAAAGATGCAAATTAGCCAAAGAGGCTAATTTTGTTTTTTGCTGAAAGTTACACAGGTAATTTTCACTACTAGTGATCTACAGAGAGCATTTCCTCTAGTCCACTCGGCTGAATTGCAGTTCACACAAGGCTGAATCTGTGCAATTACTGACAACAAGACTTAGATAAGGATGAGATGCATCTGCTAAGGAGAGGGTTTTAGGAGAAGACATAATAGCATGGATAGTTGCATGTCTGAAAAAGAACTTTAGAAATTAGAAATATATGATGAAAGAAAAGTCAGTGGAGTCAAAAAATTTTTTACAGATGTGACAAATTTCTGGAATCTTTTTTCAGTGGAACCTGTGATTCCATATGAAGTGCCCAACCTCCTGGGGAATTTTTTTTTTCTCTCAGAAACTGTTTTCCTCCAAAAATATACTCTGCAAAAATTATACATCCTCTTATAAAAATCATAATTCTTAGTGCACTTCTAAGTTGTTAGAAAATCTCCTGGAAAATGCCATAAATGTATGCTATAAGGATGACCATGGATAAAAGGGGAAATTGTCTTTGGATGAATATTTCTACTCTCAGGGTCTAGTGAAAGCAGACAGATGTAAAATGCTGTTTTCCTTTACCTGCTCCTTGCTGTCAGCTTTAATGAATGCAAAACTTCATATCATGTCTACTTTACCAAACAAATGTATCTGATAAATCTAAATGTGAAAGTGAACTTTAAGAGATGTCCATTAAATGGCAAATTCTTGGCAGATAAGATGTTTCATAAATATTTCCAAAACCCCAGAAATGAATCCTACAACTGACTATCAAAAATGAGAAAGAATAAAATGGTCTGATAAAGATAAGGTTTTAGTATGCCTACAATATGAAACCTACATTACAATGAATTAAATTACATGGGAAACTTGCATATATTTCTAAGTTCTGGTGTGCTTTTTAAAAAATATTTTATCTATTTTAATTTGAAAGGATTATCTTTTCCCAAGTTTCATAGCATTCACCCATCTTGGGAACATTCTTATATATCATAATATTTAAAATGTGTCCTCCCTTTGAGAATAACAGTATGTTTATCCAGCCACAATCTAACTGCTGATTCTGAATTTATATGCACTATCTTGGGAAAATAGGTATATATTCTTATTTCCTTTATCTGGAGCTGTGAAGCCTTGTGAAACTTGGAAACTCATAGAGACCAGATAATTTTAGGAGTAATGAAGAGAGGAAGAAGCAGTTATTCTGATTAACTTACACAGATATATTTCTGATGATATCCTGAGAAGAAAAAAATGAACTATCACTTTCTACGCAATCAAGGGAACTTCTATTGGTGTTGGTGTCCTGAGCTTCGATATTAAACCAAAACAGAAGTCTCTTGGTGGTAAGTAGGTAGAAGTGCAATGCAATATGGACTAGAAAAGGAAAGTGTAGCTCATAGGTGACAGCGTCCGTTGGCATTAAGTAAACGCAAGTTCGCCTACATATTCTTTTCAAATGTCATTGTTGTGTTAAGTTTTCAAGTGCTGAAGTAATTTTCTTAACTTTGTTCTCAGAAAACACATGCTGTATTCATGTAGGGAAGTTACTGAGGATGAGACTATATTTCAAAAGGTACAAATAGAAATACCATTACCAAAAATAATCTTTGGCCTACCCTTCATAATCAAAAACTGCCAAAACTGCAATTATTTAGATCATTTTTCAAGCTTACGTTAACCCATGTTGCCTCAATGAATATTAGATAAAGAAGTATCTTGCACACAAAAAGCTCCTGGATGTCAAGCAATATGTCCTCTTAAACTTCCACATCCCAACACTAAGCATACTTCCTGGTCTCCAGTAGTATTGAATAAACATGACATTGCATGCATCACTAAAAAAGTAAATGAATGATTTTATTCCATGCCTGCAGAGCTCATCTTTTGTGTTGTTTACGCAGAACAGGACCTGGCAAAGCAAACATCTGCTGAGTGAATGAATGAAGTTCAATCCATTATTTGGGCGTTCAGAGTTAAATTCTAACTAGCACTTTGATCTCAGAATTTTCTTAAGTATCCCTATGATCAAGTTAGAATTTTTAAGAAAATATGATTTACTAGAGAAAGCTAAGGTAGCTGTTCATGCCAATGTAAAGACCCCAAATTCCATAAAATTTTATGTCTTCTGTCACTGAGTGAGAAAAAATACACACATACCCCAGTTTCATGGGTAAGAAAGTGATGAGAATGTAGAATTCAAAAGTGTTAAATAAATGATACTCCATACTCCCAGCTGCCAGGCAGAAGCAGAATGTAAATAGTCTAACAGGGTAAATCTATATGCCAATGTTAGTAATTAAAGTTGCAACTGTCTACAGTATTGACATAATCTTGACTTCACATAAATTTTCCTTGGACTTCAACTTACTCTACACTGAATTATAAGTGGTATTTCCATTCTCTTATTACCATATATAAACTCTATATTGCAACAAAAGCATTTTCCATGCTCTTTGCATAGCATTGACCTTCTTATATAAAGGAGGGAATTATCACAGATGCTGATTCAAACCAGTGCTATTTACACTCAATTAATTAATCTGAGAATAGTCTCTTTTGAGCAAAAATACTGAAAATAATGATTAAATTATTGCCTTATTAAATATTTCTGGGTTTGCTTTAGTGTCCCTACCCCTGAACATCAGGTAGCAAAGCATCAGCTGTGTTTGTTTTCCACACTATATTGAGTTACATAGCTCTTAATATCATCTTTATATTTTGTGCACAGGAAAGCTAATCTCAGAAGCATCTGTCCCCATTTCTAAATATCTCTGGCACTGTTCCTTATGTCACTGAAGTTGCTGAAACTAGGGTATGAGCATGATTTTTGCCACTTTATGGAAAAAAACTTTTGGAATAGCATTTTTTATTCATTTGTTCTTTCATTCATTCAACAATTGATAACTTCAATGTCTCAAGTATTGTACTAAATGGCATTGCTACAATGATGAAAAACAACAGACGAGAACTTTTAGATGACAATTGTGATCAGTGTCATAGAGGTGGACATCTCTGCTGTGAGCCCAGAAAACAGAAATCGACGTGACAGAGGAGACTTCCTTGAGAAAAGAGATCATAAGGCTGAGAATTAAATAAGAGTAAAGGTGGTAGAAAGAGCATTTTGGGTAGAGGGAAGGAAAAGGTCAAATTCTCTATTATGGGGGAAATATGCTACTACCAAAGAACTGAACAAGGTCAGCATGCGTCAGAACTCAGAGAATGTGGGGGAATGTGACAAAGACTGCTCGCTACTCTCTGTGTTCCCTTCCTTCTGGTCCAACCTAGAACATATTTCTCAGTCATTCTTGGGATTAGTTTTGGGAAATGGCTGAACCTAGCCAATGGAATAGGAATGGACATAATCTATGTTATTTCCAGGTCAGGGATAATAAGAAGAAGTTGTATTCCTAAATTATCTTCTCCCTTCCCTTGGTTGGATGAAGATGATGAAAGGCTTTGAGATTGGTAAAGCTATGAGAAGAAAGAAGCCTGGGTCTCTAATTTTACGGATGAGGAAGAGAAGCTAGCCAATCAGTATAACTTTGGACTTTTAAGAAATAAGCTCCCACTATGCTTGACCCATTATATATTTTGGTGTTTATCTGTTACTGGATTCTGTCTAATATAACCAATACAGAAATGGCCAAGTTAAAGTGAAAGGTTGCCATGACAAAAATTAATTTGGGCACTGGGTGGCAATAAATGATATAATATGCCAGAAAACTGGAGACCCATGTTATGCAATGTCAAAATATTTCATTAAATTGTTACCTACAATAACTAAGAAGACAGATTACATGTCTACTGAATGAACCTCTTAACTTTAGGGGAAACTGTCAGAAATAATCAAAGTTCAGTGTTTGCTATCAAGTTCTTAAGAAGGTATTAAAATAAAGATTTGAACTCAGGTGAGGAATTTTTGGTTTGCAAACAAGTAAAAAAGAATGGAAAAGGTCCAGAAATTTGAAATCT
The DNA here is from genome assembly GCF_023851605.1 of Tamandua tetradactyla. Lineage (NCBI taxonomy): Eukaryota > Metazoa > Chordata > Mammalia > Pilosa > Myrmecophagidae > Tamandua > Tamandua tetradactyla. The sequence continues at coordinate 85,023,808 of NC_135328.1, read as the reverse complement.
TATGACATATGACTGCTTCTGGGAACCCAAAGAAGAGGGCATTAGACTGTGGAAGCTGGAGCCAAAAAGACCAGTTAAAACTTAGTATTACAAAGAATCTTAGCTCCCTGGAAATTGTATATGGTAAGGATATAACCTTCCCACCCATGGCTATTGTTTTAGATAGCTCATGGTAACCATCAATAAATTGTGGGTTGGGGCAGTAGAAGAGGCATCAGGGAAAAAAGCAAATAATTAAAGTAAGGTTAAGAACTAACTGTGGGAAAAAATTTGAGGGTGATATTAGTACAAAGGGACAACTGAGGTCGAATGATTCAGATGCCTAAAATAATTTTGAAGAATTGCACCAGAAAAACAAAAGCTAGAAATCATAGTACTTCTTTGACTATTTGGCCTGTAAAACAATTCTTGGACTCCAAGCAATGCATGAGCAAGAAGTAGGATGCAAAGGCTGCAGAGTTCCCCAGGTCGGCACCCTCTCTAATGGTCAACGTATGTGGTCATGGTGGAAATAGACAAAGATGAACTTCTAGGAAGCTGGAGTCTCCTACAGAGCACATGTAACATCCAATCAAGGAAACCTCTCCACCCATCAAGGCTGGAAGACTTCACAGTACCTGCCCAAAAGGTTTCTATCATTTTTATGGACTAGTGACAGTGACTTCTGTATGTTTCCTATGTGTTTATCTTTATCATGGGAATTTTCATTGCAATAATCCTGTCCTTATTCCATCATTATAAATTTTCTGTTCGGGTTGTTGAAGGGTGGGGGTGGAGACTAATAATTTGTATTTTTCCATGGCTGATGGATACATGAGGAAACACAGCCTTAGTGGGTGGGGAGGATCATACATCTCTAAGACATCTTGAACTTTACCCCATAAGTTTAATTTTTATTGAAGCATTATTATCAATATTTATACCTAGTGGCTCTAGAAGACCTCTGCTTTGTATTTCCAGTTCCTTTATGGTGTCATCTAGTGGTGTGTGAGATGCACAAGTAGTTAACAAATCTCACAGATACATGAGAAAACACAGACTTAGTGGGTGGAGAGGATCATGCATCTCTAAGACATCTTGAACTTTACCCCATAAGTTTAATTTTTATTGAAGCATTATTATCAATATTTATACCTAACGGTTCTGGAAGACCTCTGCTTTGTATTTCTAGTTCCTTTATGGTGTCATCTAGTGGTGTGTGAGATGCAAAAGTAGTTAACAAATCTCAACTGAACTCCTTTTTAAGTCTGAAAGATGATCAGCCATGAGCAGCAAGTCCTCGCCAGGCCCTTTTCAAGTGTAACATAGCCAAATTTTCCTTTCAAAGACACCACACAGGGTATGTACTAATAGAATGAATTTTGCTCAGTTACAAGCAACTAGGAACAGCTACATTCTTTGGCAGGTGACTATTCAGCACTGCTACACATGCCTGTCACTTAGTAAATCTGCCACCTGCATGATGGTCCAGGCAGGAAACCACCATGCTGCCAGCAGGGACAAGCAATGGAAGCTGTGGGATTAAGTATTAGAGCATGTGTAATATGTGGTGGAAAAGGAAGCTGAGCAGACCTACTGAACTTTCTTGCTACTGTAGTTTTTTCATTTATTTCATATGGCATAAACATACAGCTATTTTATTTGGTAACTTTTTATTTCAAACCACCCTTTTGGAGGTAATGAATTTTAAAAATTCCCGATTAATAAAAAACATTAAGAATTGATTGTGTGACTGGCACGAAATGTGAGTTTAACTTTCCAGCCCATTTGGGGGGCTGTCACTGACCAAAAGAAATCAGGAAATGCAAATGTGCTGAAGGAGCTTCAGTAGCTGTTCTAGAAGTTAGTAGCTATTTAAAGAAGTATGTACCTGAAGACCAGGATTTAACAGTTGTTGTACTAGCAGGTGTATTTATACATCATTCTGTGAAGCATAACAATTCATTTAGATCAAGTGACTATTCGTATAAATTAATTTTGCACATTTTTTAAATTTCAAGGTTTCATGTGCATGCTGGAAAGGTAAAGAGAAAGCTGTTAATGTGTTGACTTCATTAGCAAAATGAAAATATTTTAAACAGTTAAAGGAGGTCAGTGTCGTCAGATGTTTCAAAAAGAAAATGTTTCCCCAATTCAATAATGATTTGCCATTTTCATCTAACTTATAGAATTGAAATAAAGCTTTCAGAAACTCATTCTTTCAAAAGTGAATCATTTTGATATTGTTATGAATGCTATTTAAATTCAGTTAAAAAGTTCAGCATTGAAGACAAGGCAACACTCCTTGATGTTCCCCGAGTAGACCACCTCAGGGCCTTTGATTTACTCTTCCCTGTGTCTAGAACATTCTGCCCTCAGATATTCACATGGCTTGTTCTCTTCCTTCATTTAGATCTCCGCTCCGATGTTGAGCCCTTAAAACAAATTTCTCTTATCATCCTAAATGTAACGATTGTCACTATTTGCTTACACTGTTGGATTTTAATCCTGGCACTTACCACCGCTTACCCCCACATATTGGTTTCTTTGGTTTTTGTTTGTCTGCTCCTGCCAGAAGGTAGTTCTCTGATATCAGGAATCAAGATTACTGTTGTTGCTGCTGTTATTATTGTGATTCACTGCTATATTCCTAGTTCCTACAACAATTCCTGGCAGAGGGCAGGGGCTAAATTATAATTTATTTATTGAATAAAAGAAGCATGCCCCTGTTTGTTCTCCTAAACCAATGTACATCTCTTGAGTCCACTCTCCATTATTTTGTAAGCAGGAAAGTTATTTCCAGTTCTATAGAATCAGTTCAACCTAGTATATTTTTTAGACCAGTTTGGTTATTAAAATCTTAGTCACTGGTTTATTTTTTAAATGTCAGAACTTTTGCATTTGGGATTTTTTCCTTCCCCTTTTATTCCTATTTATCTTTCCGCCTCAAGGTGCTGCAGAGGGTGGTGCCAGAGCCTGCTGCTTAAGAGCAGAAGCAAGACCACATGAGCAGGTGGAAGGTTCACATCTAGTTCTCAATAGTCCCAGATGCTAGTCCATTTCTGACCTCCCCGTTCTGACCCCTAGCCCTGGGGTGTTAGACTGATGATGCTTTTGAGAATAAATATCTAGTGAGGTCACGTGGCATGTTAGAAGGACTTGGAATACCCAACTGTGTATTGCTTTACAGGCAGTCTGTGGAAGTCCAGACTTTCCTTCCTCAATCCTTAGCAGACTGTCCGTCCCTCTGCCGCTACATGAGACATGTTTGTGCCACCAGGCATCCTCTTGTATGGCTGTGTAAGGGTGATGGGGAACATGCATCAATTCTTCTGATTGGCTCAGCTGTCTTTATCTTGCATCTGGTAATTGGGGTGAGATATGAACAAGGAAATGAGAGTAGTTTGATATAGTAAGTTATTGCCATAGGTCTACTCTTCACATGCCATTTAATTACAAAGAAAAAAAAGTAATTGGCTGTAATGTTGAGAACAGAGAGAAGAGCAAAAGCAGATATCAAAATGTGATCATTTATTGAGTTGTTAAATCAGTTACCATATAATACTATTTTGTGACATAAGACTAAATAAGATAAGACCTGCTTAAGCTACTGACATATTTCATTTACTTCTCACAATACACATAAATAAATTACGATGAGGAGCTGAGTATCCAAAATATGTTATCACCTACTCAAGTTTGTATTGCCAGTGAGTGCTAGAACCATCTTCAAACCTACATCTCTTTGGCTCCAAGCCTCTCATTTTATACCAACTCATATCATTTCTCAACAATTATACTTGTGAATTAGTCAAACCAGGACTGTTGAAACATGTCTATTCTATAGTCAACCCAGGCTCTTGGGTTGAAACTGTTGCTGACCAGTAACATAGCTTATTTTAATATTACTTTTTTCACAAGTCTTTGCAGAAAAATATCAAATAATTTCTTGATGTATCTAAATCTCTCTCACTGTATAGTTTTATTAGTCATTAATCATTCAAACTTCTGAGATTTTGCTTCATTTTCTTGGAGGAATTCCATACGCCCATCCTATTTGTAATTAATTGCCCTTTTAGCCATTCAAGCAGCAGCCATTTCGTTTCTACTATAAATATTCTAAACTTGTGGTCTAAAAATTTATTTTGTTGAACAATGACATTTGTCTGTGCTAGGCTGCCTACACTACAAAATCATCTTTGTGAAACATGCTAATACCAACCATACCCTCAGGGTAAACTTTCAAAGAGGACCCACATAATCCTAAAAGCAGCCTAGAAAATAGTCCAGTAACATGCCATTCTTACACAACATCCATTCCCTTCCACCCTTCCTGATTTATCAGTGCAACATGTGGGCTTTTCCATACCTAGTAAACCCTAGGCTTCTTTAAGGTCAGAGAACTTGATTTATTCAATTTTGTACTGTTATTTCCTACACCATCACTCCCACCAGCGCTGCCCAGTACTCATTATTTTTCTTCAAATTTCTTGGTATTGAACTCTTTGATTTTCATCTTACACATGTAGCAATATTCTTTCCTTGCCAGAAATGATCTCCTCTCTCAACACCTACTCAAATAACATGCATCCAAAATTTGGGTCCCAGGTGAGACTACAGAGCCCACCAGAGCATGATTTTTAACATTTCACTAATTTGGTGCCAAAATAATTTATAGTTGGTTTTGAGATAAAAAACAGAAATATGCAGACATAAAGGCAACAAAATGAAGTGACTTTTTTATGATTTTGTACTGGCAATTATTTTTCTATCATTCAACAATGAACACACATAGCTGCCCAAAATAATATATTGCATATAGTAGAATTAAAAGCTATGCAAATCGAGAATCCAGTAGGCTTAGTTCTTTAGAGATATCTCTGGACTCATAATTTTACAATGAGTGGCCTACAATGTTTAATGAGATTTTTAATTACATACTCTGTTTGCGCTGTTATTTTTCTTTACTTTAACCTGATTGGTAGATTTTGAATATAGGCTTTATATTAGAAATAAAAATGTTATTTCAAAAAGAGCTTCAAAAAGAAAAAGAACTTCAAGCTTGGAATTTTAAAGATTTTTTTAAAGAAGGAAAAAGAAAATGGAAACAACACAAAATAGAACCTCTGGATAGCCTGGTGAAAGAGTAGATTTTCCAATATGACTTTGACCTCACATTGGTTTTGCTTCAACTTTCCATATTTAGGCTTGAAGTTGTACTGTATTGTTTTGCTGTGTTTTTGTGCGTGTGGATTTTTATGGAAGTTGTTGTTTCACTTCTTCACATTCTTCTCTGAATCTAGCTTTCTATAAAAATCAAAATTTTTGTTTAATGCTGCGTGGATTCTTTTTTTCAGCAGGAATATTAAGGAGATTTTATCTGTAAATGGAGGAATCGATGCAATTTTTTAAATAAAATAAAAAATAAAAGCCCATCGTATCTCAAACTGAGATGTGCCTTGCTGAACATAAAGTTCAAGGTCAACAGGAAGTAGCAGAATATTATCCATCTTTCCACCCTTATAACCCTGAGTTTTTTTTCCAATACATGAGAGTGTTTTGAATCTGAGTAGCTCTTGACTTTAAAATTTAAATAATTGTGCATGTGACTGGATTTTAAGATTAGCTTGTTTTGATGTTTTCTTACTTTCTTTAGCCTGTTCTCATGATTGATCTATTAAAGATAATTCCTAAAATATTTGTGAGATGATAGACATATAGCACCTCTTCCCTTTCTAATATAAAAATAGCAAGTGTGTCTCTAGCATATGCTTTTATTTTTTTCCTTCAGGTGCACGGATCTTAAAGTAGCCTATCACTTGAAAGGTAACCAGTGTGAGTGACTAAGAAATGTTCTAAATTATAACATCATTTTACTGTTAATAATTCCATTCCAGCCATTTATAGTAAATTGGAAAATGTGATTTTTGTTTATAAAGTAGTTTTTGAAATGGAGCAGATGCTGGTAAAAAAGAAAAGAAATAACTGATTACATACTTCTGAAAGTAAATTATAATCAGAATCTTTCTCTTTCTTTTAAAAGACACATTGAATTCTGGAATCCAGAGATTTTCTTTTGCACAAGTTTTCATGGAAGTTGAATAGTGGGTTCAAAAATTGATTATAAACTAGAAATTGACCAATCCATGACTATAAAGTTGACACACACTGCCAACTTCCTATAATTGTAACTATAGAATAAAGTGGTTAGAGAAGAATGGATGTTGTGTTATACATTCAGGGCCAAAAATTAAAACCAAATCTGGGTGCAAGGGTAATTCAATGGTACAATTCTTGCCTGCCATACAGTAGACCTGGGTTCAATTCCTGGCCCATGCACTTCCTCCAACCCCCCCCCCCCAAATTTTTTTCAACAAATGGTGCTACGAAATGCAATACTCACATGGAAAAAAGAATGAAATGTGACCCCAGGCTTATAGAATACAAAAAAAAAAATCTTTATGTTAAAAAATAATTATTTCCTGGATTCAAGATTGTCTATTGACACCAAAAATCATCTAAGTGGTCAGAAGACCAACTCATGTTTATGTCTTCCTTTATTCAGAAAGCAATTATTAAGTGCCTTTTATGTGCAAATCTTCTTCCTATTCCTGTGACAAGGGCTATGAAAGAAAAGAATATGTTCTATAAAAAATTAATATCAAGTGATCCTGATCTAATTTATGAGGGTTGGGAGGAGTTTCTAAGGCAGAAATATTTAAACTGGGATATAAAGGATATATATGAGTTAATGATGAATCCTGATGGGGTAGAGAAAGGTCTTTTCAGGCGTGGGAACAGCTTAAACAAAAGACCTGTGCAAGAGGGATTCTTTGGAAAAACTAAAAGAAATCCAAAGGAGATAGAGGGTAGACTAGGTGGGGTGAGAGTGAGGCTATCATGACGACATTTCACATAGATTTCACAAAAGGAGTCAATGACTCATGAAGCAAAAGTTTTTAAAAAATTGGCACACTAATTTCCTTACTCATTCTAAATCTAGATGTCTGTTCTTCACCAGCTGATATTTGAAAAGTCATCCTTGCCTTCTTTTTTTAATCCACTAGTTTTCCACTTTTTGGACTAAATTTGAAGAACACACTTATTTGATGGAACAAAGACCCTCTAAATTTTCCAAATACCATGAAACTCCCTGAAAAATATGTAAAAAATGAATATACACAAGATGGAGTTGATTTCATTTTTTCAGACCTGTGGCTTTTCCTGCCCAGAGTTTCATTATTGTTTTCATGGTCACTTTTTAGATCTGGACCTTGACTCTGTGGAAATACTACAACTTCATGGGGAAGGAAATGGAAATGTCTACACAGGCAGTGCACAGTCACTTTATATATAACAGCTACCCGAGCAGGGCCATTTTAGTGGTACATTGTGAAACATCAGCTCTATTTGTAGTATATCCAAATATAAATCGCCTGATAATTGTGGATGTTAGGAGATATAACCAGCATGTCAAACATCTGAAAGCATTTGGAAACAGCTGTTTGATGTTGCTTTGTTCTTAAAAAAATTACTATTGTTGAAGTGAACGGTGTGGCAATGTACTTGATGCTGTTCACATGTGGACTTACATAATTCTGAAAATAGCTCTATGAAGTGGGTCTTTTTATTTCCATTTGATAGATAAGGAAAGATGAGGCTTTACATTTTCAGGAATTAGCTCAAATTCACATAAATGTGACAGAAACAGAATTCAATCCTAGACTTTTCTAAGTTCAGATCCCACACCCTTCAAGTACTTCACCAACTTTTCTAAAAAGCTCTACTTCTTTTCTTCCTGATCTTAGATTTTGCTTTGATAATTCTATACTAGTTACTCTAACCAAAAGTTAACCTCCCTGTAAATGATACATAAGTGTAAAATGGGGACTTGATTGATTCTCTTTTCAAGAGAATTTCTTTTGTCCTTTAGCGACAAAAATGATTTGCTTTTCTGTTACATCTGTTGTTTCTCCCTTCTCCCTTCTCCCTTCTAAATACAATAATCGTTATTCCTCCAGTGACTCTGAACTTTTCCTCCTAATATTCACATCCAAACATCCAGTTTAAAATGTAACTAATAGAAAAGTCAGTCCCAAAACTATACTTTCAGTCTTCTGCCCTGGGGTTTAGTCGACTATTTTCAGGCACCTGAATGTCAACCATGTTAAAACCTCCAGGTAAAATATTCTTTCCTTGCTCCCCTGCCCTGCATTGATAACAGTGACAGCTTTGCCAGTTGTGTTGTTATTTGAAAATTAACCCTGGATTTAAGCTATGGAATGCTTAATACATTATCAGTTAAATATATGTTACTTTTTTCAACAAAATCACCATAATTTTTGTATATGCACATAATATATATATTTATATATAACACAATACATACCACACCTTCACCATGTTCTTTTCACTCTGTTTTTGCATTATGATTGCTCTCAGCAGCAGAGTGATTCCTCTGCTAAATCTATGACCTGGTATGTTTTACAAAGGAGAAAAATTAAGAAAAAGTTGGTTTAGTATACCATAGTTTGGAAATGTCATTTTGTCTCATTTAATTTCTTGAAGGAATTTCTGATTTCTTATACTCATTGCCTCTACTTCTTTTCTACAGTCTTTATCTTGGATAAGGGCAACTTTTCACCTCGATCATTTTCATGGCCTCTAAACTACTCTTTGTCTCTGCAGTGGCTACATGTTCATTGGTCCAGTATCCTGTTACCATACTCTGTCACTTGCAATCCCACGGCACAGTGAGGGCCTTCTTAGGAATACTGTATGCCAAAAGGTCCCCTGCTCTCTCCCACTGGTCCCCTGCTCTCTCCCACTGGTCCCCTGCTCTCTCCCACTGGTCCCCTGCTCTCTCCCTCTGCAAAGGGATGGGCTGTGATGGTCAAGAAGTTATTTCCATCCTGTCTTATGAGACTGTCATGGTTCTAGGCATTCCCTACTTGGCTTACCCATTCTCTTCCAGAATTCTGTGAGCTAACCTGAGATTCTTCCCATGTTATTTTTTCCCTAACAAACCCACCCTTCTAGGACATCCTCTGCCATCCATTTCACACACAATATTTGTTGGTAATGTAGTCAAAAGCTTAATAGTCTGTGAGACCTCAAAATAAAAAAGCAAAATAGAATTGAAAAAGCATGATATATTAAATGCAAAGGCTGACACAAGCCTGTGACCTCATAAAGAAATATCTTCTTCAGTACTATCAGTGAGGAAACATCTTTTTCAGTACCATCCATAAAGCTGGCCCAGCAATAGCAGCAAGACTAGTGCTCAGCACCAATACTCATAAGCACAACTTGTGCTCAGAGTGCCTTCTCTAACAGAACACTCCCCTGGAAGGGAGTAGGGTCCCTGGAAAGAGGAGTATTTCATTTCTTGTGGCAGAAAACTTCAGGTTGGGTGTGGAGTTCCAGTTGTTTTATACATTAAGTATACTTTCAAGAAGGACAGCGGCAGTGCCAAAAACAATAAAAAGCCTTTTCAAAGAGATTATCCTGGCCAAATTAAAAAAACTCGATAATCTAAAGGAAAGGGTAACTATAGGATATTAAAATTAGTTAAGTCTGTGAAAAGGGCATAAATTCACAATGAAACTGAAATAAATGAAAATTTAACATACAGTATTCAAAAATACTAATTTAATATATAAGAAAAATTATTATGATAGGATATAGTTATGTTTTCATTAATTTTAATAAGTGAAAAGGTGCTCATTGGTGTATAGATTTTTTAAAAATCTTTCAAAAGCATTTAATGTGTAGCTATATATGTATATACATATACATACATATGTGCATGTATCCACATGCATATCTTTATCTATGTATGATTTATAAAAGGATGATGACCCTGACCACACTATTTCAAAGACATTCAATGCTATAATACACGTATGTGGGACAATATGTGAAAAAGCTTAATGCTGAATATAATTCAATTATGATATATCAAATTAATGAAATGACTTGCACCAATGAATATTATAAACATGATGACTGCAGAAAATGAAAATACTTATAAAATGATAATTTTGAAAAAGGAAAACATTTTTCCATTATTGTTACAACTGTGAAAGCTGCAGATACCTGATAAATTACTAGAAGAAACTTGAATAAATGCATATACTTATAGTATGTATGCAAAGATTTAGGGGTGAATTATTAAAATCCTTTCTATAATGTTGATTTAATACTAATGCTATTAAAATCCCTTTTAGGTTGTTGGTTTAATGATATTACAGATACTGAAAAGAGAATAATTGCAATGAACCATCAAATAATATTTTCCTTGGGAAGAGCCTGATTTAGGAGGAGAAACCTCAGCAAGCCACACCTGATGATGCCTGAATCGGAGACAGTTATTGAGGAGAAAGAGGAATATATTCCTACCAGCAGGAACACAACTTCGATATATTCAGCATTTGGAAAGAATGTTATTCTCTTGAAATCTACCTATACACATAACAACTTAGTTCAAGTAGCAGCAGCCAGTGCACCCAGGGGAGTTATACTCTTTGCCACAAAGCAGGAGAGTGAACACTGTGGTTTGGAAGCAATGTGGGAAATAAAAGCTGTTCTTGTCAGTTTAGGGAAGGAATAAATAAGCAATGGTTTTAAAGGATGCTGCTCAACAATTCTGCAACCCCAACACCTAACCACAAGAGAGGCTGATCACTGGTGACTGTGGCTTAGGAAAACAGAGATCACATGAATAAATACTACCCAAGGCTTCTGCCCATGTAGTGGATGTGCCCATTAAAGCACACTGTCTGTGATTCCCAGTGCCTGCCCGTGAGAAAAATAACTAAATAAATAAATAAAACACTGTTTGCATGACGAGAGTGCCTAGAATACACAGGTTTTTCACCACTGGGAATGGTCCTTCAACCAATATAACAAATCAAAGCCATCATCCTTTTTACAATTCTTATGGGTATTTGTGAGTAGTTTTCACTTTTGCATTATTCATCAGGAGAATTTGCTCTTTTGCTTAGTATAAATACAATATACATTTTCATATGTGTGCATAATTTTAATTCTTTTTTGCTTTGGAAAAAATTTAGATTGTCAGAAATATTTAGAGAGAATTTCCATATAAACTTCTCTCAGTGTCTCTTAATGTTAACCTTATATAACCAGGGTATCTTTGTCAGAACCAAGAAATTAACATTGGTATATTACCATTGACTAAACTGCAGACTTTATTTGGATTTTACTAGTTTTTCCACTAACGTATTTTTACTGTTCCAGGATCCAGTCCTGAATACCATAATGCATTTAGTTTACATCTTCTTTAAAAAGAAATATATCGTACCACTTTAAGAAATAACTTACAAAATAATCAGTGATATTGAGTTTTTGCCATCAATCACAATTTTTGTATAAAACTACATCTTCATTATTTGCACACTTTCATTTCAGAGCAAAATAAACAATAACAACAACAAAAACTCACAATGCACAACATCCAACCTCATTGTCAAATGGGATGGGACTTGTCACCCTTGAGCCCTGCCTTAGACACAGGACAGAAAAGGGGGGGAGGGAACCCCACTAGACCTCAGTAGATGGAGCCAGGTGTGACAGGGCCACTCAGGTTCAGGGAAACACTATAAAGTGTGTACAATGTTTGTGGGTAGAAATACCTAATCTACTTCTTCCTTATGAGATGATCTTTGCCATCCTCAAGGGGAGGGATCTCATCAAGAACATCAGCATTGGATTCCCCTGTTGTCACTTTACCTTCATCAATCCCTAAGCCAGCTTGACCATGCAGTACATGCTGTTGGAGTGGGTCTGGGGAATCTCAAGGGGGAAGCCAGAGGAGAGCAACACAGTTTCAAACACCAGCACCACCGAGCCCTTGACTGCCTTGCTGTTCTTGTCTACCTCAGCCTTCTGCTGCTGTGTCTCCACAAGGAGGTGGTCAGGGTTGATCGCCAGGTGCTTTTTGGTCATCAGGTATCCCATCATAGAGTTGTCCTGATGTACCTGGGCTTTCACGATACACTCCATTTTGGCTGCCCAGCCATGCATTGCTGGTTACATCACAGAAGGGTAGAGACACAAGTTTGTTGGAGAGTGTCACATTCTCAATCTTTTTATCTAAGATTTCCTTCATGAGCTTGCAGAGGTTTTCAACCTTGGCCTGGCTTTCCTTCATTTTCTTCTCTTCCTCATCCTCAGGTAGTTCCAAGCCCTCCTTCATAACTGAGTCCAGGCTCTATCCATCAAATTCCTTGAGCTGCTGCACACAATATTCATTAATAGTCTCAGTCACATAGACCACGTCAGAGCCCCACTTCTTCATTCACTCCACAAAAGCAGAATTGGTCACCTCCTCTTTGCTCTCACCAGTGATATGATAGATGAACTTCCAGGCCTCATTCATGTGAAAGCCATTCAGAAAGAGAAGCCACTTCATCTCCAGACTGGGAGGTGTGATAGCACAGCAGCATAAACAGGTATTGCTGGTTAGTGGAGTCCTCATGGACTCCAAACTTCAGGTTTTTAGAGAATGCTTTTTCCGAATTTCTTGTAGTTCTCCTTGTCTTCTGCCAGCACAGAGGAGAGATCAAGATACTTCTTGGCAATGTTTTTGCAAACGACCTTCAAAATTTTGCTCTGCTGGGATATTCCTTGTGAAATATCAGGGGCAGGTCCTCAGAGATGACTTCATCATAATTTAAAGTTGAGGTGCTCTGTTTCAATTCATTACCACATTCATGACGAACACACAACAAACCTAAAGTTTAATATTGTGTTTTTCCTTCATATTTTCAAAGAGGTCAAAGAGAGCTCAGTGGGCTGATCTTCCACAGAGAGGTATTTGATTGCCAAGTGGTCTTTCCAATCAGTAGTAAGGTTTTTGTTGAATTTTCCATATTCCTTGTGGATGATGTCATCAGGGTTTCTGATCCAAATGGGCCTGGTCATGTTCAGTTCCTCTTGATTGTTTCTCCAAATATCCTTGGTTTTATTTTATTTTATTTTATTTTTTTGTCCTTACCACTATCATTCTCTTCAGGTGAGTCCACATCTTTAGTCTTAAGCTTCTCTTCATCATCCTTATCTTTTCCTTTCTCCCCTTTCTCTTTCTTTATCTCATCATCACTGATTTCCTTCTCTCATTCCCTTTCCAAATAGAGGGTGATGGGGTAGCCTATGAATTCTTCACCACTTCTTTGACCCACCTGTCATTTTAGAGCTCTGTCATTCTCACTGTTTAAGTTGCAAGATCATTTTGGTGCTCCAGTCAATAGGCTCCCATTGTCAGCACAGTGAAGGAATCGCCAGGGGAAGACTCCCAGGCATACTACTTGTCATCATTGTGCTTTATGATCATAACTACTTTCTCTGTCACAAGTAGGCAGTAGAATCCAACACCAAATTGCCCAATCATGGAGATGTCTACACCAGTCTGTAGTGCCTCCGTAAATGCTCTGGTACCAGACTTGGCAGTGTTTCCCAAATTATTTATGAGGTCAGTCTTGGTCATGCCAATGCACATATCCACCAAAGTCAGGGTACATTCCTGAGGGTCAGAGATGATGTCAATTTTCAGCTCTTTACCACTGTCCAACTTAGAGGGGTCCATCAGGCTATCATAGTGAATCTTGTCCACAGCTTCGGAAGCACTTGAAATCAACTTTGGAAGGAAAATTTCCTTGTTGAATAGAAGGCATTGATGATAACAGACACAACTTGGACAGTCTTTGCCTGGAAGGTGAAAGTCTCCACCTTCTCCTCTCCTTGGTGTACTTCCTCAGGCCTCTTGAAGGGAACGAGCTACGAGTACCAGAGAGTATGGCTAACAAAGTATAGGTCTATCTTTCGTATGGCAGAAAGGGTGAGTGGGTGTGACTTAAGAGACAATAAGTTATTTTTTAAGTTTGTTATTCCCACTGCCGCTATTGTGGTTAGATGTCCATTTTAGGCAAACAATAAAAGATAAAAGGCAAAATTACCAAATTACCAGATCTTTTCCCAAATCATTTTGTCTTTCTAGCCTAGATACATATGATTCTTCCCAGTCAATTCAGTATGTAAAAAAAAGAAGCCTCACAAATCTGTGAAATTCTAAAGTTTTAGAAAGAAAATCCATAAAAGGAAAATATACAGTATATCTCATCTGCAAGGAAGTGTTAAATATATTTGGCTATGAGTAACTGAATGTCTAAATTCCGAATCTTATACAAATAGGGATTGATGCTTCCCTTTCCCTCTTTCCCCACAAAAAAATTCCTATAGTTATAGAGCTTCTGTAATTAGGTCAGCAACTCAGATTGTTAATGCTGACATTACTGATTCTCTTGGCCTTTTCCTCTCTTTTATTTCTTTCATACAAGATAGCTGCAGAAGATCCTAATATAATGACTGAACAAACAAATGGGAAAGAGAGAAAGAGGGAGGGAGGGAGAAGGAAGGAAGGGATGGGTGACATATAACTCTTTAATCAGGAAATAAAATTTTTCATGTCAGCCCCAAGACTTCCACCTCTAACTTATTTGCCAGAATATATTGCATGACTACTCAACATTGCAGAGGCTGAAAGGGAAAGGGTTTTGCTTTTTCAGCTCCAGCAGTGGAGGCAGATAATGAAAATAAAATAAGAAAATGACTGTTGAATTAGCCAGTCAACCTTGTCTGCCAAAATAGAAAAAGATTGTCTTTTTTCATTACAAAAGAATGTTAAATCTTTACCTGTAATAATGAAATGTAATACATTCTAAGATTATTCATGAATGGATAGGCATAGTTGTCATCATTCTGTGGTAATATCCCAAATCAAAGGACTCCAAACTCTCAATAGGTTAATAAATATCAATCATATTGGATTTTACTTCAGGGCTTCCTTTATTCAAGATATTTCCATGAATATCCATCTGTTATTTACTAAACCAAATAACCCCTCAAATTAACCAAGTCATGTTACATAAATTCACTTTCTCTTTAGGAAATATTAAGTTGGGGTGAGATAGGCATGAATGCACAAATAATCAAATACACATTTGGCATTTGGGATTTAAAAACCTTCAGTATTAAATGTGAGTATTTTTAAAACATGTTTTTAGAATTGACTACTTTTAATGATTTCTCATTTTTTTTTTCTGTTAGTGGAAAATGCCATCTAGACACTTTGAAGTAAATTCAAGGTAATCCAAAATTTTTTTACAGTCAAATAAATTGTTTCTATTCAGTTCAGTCAAATTGAAAATACCCTCAGATTTTAGCACATAAGCCTCTCCACCACACACACACACACACACACACACACACACACACACACATCCCTATTCTGTGTGCTGGTGTGCCCACAGACATGCAACCATGGAAGAGGCAGGCGAGTGTGCTTAGCAAGCAAGCCCCCTATTGATGATTGGGAATCTGTGTGTCTGATTTGTACTGGCCCTTTACTGGAGCAGTAGGTAGCTTTTGTGTCATTTAGTTAAATATTTATCTGAATGGGTAAGAATGGGCTTTATCAATTTGCCACATCTGGTGAGGACACATCTGCCCATGATGCCCAAATTTCTGACAAGATTTCTCTTAAAGCTCCACTGTGCTTTTGAGGGTTCATGATAAATAAATTGAAAACAGAAAAACTCCGACATATTGGAAAATTTAGAGATAGAAGAAAACATAAAGATTTTTTTAGGTTGATTCCCTCATTTTATATTTCATATCACTTTCTATTCACCAATTGTTCATTCGTTCAACAAATTTTCTAAGCATCTAACATATGTTCCAAAAATGTAAGGAAAAAAATGATAAGCAAATTATTAGGAGACTGTATGGTAGACACTAAAATGAACCTGTATGTAAGGCATGGTAATGGCACATTTTATGTTCTAATGCTGCTCTCTTATGAACCAAATTCAAGAGGAAGAAGTATGCAAGAAAAAAACAAATTACATTAATTTGTTCTATGAATGATGGAATATAACTTTACAGTGTTCACACATGGATATTGAGAGGACCTTAATATGGAATAAAATGTTCAGTTTGAATTGATTTGGTTCCCTGAATAAGCATTAGAAGAGACTTGATTAAGATTTACTTCAGAATCTTTGATTTTCAGGTTTAGGCACTATGATTCTCATTTACCAAAGCAAGCCCCCAAGGGACAAATTAGTATTCCATTCAATTTTAGAGACCTTTTTTCTTTAGGTTTTCTTTAGCTGATATGTAGGATGTCTATAATTTTGGTACTCATCTGTTTTAGTTTGCTAATGCTGCTGGAATGCAATACAACAAAATGGACTGACTTTTGTAATGGAGATTTATTTAGTTACAAACTAACAGTTCTTCAGAGAAAAGGTTCTCGGCTTTCCTCTGGCTTTCTCTGTCACATGGGAAGGCACATGGCAACATTTGCTGGCCTTCTCCCCAAGCTTCTGGGTTTAAATGGTTTTCCCAGGAGTGTTTACTTTCTGCATCTCTAAAAGTCTGGGTCTGAGCCAACTCTGAGCTGAGGTGTGTGGGTTGCTGAGCTCTGCTAGACTATACTGTGCTGTTTCTCTTTTTTCTGATCTCTCCTTTTAAAGGACTTGTAGAAATTGTGTAAGGCCCTTCCCTTAGCCTACAGAGGATGTAATCAGCCATAGATGAATTTCACATGCTGATGATTTAAGTCCACAGCAACAGAACAACTGGACACCATCACCTGGCCAAGGTGACACCTGAACCTAACTATCACATCATCCAATTAATTAATATAATATATGGAGTGAAATCCAAATGATTCCAGCAGTGCCATGGTGTTTAGAAATCTTAGAAACTAGTGGAAACTTTTCAGTACCCACAGGTGGTTAAAAAGATTTTGTAACTTAATAGATATTAAGAGATGACTTATGAAGGAAAACCTTTTTAATTGAAATCAAATTTTTCACTTTTAGGCTTATCCTTTCTGCTTCTTATAATAAAATCCTTTAGTAATGTCTCACAGTGTGTAATTTGTTATGGTGAAGGTGCAAAGGAGAAATAAGTTGTGAACAAAGCCATTGTTGAAGGGGCTTGCATTAGTTGGGTTCTCTAGAGAAACAGAATCAACAGGAATCAAATACAAAATTTATAAAACTGTCTCATGTAATCATGGGAACACAGAGTCCAAAATCTGTAGGGCAGGCTGTGAAGCCAACGATTCCTATGGAAGGTCTGGACAAACTCCACAGGAGAGGCTTGTCAGCTGAAGCAGGAAGAGAGCCTATCTCTTCTGAATCCTCCTTAAAAGGCCTCCAGTGATGAGATTAAGCATCACTCATTTCAGAAGACACGCCCCTTGGCTGATTACAAATGGAATCAGGTGTGGATTCAGCTGATGTGATCATGATTTAATTCTATGCAATGTCCTCATCGCAACAGGCAGGCCAGCACTTGCCCAACCAGACAAACAGGTACCACCACTTGGCCAAGTTGACACATGAACCTGATCATGACAGGGCTTACCTAGTGTACCAAAATTTTTTCAAAACCATTCATTGAACTAGATTTGTGATAAAATATTGTCAATTGTTTTTAGGTCTGAAAACACCTATTGTTGAATATAGTATACTAAATCACTGTGAACTAGTCCTTTCTCTATATTCCCTCCATTGCCACCCGGGACCCAAGGATTTCAGTCATTATAAGAGTTATGTGAGCGTACTGATAGCCATTCTCATGGACAATTACTTGACTAATTTAACATAAAAGAAAATCAAACTTCTTTCTCAAGAATTCTGAAGTTATTTTCAGAATCTGGCAGGATAAGCACTTATTGAGCACCAACTATCTGTCTGATGCTAAATTGAGAAATATAGACATTGAATAGCTAAATCAGACATGACTCTTTAGAAGAGTGGTTTGAAATTGTATCATGCATAAGAATTACTTGGGGATGCTTACAAGGAAGGTAGATTCTGCCCTCCCCACTAAGAGTTTCTGATTCAGCAGATATGGGTAAGTGACCAGAAATTAGCATTCAGACAATTATCCTAGGCAATTCTTATTCTAGCATTCCATGGACCATGCTTTGATAATCACTGATCTAAAAGGAGGAATAACATACATATTAACAATAATGAAAACACAATGTAAGCTAGAATGTAAAACTATGCATGGTCAGCAATCTGATTAATGGAAAAGTTGCAGACTGTGGTGTCACAGGCAGACATATAAATCCTAACTATTTCTTACAACCTATATCACCTCAGTGCTGATATTTATCTTCTCCAACTTTCAATTCACTTACCTAATAATGTAGGGAATGATGATTACTAAGGATTATTTTGAGAAATGCATGAGAAAATGGACATCAAGTGCCTCACAGATGGCAAAGTCTAACTCTCTCTTTTAAATTACTCCCTTATAATAATAGAGGAAATGAAGTACTAGTGAGTCAGAAACTATGGAAATCACATTTCTTATTATGGTTTCAGCTATTCCTAGAGGCCAAGTGATTCTGAAGACACAGAGAATAAAATTTCTGTATGTTTACAGTGGAAGTTAACCAGTCTGGACTAATTGATACTCCTTTTGCCTTGCTACATGATTTTAAGAATCTAAAACAGAAACCAACAGGTAAAGGGACAACAAGGTATCTTGTTAAAATATACTGAAACATAACAGCAAGCCCTTATAGTAATAGGGCAAACCACCATCTTCTAGGAATCGTAATAGGTACAAATTGGATGATAAGCACCAGGGAATGTGATAAATTTAATCAAGGGCAACACAAGATTTCAGAAAGTAAAATGGCACCTCTGGAAATATAGATATGTAAAAGTTAAACTAGATCAATGTCTCATAACCTGAATCAATACGCAATTTAGTAAACTATCCAAATATTTTCTCCCTTAAAGTGAGAAAGAGGCAGAGGGGAGCATAGCTGAATGCCAGCAGCTATTTCTAAGGTGAAGTTTTGTAAATATAAGGTCAGTGAGGGAAGGTCAAAGCATCTTGTCAAGTAGAATACATTGGATTTAATTATTTATATTAAAAGCCACAAGGAGCATTTGTATTTTGAAAAATATGTTGAAAAATATCCTTGCTTTTTTTCAATGAATTTAGCACCAGATATAGATTTCAAAAAAACAGCTCAATACAAAGTGAGAAAGCAAAAGACACAATTCCATTTCAAAGTGACTAAACAGTTAGACCAGGAAAAATTTTCCATAACTGGACTTAGAAATGCAGAGGAAATATTAATACACCTCTAAATATGTGAAAAGGAAGCTGCTAAATGGGAAAGTTTATACTTCACATACACCTGGATCCTGAAAAAAGTAATGTGATTTCACTCACCATTGATAGACTACAATACAAAATACTTAAGTACAGAAACATCTGGAGTTGATTATAGTGTCCTGGTTCCTGCTATTTAGGTTGTGAAGTTGAAATAGGCATCTCAATAAATTAGCAGATTTGTGAGCATTTCCCTTGGGACTTATTAGCTTGTTAATTCAATAGACTCATTATCTTTGAAACCAGAAAAGCCATGAAGTTATCAAAGAAATAAGCACCCATTCTAAACTATAAATTGTGTGTGACTTTTTGTGAATGGTGACAACATGCTAAAGATACTTTTTCATATGCCTTGCATTGTGGGATGGAAAGCCATCAACGAATCTGAAAGTTCTAGAAGTTGCACTGCTTACAGTTTTGGGATTCAAACTTCCCTCAATACATTCAACTGAAAAACCTATACAGCTTCATTCCTATGGCTTTATATATTTGATGGCAAAAATCACAGCTCTGCAACTCATGTCTCTACTCATGCACTAAAAGATTAAAAATTTTTAATCTTTGAAGATTAAAAAATATGCATCATATTATCTAAACTTTACTCATTATCTAAAACATAGGAACGGTTTTTTCCTGACCGAATATAAAATGGAAGTCTGTTTAAATTCACCCATAGTGAAATTCACCCAGTAATCATGTGGGATTCACAAGCAGGAACCTTTTTGTAAAATATATCCATTGATGACAGTTTAGCTTGTTACATTAGAAATAATATCCTGGTGAAACCACTAAGTGAATTATTACCTTGAACGATGACCAAGTCGTAACACAATATGCCCTTATGCTGAACAGCTACACAGACATATTGCTGAGATAAAGGAGACTGCCACGGTGCAGTTAGAAGATGGTCTGTTACTGCTGAAATCTAGGAATGTTGCTTTTTTTTTTTTTATGATACCTGGGAAATACCTAAATATGGAAAATTTCCCCAAAACATGGTACTTTGAACCAATTATTTTTTGCTAATGGAGGCCCAACGTTGGTGATGATGTCATGAGGCCTAAAAACTTTTAGCTATTGGAAGATCTGAAATCTGCACAAAAATGATGTTAGAAGGAATAGTCTGTAGAATATTTGACAACCATTAAGTCTTCATCAGTGGGAAAGAATGTCCTGAGAATAATTTATCTCCATCGGTCCTTTATGTTTAATATACTAAAAATGGGTTTATGACCCCAACGTAAGAAAAGGATTTGAGAAGGAAAGAGACAGTTTGTGCACCATTTGTTTTTAAAACTCAAAGCTTTTAAAATGAGAACAACTTGACAAAATACCTGCCAAGGAATTTTAAGACCATTAAGGCAAAATATAATTAAAAACAAGAAAAAAGCACAATAACCCCTCTTCACTATACGTAGTTAAGGGGGAAGAAACAACTCTTAAAGATAATCATCTAGGCACAACATTGTTCTCCTATTTACGACTGGGTTATTGGAGCAATTGTCAACACTGTTCAGAGAAACGATGAAAATGAAAGTCTGTTGGAGAAAATGTGTTTGAGACCTCAGCTTAAAGAATGCTTCAGTTTTCTTAAACATCACTCTAAAATGAAAATTAACAAAGACAGAGTTGGAAAAAAAGAGTCTACCTTCATCTACAGTGTTTATTCTTTGTCTAAAGAAGTGTGATCTCTGAATAATTTTATGCAAAATATTCAGAGTACTTTCATAAACATTCCTCCATCTAAATCACTTAATCTTTGAAGATTAAAAAATATGCATCATATTATCTAAACTTTGAAATACTAGACAAAAAAGCAGATTGCCTGACCTTGTTGGCATTATCTTGCTGATCGGTCTATGTACTACGTTTCCATTTGGCTGAGTGTCTCTAGGACATAAATCAAAGAACAATATTTAACCTTGAAGATAAATGCCATATGTTTATAGGATTCTTGATTTGCCAGGCACCTTTGAATTAAAAATAGGCGAAGATTATATAAGAATGAATGATTATATTACAAAAGAATTTTATTTTCTTATTTTTACTTTTATTCTTTGTACTCAATTTTCAAAAATTTCCCCAATGAACCTGTATTACTTTTTCAATTTAAAAAAAGAACATAACTTTAAAAAAAAATCAGTGCATATTGCATGGAACATTATAGGCATTCAATATTTGGTTGTTTTTGTCAGTGGTAAGTTAGATTATCTGCTAACACTAATATAATACAGATAAAAGCAGTTAATAAACCTATTTCTAATGCACCTGTTTAGCATATTTAGCTAAGAGTTATTTCTATTTAGAATATTTTATGTTTGATTACCACCAAGATATCTTCTTGTTAAAGACGGTAAGACAATGTGGTGGAGAGACTCAGCTATATACTAGAAAAGTGCTTCCCAACCTGTGTACCATATAACACCAACATTTTGACATTCTCTGAGGAAAAATAAAACACTCTTCAGTTAAATAAAATTTGTTGAAATTTGTTTCTAACCTTCTTTTGAAGAATTCAAAATTGGTTTTGTCAGAGAAAAACCTTAACTGTTTTGGAGCAATAATTTCCCCAAAACGTATTTTTTTCAATAAGCCATTTTAGATTTGTTGAAAAAATAACATCCCACAGAATTGGTATTTCAAGACAATACTTAGCAAACACAGACTCTTGAGATGGTGACATTAGGGAAATAAACATTTTTAGACATTTTTTGAAAAGCAGCAAAAAATAATTTCATTTTTCTATGGTCTATCTATAAAAATTAGCTAAGAGTATGTACAACAAAATGTTAAATAATTGAGTTACATTTAATACCCTATAAACTTTAATGTGAAGTGAACAATTGATTGCATATCTTAGACATTATTCTCAGGAATGTTTGTCAAAGCAACAGCCTAAGCAGACTCCTTTTAATATGCAAAAACAATCAGCATTGTAGGTTGTGAAGGGCTGGTTATAAAACCACTGTAAATTTAAAAATTAATTTTACTTCTGAATGATTGGATAGAGCTCATTGTGAGCACAACTGTAGTTAAAATGCAGAGATGACTGAATGGTAAAGGACAGGTGTTTTCATTCCTAATCGCTGGATAACTATAAGCAAGAGCATATACAATCATTCCTGGTGAGCTTGGCATTAAGAGATCAACTTGTTCTGTGAAGTGAACACTTTCAATTTGTTCTCTTAAGTACTCCTGTGTTGGGTTGGTATGTGCCAGACTTAGCAGAGGATTCACCCTGATCAATAGTACTGGAGCAAGGAGAAGATTGGTCCAGTGATTAATTTCATGTTAGTCTCATCGGAATAAAATAGCTGAGTGTGTTTGTCTCTATAATCCCTTTTCCCAGATGTAATTACAAGTGGAATTGATCAACTCATGTGTTCCTACTGAGGCAGAAGTGGGCATATTAGAACTGCTAGGGTGTGTAATAACTTAGTACAGATCATCGGTCCTTGGGGCAAAATGGAATTGGATATTAGAATCTTTTTGTAAAACAAAACACTTTTTCTTTTTCAAGCTCCTTCTTTCTTGTCAAGGTTAAAGAACTTCCTCTTCCGGCATCTTTGTAGAGCCTTGTGGCGGGGGGGAAACTAAGAATGAATGTTAGTCAACACCAGGGTAGCTTTGGAAGAACAGTAGGTTTTGAAGACAGGCAGATTTCCTTCAAGATGTTGGAGTTGCTGTCAAGTTCAGTTCCTGGAGCCTCAATTGTTTCATCTTTATAATGTGGCCAGCAATGGTGAGGCTTGCAGAGCTTTGTGAGGAGTGTATACAGGTCATTATTTTCAAGGGCACAGACATGTCCAGAGTTGTAAGCAATTCATACAAACAATTTCTCAAATTGTCCATATTATTCTTGCTGTGGAATTGCTATAGCAAGCCATGGTAGAAGTTTATATTAAATATATATGCCTCACTGAGTAGCTATGAAATTCAAAACCCACAAAATGCCTGTCACAGAAAGCAGCTTGTTAAGATAGGCTTGCATTCTCAATGAATAAGGGGAAAATGTCAGTGAGCTGAAATAAAATCTGTTTTTGATGTCCACAACCCTCTTTAAAGTCTATTCCTGCCTGCATAAATATAGATACTGAAATCACACAAAACTTTACCCAGGAATGTGACTAAACTAAAATATGAAATAAAGAACTAGGTTCAAGTATCTGGGCTAATGAAGCTATTTTTTTTTTTTTAATTTAGAAAAGAGATTCAAATATCTTGATTCACTGAACTGCATTTTAGAAAACTTAAACCTAGGTTGTTTTTCAAATATACACATATTGCATTTAATACCTCTTTTCACCACTCTGATTAATTATAATGCCACTGTCTATAAATTCCTAAAATATTTGTATTTGTGTATGTATCTATTATATGGAGGATTAACATCCCTTTCTCCAAAACAGAACTTGAGCTAGTATGGCAGACTGTGCTGCAAATTTTATGTCAAAAGAGCTGTAATGCCCCAACATTTTC
Source organism: Tamandua tetradactyla (assembly GCF_023851605.1). Taxonomy (NCBI): domain Eukaryota; kingdom Metazoa; phylum Chordata; class Mammalia; order Pilosa; family Myrmecophagidae; genus Tamandua; species Tamandua tetradactyla. The sequence goes on along the minus strand of NC_135328.1, from coordinate 85,000,114 downwards.
AGCCAATGAGCAGTTCATCACACAATCCGAATATGAGCATGTTCCGCAGTGTGTGTTTTTATGCTAGGGTGTCCCTCCTTTCTGCCATTCGTTTTGTACTGGCCAACAGTTTTTGACTTCTAATATCTGAGGAAAGTTGTGCAGATGAGAGGCTATACCTACTGCAAAGAAGCATCATGTTGGATGTTAAAATTCAAGTTTATACAAAAGGTCATAAAGCTGAAAGGAATGATTAAAGGAACCAAGTAAAACAATGCAGTAGGAAATCAGGTAGAAAGTATGAACTTTGACATTATGAAGGACGTCATAAACCTCATTGAAACTTCATAGGAGGCATCAGCAAATATAGACAGGATATATGGGGCGTGACCTGCATGGTTTCGAGGAATCAAGAGAGAATGGCATCTCAAAGATAGACCATATGCTGGGTCACAAAGCAAGTCTTAACAAATTTAAAAAGATTGAAATCTTACACAACACTTTCTCGGACCATAAAGGAATGATGTTGGAAATCAATAATAGGCAGAGTGCCAGAAAATTCACAAATACGTGGAGGCTCAACAACACACTCCTAAACAACGACTGGGTCAAAGAAGAAATTGCAAGAGAAATTAGCAAATACCTCGAGGCGAATGAAAATGAAAACACAACATATCAAAACTTATGGGACGCAGCAAAGGCAGTGCTAAGAGGGAAATTTATTGCTCTAAATGCCTATATCAGAAAAGAAGAAAAGGTAAAAATGCAGGAATTAACTATCCATTTGGAAGAACTGGAGAAAGAACAGCAAGCTAACCCCAAAGCAAGCAAAAGGAAAGAAATAACAAAGATTAGAGCACAAATAAATGAAATTGAAAACAATAGAGAAAATCAATAAGGCCAGAAGTTGGTTCTATGAGAAAATCAATAAGATTGATGGGCCCTTAGCAAGATTGACAAAAAGAAGAAGAGAGAGGATGCAAATAAATAAGGTCAGAAATGGAAGAGGAGACATAACTACTGACCTCACAGAAATAAAGGAGGTAATAACAGGATACTATGAACAACTTTACGCTAATAAATACAACAATTTAGAGGAAATGGACGGGTTCCTGGAAAGACATGAACAACCAACTTTGACTCAAGAAGACATAGATGACCTCAACAAACCAATCACAAGTAAAGAAATTGAATTAGTCATTCAAAAGCTTCCTAAAAAGAAAAGTCCAGGACCAGATGGCTTCACATGTGAATTCTACCAAACGTTCCAGAAAGAATTAGTACCAATTCTCTTCAAACTCTTCAAAAAAATCGAAGTGGAGGGAAAACTACCTAATTCATTCTATGAAGCCAACATCACCCTCATACCAAAACCAGGCAAAGATATTACAAAAAAAGAAAACTACAGACCAATCTCTCTAATGAATACAGATGCAAAAATCCTCAATAAAATTCTAGCAAATCGTATCCAACAACACATTAAAAGAATTATACATCATGACCAAGTAGGATTCATCCCAGGTATGCAAGGATGGTTCAACATAAGAAAATCAATTAATGTAATACACCATATCAACAAATCAAAGCAGAAAAATCACATGATCATCTCAATTGATGCAGAGAAGGCATTCGACAAGATTCAACATCCTTTCCTGTTGAAAACACTTCAAAAGATAGGAATACAAGGGAACTTCCTTAAAATGATAGAGGGAATATATGAAAAACCCACAGCTAATATCATCCTCAATGGGGAAAAATTGAAAACTTTCCCCCTAAGATCAGGAACAAGACAAGGATGTCCGCTATCACCACTATTATTCAACATTGTGTTGGAGGTTCTAGCCAGAGCAATTAGACAAGAAAAAGAAATACAAGGCATCAAAATTGGAAAGGAAGAAGTAAAACTATCACTGTTTGCAGACGATATGATACTATATGTCGAAAACCCGGAAAAATCCACAACAAAACTACTAGAGCTAATAAATGTACAGCAAAGTAGCAGGTTACAAGATCAACATTCAAAAATCTGTAGCATTTCTATACACTAGTAATGAACAAGCTGAGGGGGAAATCAAGAAATGAATCCCATTTACAATTGCAACTAAAAGAATAAAATACCTAGGAATAAATTTAACTAAAGAGACAAAAAACCTATATAAAGAAAACTACAAAAAACTGCTAAAAGAAATCACAGAAGACCTAAATAGATGGAAGGGCATACCGTGTTCATGGATTGGAAGACTAAATACAGTTAAGATGTCAATCCTACCTAAATTGATTTACAGATTCAATGCAATACCAATCAAAATCCCAACAACTTATTTTTCAGAAATAGAAAAACCAATAAGCAAATTTATCTGGAAGGGCAGGGTGCCCCGAATTGCTAAAAGCATCTTGAGGAAAAAAAACGAAGCTGGAGGTCTCGCGCTGCCTGACTTTAAGGCATATTATGAAGCCACAGTGGTCAAAACAGCATGGTACTGGCATAAAGATAGATATATCGACCAATGGAATCGAATAGAGTGCTCAGATATAGACCCTCTCATCTATGGACATTTGATCTTTGATAAGGCAGTCAAGCCAACTCACCTGGGACAGAGCAGTCTCTTCAATAAATGGTGCCTAGAGAACTGGATATCCATATGCAAAAGAATGAAAGAAGACCCATCTCTCACACCCTATACAAAAGTTAACTCAAAATGGATCAAAGATCTAAACATTAGGTCTAAGACCATAAAACAGTTAGAGGAAAATGTTGGGAGATATCTTATGGATCTTACAACTGGAGGCGGTTTTATGGACCTTAAACCTAAAGCAAGAGCACTGAAGAAGGAAATAAATAAATGGGAACTCCTCAAAATTAAACACTTTTGTGCATCAAAGAACTTCATCAAGAAAGTAGAAAGACAGCCTTCACAATGGGAGACAATATTTGGAAATGATATATCAGATAAAGGTCTAGTATCCAGAATTTATAAAGAGATTGTTCATCTCAACAACAAAAAGACAGCCAACCCAATTACAAAATGGGAAAAAGACTTGAACAGACACCTCTCAGAAGAGGAAATACGGATGGCCAAGAGGCACATGAAGAGATGCTCAATGTCCCTGGCCATTAGAGAAATGCAAATCAAAACCACAATGAGATATCATCTCACACCCACCAGAATGGCCATTATCAACAAAACAGAAAATGACAAGTGCTGGAGAGGATGCGGAGAAAGAGGCACACTTATCCACTGTTGGTGGGAATGTCAAAGGGTGCAACCACTGTGGAAGGCAGTTTGGCGGTTCCTCAAAAAGCTGAATATAGAATTGCCATACGACCCAGCAATACCATTGCTAGGTATCTACTCAAAGGACTTAAGGGCAAAGACACAAACGGACATTTGCACACCAATGTTTATAGCAGCATTATTTACAATTGCAAAGAGATGGAAACAGCCAAAATCTCCATCAACAGAAGAGTGGCTAAACAAACTGTGGTATATACATACGATGGAATATTATGCAGCTTTAAGACAAGATAAACTTATGAACCATGTAATAACATGGATGGACCTAGAGAATATTATGCTGAGTGAATCCAGCCAAAAACTAAAGGACAAATACTGTATGGTCCCACTGATGTGAACGGACATTCGAGAATAAACTTGAAATATGTCATTGGTAACAGAGTTCAGCAGCAGTTAGAAACAGGGTAAGACAATGGGTAATTGAAGCTGAAGGGATACAGACTGTGCAACAGGACTAGATACAAAAACTCAAAAATGGACAGCACAATAATACCTAATTGTAAAGTAATCATGTTAAAACACTGAATGAAGCTGCATCTGAGCTATAGGTTTTTGTTTTGTTTTGTTTTGTTTTGTTTTGTTTTGATTTTACTATTATTACTTTTATTTTTTTCTCTATATTAACATTCTATATCTTTTTCGGTTATGTTGCTAGTTCTTCTAAACCAATGCAAATGTACTAAGAAATGATGATCATGCATCTATGTGATGATGTTAAGAATTAATGATTGCATGTGTAGAATGGTATGATCTCTAAATGTTGGGTTAATTTCTTTTTTTCCGTTAATTAAAAAAAAAAAAAAAAAGAGAAGGGATAATTGGAGATGAAGGGATACAGACTGTACAACGGGACTGGATATAAAAACTCAGAAATGGACAGCACAATACTACCCAATTGTAATGCAATTATGTTAAAACACTGAATGAAGCTGCATGTGAGGTATAGGTTTTTTGTTTTTGTTTTTTTTGTTTTTTTTCTTTCTATTATTGTTTTAATTCTTATTCTGTTGTCTTTTTATTTCTTTTTCTAAATTGATGCAAATGTACTAAGAAATGATGAATATGCAACTATGTGATGTTATTAAGAATTACTGATTGTACATGTAGATTGGAATGATTTCTAATTGTTTTGTTAATTCTTTTTTTAATTAATAAAAAAAAATGTGCTATTTAAAAAAAAAAAAAAAAAGGGAGAATGACAGAAAGATTGGCAATAGAGGAAGGAAGCACCTTTAATGTGGACTGTTATTATAATGACCCTCCAAAGCTCTGATTCTGATTTATTTAAAATCTTCAATTCTGGTTCTCTCTCTCTCTCTCTCTCTCTCTCTCTCTCTCTCTCTCTCTCTCTCTCTCTCTTCATTAACTTTTCTTCCTCCATACACACACACCCATTTCCATCAGCTTTTCAAGAAATGTATACAATTATTGTTTAACTGCATTCTTATTATTTTTACTTTGATATCAAACAAAATTACTTTTATAAAAATGATGTGTGTTATTTCTAGTTGTCTCTTATTTGAAAGCTTTTTTTTTTACAAACAAAATTATATAAAGCCATGAATCCATTTTCATATTATGAATTCCCTGGTAATTGCCCAGCAACTTCTATTCTTTTGACTAAAGGCACACAGTCATGATCAATTATTTTTTCTTCTTGGTCCCAGAACTAACAGGTGACAGTTTTCTTCTAAATCTGAAAATGTGAAAATTGGTTTTAAGAAAAAAAAAAAAAAACATTTTTGACCTAAGATAGTTTCCCTATCTGAGATGCATAAAATTATTTGCTCTCAATTGTGGTTTTGAGCTCTTTCATTTTCTTTTGAGAATGACTGTGTATTTCTTGGCTTATTTTCTTCTTGTACACTGGAAATGATTTTTATAAATAAAGCCAATAGTGGTTATATCAGTAGGATACCTTTCAATGCTAGTGACAAAAAAAAAAAAAAAAAACAAAAGACAAAAAACACCAAAACTGGCTTATGATAAATTTATGCACATAACTGAGAAGTCCAGAGAAAGGACTAAGTTGGGCTGTGATTTACGACAGAAGCTCAACTGATTTCCCCAGAACTTGGTTCCTCCCTCTCCATCTCTTATCTTTGTGACTTCTGAGATGTCTCACTTCTCAGGCAAGTAGTAAGAAAATCTCAGCACCTCTAAATTTTACATTGTTCAAATTTCCCAATTTCTTCATCAAAGCCCTCGTTAACTCTGAATGGACTGATTGGAATGGCTTTAGCCTACTGCTGTGGTCAGCCGTTGGACTGCACTGATTTTTCAGGTCTTCATGGCATGTCTGAGCCCTGTAAATGGAGGTAAAATTAGCTTTCATTCAAAGTCCAAACACTGAAGCTACTATGCAGAAATAGTTAACCCAATCCTAATACCAAATAATAAAGAGAATAAAAATGGATGCTGAGTGATCCATACAAAAAGCAAATATTACTCTGATTCAAATCTCATTTTACCAAAAATATCTTTTCAAGTAAATAGTTTCATTCTTCTGAATCACCCCTTTTCCTGAGTATTTCTCGTTTGTTAATGTCCCGATTTTCAGGGTGAGCTGCCGGCATTTAGAAGGGGCTGGAAACCACTTGATGATGAATCTGAAAGGCAGGAGGATGAGGCAGGAGGATCTCCCCCAAGGGACCAGAACTATCTGATGGCAGACGTTGATTAACAGTTGTTTGAGTTAACAAGACCTTTGCCTGAAAGTCTTGCCCTAAGGTTTCAGATTAGATGCTAATGGCTTCTGCACAGGCAAGGACTTTGCCTCTTCCCTAATGGATGATGGTCTGCCCCAAAGGCTTTATTGACTTGAAGATAATATTGATTATGAAACATAGCATTATTTTATATACCAGTGGGAAAGAAAAAAAGCACCCAATTAAACTATGACACAGTATTGATTATGAGATGCTTCTAGATATGAGAGATGCTAGAGTGGAAGCAAAATGCACTTCTTAAAGTTGATGTCATATAAGATAGAATAAATTTACATTGGGCCATAGAGTGTAATTGTTTAGGGCAGACATTGTGGAGTCAGACAGACCTAGATTGCAGACCCAGTGCTTCATATACTAGCTGTCTGACTTTGTCAAATCACTTTTCTGTTTCCTCATATGTAAAAATATAAAAGGAATGCCAATAATGCTAATGAAATAAATTCTGAAGATTTTAACTAGGTATCCCATAGAAAGCTCTTCACTCACAACTGCTGTTTAGTAAGCATTAAATAATGCCAATTCTAACTTTTTATTCTAATTATTTTGGGATACATACTGATAAAAGATAAACTTTTCATGCAGTTTAGGATCTCACAGCTTTATTAAGCGATTAATGAATTAGGCAGCTTCCCACTCAGAAAGTAAAGGCCAGTTTACCCATGGTGGAAAGGGGAAGCTCCTATAGGGCTAATGGGGAAGAGAGTGAGGAAATGTTCCGATTGGCTGACATCAAGTTTCCATTTAACAAAAGGGGGGAGGGGTGTTACAAAGCGGAGAGCAGATGGACATTGATTAATATGGTATGCGTGTCCATTCTGATAAGCTCTCTCTATCTGACAAAAACTACTTTTATTACCAGGTGTTGCTTATCAGCGATCCTTTAGGATGTGTTCCATTCATTCTCTGTCTCTCCCTCTCTCCCCCCCTTCTTCCTTCTCTCTCTGTCTCTCTGTCTCTCTTTCTCTGAAAACCCCTGCTGCAGGTCAATTTTTTTGTCCTCTGAACAAGTCCTCAGAAAGGAGTCTTCTCCCAGCAATGCCCAATGCAGGTATCCATTTTATTTTACTTAACAATGCAAACAGTCTAAATAGATTTTAAAATATATAGGTATTCAAACTCATGTGGATCCACCCTTTGGAGTGCTCACCTTCCTACCTACAGTTTCTCAGGATCATTGTGCCAAAAGCGGAACAGAGCTACCAGATGTCGAATGTAACTGATTAGAAACAACAGTCCAAAATGGAAATAGCAGTAAAGCTTTTCATCATGTACCGTAATGGTATAAACAAGAGGTCAAACCTAGAGGAACGCGCTAGCTCCCTGCTGTTCTGTCTTCCCCCAAGGAATGGCGCCACTGTACGAGGTCAGATGTATCCCTGCAGGGATGGGTCTTTGTGGTCTCACTCACAAGGGAACCTCAAACAAAATGTTCCCTCTTGATGGACCTGGGGGCTGTGGGGGCAGGAGTACAGGGACGAGGACTGGAAAAGTTCCTGAGCCTTCAAGTTCTTCCCTTCCTGAGCAGCCACTTTAGGAAGGCAGTGGGTTAGGTAGGGGAATTTGGGCAAGAGCATGACTGCAGTAGGGAAGGAGGAAGGCTGAGTCCTTGGCTGCCCCTCCCTTCAGAGGCCACATGCTCTACTGTACCATGTCCGGGCCAGAGGCTGCGAGGCTTGTCAAGCCTGTGGTCATACCTGACAGATCATACATACATTTGGGCCAAAAACCCAAATCCTCAATTATTTAAGCACCTTTCCATAAGAAAGGGTTACCAGAAGCCATTATCCATAAACTGGTCACTGTTCTCCAATCCAGAAATGTTGCTAGTCATACTGTCCTCTTCCTGGAATCACCCTTCCACCCTCATAGTTGCCTTTTCCACACAAGCCTTATTTTTCCATGCTTTCTTCAGATTTCACTGCTTCCTCATCCTCATTCCTAAACTGATGATTTATATGACTATTCACAAACACTCTGTGTCATCCCTTTGTGCTATATGGGAAGATTGCACCAGCCTGCCCTCTGGACATTAGACATGCTAAGAATGATTTTGATCAAGAAAATGGGAATGAAAGGTTAATTCTGGGTAGAGCTTTAAGTAATGGCCAAGGAGAAACTCTCCATGCCCCTGTTCTTGCCATTGTAACTATGGAAACGCATAGAAACAGAATTTCTTTCAGTGTTGATCCATGAGTGAATACATTGAGCCAAGCCTTCCTGCACTGATCATAGCTTGGGAACATGAAATATAATTTTGTCATGTTAGGTCTTTGAAATTTGAGAGGTTGTTTCTCACCATATAAAACCTAGGCCAGTAGATCTCGTCCAGAGCAAATATGCTACCTGTAGAGTATTTGGTGTTGTCTGGAGACATTTTTGGTTGTCACAAATTGGGTTGGAGGAGGATGGTGCTGGCATCTAGTGAGAAGAGGCCAGGGATGCTGCCAAGTATCCTACAATGCACAGACAGCTCCATGCAACAGAGAAATATCTGGCTCAAAATACCAAAAGTACTAAAGCTGAGAAACCTTGACCTAGGCTATGCTTTTCATCTGAAATGAGTTATTTCTGTCATAAATTCATAGATTAGTGCTTATATACTATTAATGTTCTTTGATTGAAAAGTAAACCAATAAATTTCTTTCAGATATTTTGGATAAAATACTTCAAATAATTTAAAAATTGTGGCTGTGTATGCTTTTGAGAAGCAGAGATATATTTATTTAGAAAGTTTGTGCTGAAGAGATTTTAGAGACTCACAATAAAGTCAAGTTAATATAGATGCTGAGCCAAAGACTGTTACACTTCAGGGAACTACACTGAAAACATAATTTACGAAACGTTGGTCATGTGCAGTTTATAAAAATCACAACTAAACTAAATTAAAGTAAATGCATTTAACAGTGTTATATGGTGGCCTTCCTCCACTTAATTTCTGTGAAATACTTTTCAGCTATATGGTACAGCAATATCTAGAACTAACATGATTAGATTAAATCTCTCTAGGCTTTGAGGTATTTTCTTGTTTGAAATATCCAGTTTGTCTTCTGAGATTAATGAAAAAGGAGTTGTTTTTTTTCTGTTACTATAATTTATCTACAGTTTCAGGCATAGCAAAATAGGCTATTATGTGAAGACATTTCAGCTGATATTTACTCTTCAAAAGCACTTTTTATGCATAAGGGGAATTTTCTGAGTGTCTAGCACTTAAGCAGCTCTACAGCAGACACATAGAGTCTCACTTTTCCATGGTGAAAGTAGGTAAGAAGGAAAGTAGCTGCAAGAGAGAGGCTTCACTTAGGGCCCCCCCATATGACCCTAATTTAATGACTGTTTTGCATTTGTCCATGAACATATATGCTTAAGAACATATGAGTTTGAGAATGTGCCATGTGGGAAATTATAGCAAATGTCTAGCAATAACAGCATTTGCTCCAAAAGTGCAACCTATTCATTATTATATTATTACTTCTTCTTCAGTTTGTTCAATTCCACAATTGTTCTAGGTAGCCACAGATGCAAGGCACATAGGTACCTGTAAATTTTCCAGTTGCCGCATGGAAAAGTAAAACGAAACCAGTGAATTAATTTAAATAACATATTTTATTTAACCTAATACATCACAAATATTATCATTTCAACATGGAGTCAATATTTTTAAATTGCTGAGAATTTTACATTATTTTTTTCCTACTAAGTCTGAAATCTGGTATGTTTTTTAACTATTGCACACCTCAAATCAAGTCAGCCATAGTTCAAACACTCAACAGCTATATGTGGTTTTGGACTACTGTACTAGAAATACAAATCTTGAAGAATTATTAAAGAAATTTGCTTATCTGGCTAAAAGAAGGAAGACCTTCAAACATAGGAAATATTAAGAAGTGGAGATGAAACAAAATATATTGTGTTGTTTTAAAGGACAGACCTAGGTCCAATTATTTGATGAATATCATTTGGACTTAAAATAATAGCTAAATAGTTAAATAAAGGTTTAGCTGTTTGTGGGAAATTTAAATACATGTTATTTGGTTTATAGCTGAAGAAACATTCTTATTTTCCCCTGAATGTCATTAGCATCATTTTCTTAAATTCAGTATATATTGTCTTTAATCCCCTTATTCAGACAGCAGGTGAGCCCATATTCATAAGAATATTAGTGACCTTTGTTTTGCCTTCATTATCATCCCTGTGGAGTGTTGTAATTGTCTTCCTTTAATCTATCAGTTCAATCTGCAAGGTGCTGGCATCACCTCCAGCAGTTTGGGGACAGATAATTCCTCTTAAAAAGTCTCATAGACTCATCCATTCCTTCTTTTTCCCTTGGAAAACTTAACCTGCAAGCTGTCACCAAAACTAGCCATGAATTTCCCATCTGCTAGTGCTCTGCTACCTTCATCCTGTGGATAATGTGTAACACATGAAGTCATAAGTCTAAAGTGATCATTTGTCCTCAATTTGAACAGAGAACTGTTAGATTGAAAAGTAGCAAACTTTGTGAGACAATGAGATGAATTGTTTTGAGATTCATCACCAAACATATGAAGCAAATCATTTGATTACAAGTGCTCAAGCTAAGGTATTCTCCTGCCTGACTTTGAAAATGCCGTTGCACTAGTTCTTTGTTTTACTTAAGATTTTTTTACTACTGAAATGCTGAGTCAAATTATTAAAAAGACTTTTATGCTCTACATTTGTGTTTGTTCACATTTCAAATGTTTTAGAAAGAATGCTTCTTTGCAAATATCCATATATCCATGTTACGTATGTATCATTCGTTCATAACTCTGAGGGTGTAACAGAGACCTCTGAAACATCGATCCAATTACATCCCTCCAACAAACACTGATGATAAACTTTCAGCATGTGCTTATTATGTAAAAAGAAGTTTATAATGATGGCTATATTTTATTTCCCTTCAGAGTCCTAAAATATAATGCAGAGCCAAATGGTAATGTAGACTTAAGAGAAAATCACTTCAGTTTTGCACTTCAGATAACCTTATCAGACAAATTCACAAGATATTACAGTGCAATAGATGAAGACATTTTCTGCCACTAAACAAATTGCTTTGTATTTCTCTTAAGCTCTAGTCATCTGTAATTCATATTAGTAAAATATTTTCTCTAACTCAAAGTCACACTTTACTTCGACAAATTGCCTAGCAGGTGCTTTCTTCATTCTGTGAATAATTATTTCAACTCTAACTTCATTGTTACTTAAATAGGGCAGAGCTTTTTTCATTTCTGTTTTAGTATCTCAGAGGAAGAAATGAGCATAATCCCAGTCATTAGCAAGATATTACCTTACATTTTTTTTATGAGATGAAAGGTAAGGTATCCTTAAGGTAGGATTAGGGTTTGGGTGAGTAGAGAATCTTTAAACATTTTGTTCTTCAGTTAGAAAGGAATTAGTCGGTAAATTTAAGATGTATTCAGACTACATTTGTGTCTATTCCCCTGTGCTGGTTTGAAGCTATTACATACCCCAGAAAAACCATGTCCTTTAATCCTCATTCAGTATTGTTTGGAGAGATCTTTTTATTATTTCCATGGAGATGTGGCCTACCCAATTGTAGATGGTAACTTTTGATTAGATTGTTTCCATGGAGATATGTCTCTACCCATTCAAGGTGGGGTTGCTTCCTGGAGCCTTTTAAAAGGGAAACATTTTGGAAAATTTCTGAGAACAACAAGAGCCACCAGAACTGAAAGAGCCACCAGAGCCACCAGAGCCCACACAGCCAGAGACCTTTGGAGATGAAGAAGGAAAATGTCCCAGGCGGAGGCTCATGAAACGAGAAGCTGGGAGAAAGCCAGCAGACATTGCCATGTGCTTTTCTAGCTGATATAGGTGTTCTAGACCCATTGGCCTTGCTTGAATCAAGGTATCTTTCCTTGAATGGCTTAGTTGGGACATTTGCATGGCCTTAGAACTGTAAACTTGCAACTTAATAAATTCTCCTTTTTAAAAGCCATTCCATTTAAGGTATTTTGCATTCCAGCAGCTCACAGTCTAGAACATCTCCAAAACAGCATTTCTCACTATGATATTTTTTCACTCTGTCTTCTTTATTTAAAAAAAAAAGTGCCTTAATTCAACCATAATATAACAGGAAATTAAATGAAGGAAAATATGCAAATGGTGGTTTGGAGTCAAATGAGATCCCCAAATTTTAAGACACAGTAGAATATGGGTCCTCCTCATTTGAGTCTAAGAGAAACAAGATATGGCAAAAAAAAATATGCTATTCTGAATCTGTACCCAGGCTGGATTTCAGAAGAGTCTTTAGGATGTGCTCTACAAAGAAACCCAATTGCCTTGAATAAGCAGGGGGTAGATTTGTCTCATTCAGCTAAAAGTCCAGGGCTAGGTCATCTAGCATATGTATGAGGAACTGATAATGCCATCATCAAGGATCTTGGTTTTATGTCAATCTATCCATTTTTCCTGTGGCACCATTTGTAATGTGTAGATTTCTATCCAAGCTTGTTACTGCAGTCATTAATTGGATGAGACACCTGCAGGCATCATATGGATGGTCCAAGCAAGAGGAAAATAAAAAAGGGGAAAGATTACAGGATGCATGCCAGTGCAATCTGCTCCTTTAAAAATCTGCTCCCATTGACTTCCGTGTGAATCTTCATGGCCCTATCTGGTTCACCTTGGGAAAGTGAGTCCTTTAACTACCCATTTTTTATAACAGGAGAATGCAAGGTGAAAGAGGTGGCTACATAGCAAACAGTCTCAAACTTTTGTTTGATTGTCTAAAAAGACAATCATTTTTTTCTTTCTCACGTTTTGGGGGAATGGGAAGGAGATCTGATCTGGGCCAGGTTCAGCAGATCTCAATGACACTTCCTCACATGTTGAGGGCCTCGCTGTGCTCCACATGGTCTCTCATTCTCCAGTAAGCTACCCTGGACTTGTTCTTATGCTAGGGGGAGCAAGACGAGAAATAGAGAGAAGATGCACAAAAGATTTCTTGATGCCTAGGTTTGGACCTGGTTCATCATTAACTCTGCCACATATCATAAGCCACGGCAAGTCACAAGGCTCATCTAGATTCAAGAGATGGGAACCTACTCTTCATTTTTTGATGAGAGGAGCTGCACAGTTATGTTGGAAAGGATTTGGATCAGACAAGGGTCATTTTTGCCATTACTCCACCAAAAATATGAACAAAGGGCTGAGTGTCAGAAAACCTAGGATCTAGTTAGGACTGTATCACAAACTCATCATATGACTTTAACTGGTTCATATCAACCCAGTCTCATTGCTAGTTCAATGGAAATGATAAGACCTACCTTACCTTATCATAAGGTACATTTGCATAAATGACATAGGGGAAAGTACTTTGAAAAGTTAAAAAGAAACACTATACTGATATGTAAGGTCAATTGTCATCCAATTTTGCTAGGGTAGGAAGTAGCTATCACATGTGACTATGGAACTAATCAAAAATCCCTATACCATTATATACCTGTTTCTTACCTTCAAATAGCTTATACTTCTATGAAAGGATTTCAATTTCTTTAAGCACATATTTAAACGACTAGAAATAAGTTGTATAGAGTAGTGGTTTTCAAACTTTTACATGGAAAAAGAAATCGATTGGAAGGCTTGTTAAAACACAGTTTGCTAGGACCAACCGAGACTCTTATTCAATAGGCCTGGGTTGGACTTAAAAATTTATAATTTTTTGAAAATGCCCAGATATTGCTAAATCTATTATTCTCGGGTCCACACTTTGAGAACCGATTAACAGGTTTGTTTTCCTCAGACCACACATTACACGTCCATTGTTCTTTGGGGCAACTCTCATCGTCACTCAGGGATCCAAGATGACAAAGTTCCATGGTCAATTTCTGGCAGGAAAGAGGCAGATGGAGAATTGCACACAACCATTATATGTTTATTACTGAGAGTAAATATGATGTTACTGTTCATATTGCATGGGCCAAAGCAAGTTATAAATCCATAGCTAACGACAAAGGAGTCCCTTACCTTTCTTGTGAAGAGAACTATAAATATTAGTGAAAACCATTACTATCCACTAGAAAAATTCCAGATCATTAGGTACCTAAATGGTAACAGGAGTGGGGGCAGAGGGAAAAGGTAAAATATTATCTCAAGATTTAGAGTTTGTCTTACTCAAGAAAAGACTGAACCACTTTCTTAGTTTGCCAGGGCTGCTATGACAAATTCCACACATTGGGTTGGCTTAAACCACAGGAATTTATTGTCTCACAGTTTGGGAGGCTAGAAGTTCAAATGCAAGGTATTGCCAGGCCATGCTTTCTCTCAGAGTCTCTTGCATTCTGGTAATAGCTCTCCAACAACTCTCTCTCACAAGGCCATCTGTCTCCTCCTGTCTCCTCTCTGTTTCCTACTTCTATGTCCAATTAACTTTGCTTATAAGGATTTCAGGAATATAGGATTAAAGCCTATTATCATTTCGTTTGGACTCATGTTAGCTGATAACATCTTCAAAGTTCCTGTTGACAAATAGGTTTGCAATGCAGGTTTTTCGTGTGGTATTTTGTTCAATCCTTAATAATCACTGATAGAAATAAAGACGGGGCTGCTTTTAATAGAAAGAGGATAAGTTCAACTTAAGGTATGTTCAGTTTGAAGCAGCAGTATATGGAAAGCTAATTGGAAATGTTCAGTATCCTCTAGGCAGTATAGCCCTACATGGGTTAGGCATAGAAGTATGGACTTGAGAAGCCCAGAAATCGAAAGTATACTCTCAGCAATGGTAATGGATAAAGTGTTTAAATAAGAGAGTATTGAAAAATAAGTGGAAAGAGGGGTGAGAACTGAACTTTGGTGGCTTCCCACAGTAAGGGACATTATGGGGGGATAAGAATCAGCAAAGGAGGCCAAAAATGAAAAGGTAGAGAAGTTCCACAGGAGCCAAGAATGAAAAAAGTTTCAAGAAAGAAGAGAGAGCAGCCATTGCTAACTACACAAAAAGGCCAAGAACACTGACAACTGAAAAGGTGTTCCTAATCTGATCAGTTAGTATAAAACTAATCATTAGGTCTGCAGTTAGACCCACAGTTAAGCTGGGTTGTAACCTATGGAGGGCAGATGTTGCATAAGGGAACTTAACAAAAGGTTACAGCTGCTGCCACAATTGGTCAGCTGGCCCTGAGAAAGACAACCTCTCCCACCTCCTGAGAGCAGCACCAGGAGTCCACCCCCCACAACCCACCAAGCAGAACAAAAACTTTCCTCATCCCTGCCAAATTTTTTTTCATGCCTACCACCTATACCCAAGTCATAAAAACCCTATCCCCTCACCGTTTGGGGTAGCTGCTCCCTCTGACCACTGCCTGGGCAGTTCTGTTTCTTGCTGAGATAAGACTTTGCCTGAATTTCTTCACCTCGTCTTTGGTGAGTTAGCCTTACACTAATGACCATTGATAGATGTTTCAGTAGATAATTAGAATGAAAAGATCAGTTTATAGGAAATCAAGAGGTTGAGGCAACTATTGCAACTATTTTAACCATCAGTGACTGTAACCAGCACTACAAAAGGACTAACATCATGGTAACAAGAAAATAGAAAGGAATGGGGTTTTAATTAGCCTTTATTAAATAAGTGAATGAATGCTTCTGATTGGATTGGTTTTATATGGTTCATATGATATTTTATCTTAAAACATTTCTACTATCCTTTGTTGGATTATGTATGCTACAAAATGATTCTCTCTTACCTATGCTATCCTTATGCCACAGTTTAACTACAACCACTGTGCAAATGATTCTCAAACCTGCACATGAAAATCAGCAAGGGCCAGGAATGCATTCTCTCCCTTGCTTTAAAAGACCCAGTTATGAGCCAGTTATTTAGGAACTTCAATTTGTCATGTTTGACAACAGTGTAATTGATTGCAATAATAAAACCCTTACCAAAAGCTGAATTACTTTGGGGGAATTTGCCTTGTTTTCTTAAGTGTTTTGCAAGTATGATAAGTAGGTTGTGGTGCTTTTCCTGACATAAGTGCACAAGAGATATATGATCTCTTTCTCTGCACACAGTGACAAAAGATTAAGCAGTTGGGCTACAGGCTACAACAAATTGAACATATTGAATTTCGATTGTGGTCTAATTCAATCTTAGGTTTGTTTCAGTCCATTCAGGTGATACCTTTCTCTGCTTGTGCCATAACTTTATTAACAAAACTGGTCAATGGAAGAGGAATGTGTTTCATTATTTTAATTGGGTATTTACTATTGAAATGCAATAAGCCTTTATTCATTTGCATAAAAGATCACTGGTTGGGATTTCAGTGATCAGTCTGCAATAAGCCTTTATTTATTTGCATAAAAGATCACTGGTTGGGATTTCAGTGATCAATCTCTCGATTGAACTACCTTATAAGAAACATGTATCTAACCAACATACAGTTTCTTAACGAAACAGTGCCTCATCTCACTTAAAGCCAGTGATTCTATTCAAATCAGGGGAATTAAAAAGATGATTAAATTATGGTGGCATTTTTTTTTTTTGTACTTAGATTTTTCTTAAACATGAAAGATACCCATATATTATTTTCTTGGATTTTGGTGGCATCTTTGAAGTGATAAAATACTACTAATTGGCCTTGAGGGGTAGCTTTATAAATCTGATACAAATTAGCAATTTTCTTAACTGCAAGCTTTTTCATTTGTAAATGTCAACAATAATGTATTATACCAAACCTGACTTGAAAATGATGTTTCCTCAAAAAAAGGCATAAATATAGAGTCTCTCTTAATAATTAAAGAAGCCTAAGCAAATTTTAAAGGTACAATATATAAAATCATAGGGCATATTTTCCAAACTGAATACTAATAAAAAAGATGCACTGCTTTGCTTCAATAGTAGCATTTTCCTACCAACAGCATGCTTATAAGAAAACACTAGGCCATGAAAAGAGTACAGAGAACTACTTTTTTAAGAAAACATTTTATTATTTTAATTTCAGCAACTACTTAAGCATAAAGAATCACATTATTTTTTAATCTCACATGCACTTTGTTTCTATGACGTGGGATGGCTTGGCGGTATGTGGATAGCAAAACAGGTTCTTAAACTTAATCTATTCCTTTGAGTGTAGACTCTTATATATAGAACCTTTTGATGAGGTTTCTCCAGTCAAGATGTGGCCAGCTCAGTCAGGGTAGGTCTTAATCCTACTATTAGAGAATTTATAGGGAAAGTCATAAAGAGAAAAAAAAAAAAAAAAAAAAACAGAGACAAGCAGACAGAAGTTGAAAGTCAATGGAACCCAGAAAAGAGTGGAAAAACCAGGAGGTGCCACCATGTGCTTGGCCATATGACAGAAAATCCAAGGACGAAAGATTGCCTTCAGCCAGCCCCAGAAAGCTTCTGGGAGAAATTAATGCCTTCAAAACACTTTGAATCTGGACTTCTGATCTCAAAATTGTGAACCAATAAATTTCCAAAGTTTAAGCCAACCCATTGCATGGTACTTATCTTAGCGATGAGGAAACTAGAACAACATGATATAGTACGGATGAAATTGTATATTTCAGTATTTACCACTGATTCCCTGAAATGAGAATCAGAAGTACAGGCAGGGACAGTGAAATCCCTTATTCTGATGTTTGAAATTCATGTTTGTAAGCTTCTGCTAGAGCAACGGGCCAGATGATGTGTTGGTTTCATTCTAAGTCTAATATTTTATGATTCTATAAAATATGCACTTAGGACCCATAAAATGTATTTGAATCCAACCATTCATATATGCTTATAGAATATTCATAGAATTGGAATACTTAGGTAATTATTTATTCCATTAAATCAATTAATCTCTTTAAAAGACTCTTGTGCTATCTGCAGTTAGTAGCAATTTATGAATCAGTGCCAGCCTAGCGGGAGATTTCTAGTCATATATTATAGGGCGCTCTGTTTGAACTTCTTGACTTTATTCCACTTCTTTAATCAATGACTTTATTTTACACAAAAAAACACATAAGTGAATGGCATTAAGCTGGGTGATAGAGTTAGTAAATGACTAAATCAAGATAAAAAATTATAGAGGCAGGCTACATAAGTGGAGAATAATAGTCAAATTAAACTTATCTGGGATAAATTCAAAATTATATGCAAAAGTACTTGAGGACATTTTCAGGTGTGATGGTACTATTCTACATCTCAATAGAAGTTTGGGTTACATGTTGAACTCTAGCTATGATGCACATGCTGAAGTGTTTATGGATGACTCTACTAATGTCTGTATTTTCTTTGAAATTCAGTGTAAAATAAGATGTCTTGTTGCATGGATGGAAGAATGCATAGAAATAGAGATATATAATACATAAATACAGCCAACAGTTAATTAGAGAATTAATTAGAGTTAATTAGGTTGTAAGCATGATTATTCACCTTATGATCCTTTTTACTTTTCATTATGTTTTAAAATACTCTTAATAAAGGATTAGTAATAAATTCTTATGTTTGGGTTTAAACTATCTATTGAATAATGCCTGGTACATAGTAGTACCCTAACAGTTATCTTTGGAATACATAATTATATAATTACACAGATAAATTAATGAATGATTTGGCAAGTGAATTCACACGAAAAAAGGACAAATTACTTGACAGTACCGCATGTGAAAAATACCCTAGCACTTTAAGTAACCTTCTGCTTATTTTCCCAGGATAGTGTCTAAAGAACTAAAGAACCAAACATGATTATGCATGACAATACAATAAATATACTGCTCAAATCAGGGAGATAATTAAAGAGTCTTGTACTGGTTAGAGTACATCTGAACAATTGCATCCTGTTCTAGGCATCTGCTTTTATGAAGTAAATCAGAAAGGAGGACATATAGATGACAAGCAGGCTCTAAACATCATATCATATGAGAAGCAGTGAAAAAAATTAGA
Source organism: Tamandua tetradactyla (assembly GCF_023851605.1). Lineage (NCBI taxonomy): Eukaryota > Metazoa > Chordata > Mammalia > Pilosa > Myrmecophagidae > Tamandua > Tamandua tetradactyla. Next base: position 84,981,197 of record NC_135328.1, on the reverse strand, counting down.
GGTCCTCAAAATGAAAGGGAAACCCATTGAGAAACTTTATAATAGAACCATTCCCATTTCATTCACAATTTATAAAAATTAATCATTACAAAAAAATAAAAACATGAAAATAAATCATAATATATTCCTGATTTCAGCTCAAGTTTCACCTCCTTCAGAATGTCGTATGTTACAGCTCCAATTCAACAAATAGCTTTCTTTGCTAAACCTCTATTTAAATTATTTAATTTATTGTATTTTTTAATTTATTTAGCATTTGGCATCAGCCACGTTACACCAATTGCTTTTGTTTTTGTCCTTCCTCTTTTGTGTATGTGAGTGTGTGTGTGTTTGCATGTGTCTCATACACAAAGTCTCAATTCTCAGAAGGGTCTAAGTCTCTTAAGTGAGTGAACAATGTTTATGCTTCTGTCTACCCTTACAGCCTAGCACAATTTTCCTCATTTATTTCATAAACACTTATAGAGAAATTTATTTGCGCTATGCACTATGATGGAATCAGGGCTAAAATGTTGATGCTGATCATAGACAGTTCACAGTCTAAGACTGGAAATAAACATATAATCCCAATACTTAGAAAACAACATTAAAAAATGACAGGGACAAACCAATATAGAAAGCACCTCCAAAGCCATCCTAGAAAGAAAGAATGGAAAAAGTGGGAAACCTGAGCTGAGTCCTACAGATCACAAAGAAAAATACCAATGTTCTAAATTGCAGTTGGTTGCTTGGAGAAAAAAATTCTGAACCAGAATATTTGCTATGATAAATAAACTTATCCTATCAATTGCAGTTGATGCAACACAAAAGTTGCAGCAGTAAATAGTTACCCAAAAGCAACTTGGTTGTCTGTTCTAGTAATCAGTAATTAGTACAAAAGTTCTTAACCTGATTTTAAGAGTTCCAAAAAATTTGAAAGGGAACATTTCACATCTTACTAACCTTAAAGTGAAAATTCACATTTCTTTTAATTATAAATGTAAACAATAAATCATAGGAGTACTAGAAGTAGCCATGACTTGTCATTGGTAGAAATTGCTGATATTTTTATATCACATTACAGTTGCAGCAGATACATCATATATTATTTATTCTCATCATGACTTTGAAATTACAGTAAATTGCATTAAATATTAGAATCGCTACCAGAATCTAGTTAATTAATGTGATAATAAAGAAACACATTCATTACTGTGTCATAAACTTTTTTTTTTTTTAACTCGGGAAGGCACTGGGAATTGAACCCGGGTCTTTGGCATGTGTCATAAACTTTTAAAATTTGATAGCAGTAAGCATATAATTGCTTTCCTTTGCAATCCTGTGAGTCATTTAGACTTTTAAAACCATTATGCTGAGAAGCAAGCCATAGGCTGAATCAAAATATCAAAGGCTCCATGCATCTTCTAGAGTACTTCTGGAGGACCTGTGTTGTTGCTCAGATGTAGCCTCAGTCTCTCTAAGCCCAACTCTGCAAGTGAAATCATTGCCTTCCCCCTAGGTGGGACATGACATCCAGGGGTGAAAGTCTCCCTGGCGACAAGTGGGAGGACTCCCAGGGGTGAATCCAGACCTGGCACTGTGGGATCGACAATTACATCCTGACCAAAAGAGGGAAAAGAAAGTAATTAATAAAGTATCAGAGGCAGAGAGAGTTCAAATAGAGTCAAGAGGTTACTATGCAGGTTGCTTTTACACAAGCTTCAGTTAGACCTTGCTACCTGTCATAACCTGCCAACCCCCAACCAGGACCATTCCAGCCAATATTAAAGAACACCTAGGGCAATATATAAGATTCCACAAGGGTTCCAGGAGCTAGAGTAACTTTCCAGAAACTTGCACCCTCCAGATGGGTCCCTAGTTCAGATAAGTCTTGAAACCTAGCCCAGCATCTCCAGAACATCAGATAGTTCCATCTCCCTACCCCATATTAGCGACAGAGCCTTCCAATATCAAAAATTCAGAATTGCCATAGTCCAAACAACCCCAAAGACAGGTATGGAAAGATCAAAGGTGATGGTGGAGTTATACATAGAAGATAGGACTTAACAAATGAATATGAATGCTGAATCATTATACTGATAACTCTCTTAGTCTCCAGTATTTTGAGCAGCTAGAAGTAAAAACCTAAAATTGTGAAATTGTAACCCATGTCAAAGTCTGAGATATGTTCTACAACTAATTGTGGTGCTGGGCTTTGAAATTTATAGCTTTTTTTGTATATATGTTATTGTTCACAAAAAAAAAAAAAAGAAGGAAAAAAAGTCAATTGTGATGATGAAAAAGCATTTAAGCCCTCTAGCCTCCTATATTCTGGAGCAACAAGAAGGAAAAATCTGAGAGGATCATGTGGTAGCCCATGACAAACTCTGGGATCTATCCTGTAATCACTTTTTGAAGAGTGCTTTGAAAACTATGGCTTTTTTATTTCTTTGCTTTGTATATATGTTATACTATACAATAAAAAGAAGTTAAAAATAGGCTCCATGCATCAAGAAGATATAATAAAACAAAACAAATTTAAATTTAAAAAATAAATAATTAAAGGAAACTTCAGAGGATCCCTGATTACCATCGAGGCCATTTATTTTTTGGTTTTGTTTTATTGTTTTTATTCCTCCACTTCTGGAGCTCTTTTTGAGAAACATATTCATATTTTACTCTACTATGCCACCTATAGCTAATAGTTCATGACTGTTTGATTTTACATAGGATTCTTTCTTTATCAGTGCTAAAAAATATTTGTTAGTGGACAGCTCATGGTTGCCTAGTGAAGCTGTGTTTTCCAAAATGTCAGACATTGGAACAAATCACATGTGGTGTTTTAAACCTCTCTTCGACCAAACCTACTTTACTCATTCCATTGAGTCTTCATGGAGACTCTCAAGCCACCCATGGCCCTCTTTGATGTGATTGTTTATAAAAAAAAATTTCCAGAGTGATTTTTTCCTATTTTGAGGTCTAAATGGGAGCGCACCTGAGTATTTGACTGCTCCTTTTCTGTCATTTTCTCTGGGCTCACTTGGGTTGTAGGGTTACCCCACGCTGGTTCACTGAGGTGATGGACCTCTGGAAGCCTGAGTTACAGAAATGCTACTGCTCTCCTCACCTTTTTTACAACCCTCTCTGACTGTAATTCAGTCAGTCTCAAAGCCAGATTGCTTTAGGCTAAGCAGCAAGTCCATCCTACTTCATTACTGCTTTATAGGTCCTCCATTCTCTAAGGAGAAAGAAAGGCGGATAATATTCAGAGTGCCTTTGGTGCCTCTACAGGCACATCCATCCACATTTAAATACACATTTTTATGTTTAGCCATTTATTCCTAGCTGTAAAATTTTGTAGCAGCTTAAACATTAGCATACTAATCCAGGCCTTAGGTCCAGAGGAGATTTATGTTGAGCATTTTTTGATGCCATTATTCATACTTTCTGTGACGCTTTCTAAGACTTCTGAATTAGTAATATCAGATCCATACCCCACTGGCTGCTCTGCTAAAACTCTAACCATTTTAGTTTCTGTAATGTTGCAATATATATATATATATAGGTTTAAGCCAATGATGTCAGCATGGCTCTTACAAATATGGATGACCGAGTTGAAATCCTGGATCTGTCACTTTCCAGCTATATGACCTTGAGTAAGGACATAACTTTGCTTAGCCTCAGTATTCTTGACTATAGAATGGGGAATGTTGTGAAGATTAAATGAAGGTATAAGAGAGTAAAAATTCAATGAAGAATGAATATGAATCCTGCTGTATTTGGTGTTCAGTTAAAGAAAGCTATTATTATAATGACTGCCATTAATAAATAGCAATGCATAATTAAGTTCAACCTCTCAGTCCAGGTGGAAGACAAGAAACATAGAGGCATTGTTGTCAGAGATGGAAGGAACTTTGGAACTCTATTCCATCTACCTCATTATACAAAGTAGGAAAGTGAAACACAGAAAGGTTAAGGACCTTAATCTATGGTCACTGAGTTATTCATCTAATGGAAAAGCTAAGGCATGACCTATTTCTTCTGGTCTAAATTCTATTCTGAGCTCTATGACACAGTGCTAAGAAACCAGAGGCAGTACATTTAATCATAATGTAATAGTTCTCCATCTCCCATGTGCAGAGGAAAAGTTAATGGAGTTATAGGAACAATGAGTCCATAGAAAAAAGATGTCCTTCAGAATCCCAAAGCTCCATATTTAAGTGCGTTTCTCCCAGGGAGCACAGGGTCTCTCCAAAACCAAATAGCAACCAAATATGGCCTCAGATGTCTGCCTTGTCTTTGCAGAATCTGAGGAGCATGGACTTGATTAAGATTGTGCATGCTTCTCATTCTGGACTTTCAAATTCAGTCTTACTCCAACCGTAAGCCTTCTCCCTTTCCTTGTAATATCCTTATCTGCCTTCAACTTCAGTCTTCCATCACAAGCCCTCTTGCCTGCCTTGTTCTACCACCCCCTAGTTTGTGTTCCAATATTTCACACTGGAAACTTGGCTCAAGATAAGAGTCGCCACTACCTTTTATTTTTTAATTTTATTTTTAGTTACAGATCCTGATACCCTGATCAGAGTGTAAGATCTATAAACATAAAGAAATTACCTTTTTATTCTTTGTCTCTCCATTGTCAAGCAAAGTCCTTAGTGATGATGTACAATCAATAAAATCATACCAACTCTCAGATCTGCAGCTCTAAAACAAATAATTAAACTAGATCATTTCACCCCACTATTTAGAACACATCCATTGTTTCATACAGATGTTAGGAAAAACACCAATATCTTAATTTTCACTACAAAGTTGTCAGCACTCTGATTCTCCCTATTTCTCCATCATCTACCATCAACACTGACACTCAACTTGACAGCCACCATCTCACTGCCCTGAATGAGACATTTTCTTTCTCATGTGTGGAGTCTTGGTCTCTGTGTTAAGACACTCGCCCCTCTGCTCACCACCATCCAGCTAGTTCAGAGTCATCCCCTGTAGTGCAACTTACGTGTTGGTTTCTCACCAAGATCTACCATGACTCCTCAGAGTAGTTTATATCATTTAAATATCTGAGTTATGATTTATCTGATCAGCTCATTTTTTGCTTGATGCCTGTTTTACATAGGCTTTTAAGATTTTGGAATGGTATCTTGTCCCCTTTTCCTCCCATACTTCTGAAGCCAAATGTTTCAGTCCCTTCCTCTTACTAATCTTCACTGGTGGCTGCTCTTTTTGCCAGTCATACACTGAATGACTTCCTTCTTTGGCCCCTGGTCCCATATTCCCCTTTGATTGTCGGCACATGTTGACTCAATCTCTTTCCCTACTTGAGTTTCATTATTTTAACCCAGTTTGAGAACAAGCAGGGTTCTCAAGTTTTCACAAGGCAATTTAATCTTTCATACAGATTGGCTTATTCAATTCAAGGGACCATTAAGTCATCAGTGCATTCCTCCAGTCATTCTCCAAGTACTAGTTGAGCATCTATGTGACATGATACAATGTGCACAATGCTGAACATCCAGATGATACAACAAAGGGCAGAAGGGACAGGGCCTCTGCCTTCTAGCAGCTCATAGTCTTTGGAATAAGGCAGATGCTCTTCACATTATTTATACCCATATTTTGTTTCAATAACTATGCAGGAGATTACAATGTAACTATGGGAGAACTTATTATTATCATGGCTCAAACTAGACTGGAAGGCCAAAGGCTTTCCAGAGGAAATAGCTGTTACCTACAAGACGCACTAGAGTGTAGCTGTCAAGAACCAGACTGCCTGGTTTGAATCCCTCCTTCTACCACTTTAGCAGCTGTGTTGACTTGGTCTAAGTATGGTAACTTCTCTAAGATGCAGTTTCCTCATTTTTAAAATGGAGAGAATATCACTACTTACCTCGCTGTATTGTTTAAAAGATTAAGTCAATGTATGTAAAACAGGTCCAGAAGTGTCTGACACATAGTAAGTACTATAAACTTGACTACTGTTATCACTTTGCAATCGTGTCCTTCCAGATTTCCTAGAGTTAAATTCCCCTTTCTTTTCTGGAATTATGTTGATAAAATGGCAGTGATGTTTTAAATGCTTCACTAATTTTCCTGCTTTAGACTTGTAAAAACTGAGGTCATTCTCTAAAATCCTTAACCTAGCATCCCAGGATGTCTGTAATATGGCACTTGCATAGCTCTTGAAGCTCATAACCCACTACTCTGGTTTATAATTGCTGCAAAAATAAAACCACCCCAACATTTAATGGCTTGAACATTCATTCTAACATATCTTATGATTGCACGGAGCCAGAAATTGGCAGGACATAGTCAGTGATTCTGGCATTGGGTGACCAGTGGTATTCAATGTCTGGAAAGTCCGTCATTCTTTGCTTTTGCTGAGTCCTTGTTGGATTTTGGCTGGAAAGCTGGGCTCAGCGAGTGCCTCACCTTCTCCATGTAGTCTCAGGGTCCTCCTCATAATTTCTCCAATAAGATAATCAGGTTTCTTAAATGGTGGTTGGCTTCTCCATTGCAGGTGTTCCGGGACTTATGAAGCAGAGCTGCCAGTCTTTTAAGGTCTGGTCCAGAAACCGATAAAGCATTACTTTCATGCAATTCTATTAAGTCAAAGTGACTATAGAGACAGAGATTATCAGTGTGTAGGGGCAGGGACATAGACCCCACCTCTCTTATAAAAGTGAGTCAAAGACTGTGTAGCTATCTTTAATCTGCCATACCTAATATTCTCTGTCTCCAATTATTCTCTCAAACAATACTGAACTTCTTGTAATACCTCACACATCTTATTACTGGATTCAGCAATGCCTTTGTGCATCTTAGTCCTTTGTCTGTCACACTTCTTCTACCTTTCTTCTTCAAGTTAACTTTACTTTATCCTTCAAATTCCAGCTCAATCATCTTCTACTTCTGTTCATACTCCTAAGCCAAGGTAAATTCGTCTAACCTCTGATTGAATAGCACCCTGATTACATGCCTATCCATTCACTTTCCATATTTTATTGAAACCACCTGTTTCCTACCAGTCTGTCAGCTCAGAGGGGTAGGGGAAATTTCCATGTTTATTGATGTCTGCAGATTTAGAATCTAGCATAATACCTGGTGCAACACAATATCCAATCTGATCTGAATATTTGTCTCCATTTTAATTTTTATTGAAAATGTACCAAGATTAAGTATGAGATAAATTGATTTTAATTGAAATCACCAAGGCAATTTACCAGGAATATTTGTTCTTCAAATGACCAAATACATTTTTATCAGATTAATTTGTTATATTTTAGCTTTATAAAGATATGGGCAAACCATTTAAAATATTCAGTAATGAGGCTATTATTATATATCTTTATTCATTTATGATATACACTTTATTTCCATTTTGAAAGTTGAATTGGAGTAGACCGAGAAATAATTTTTTAAAGTTAGACATCATCTGGAAGTCAATAAAAATGATAAAGAAGCTGTCTCCACACTGACAGAGAAACAGAATTATATATGATCTTTCAAGTGTGGAAAATTAAGCTATGCCTGGCCATAGATGCACTTGATCACAATCCAAAACTTAAAGTACAAGTAGGCCCCAAGGAATTTTCCATTATTTCTAGGTCTAATGAAAACAGCTTGCTAAATTGTTCTACTCATAAAATTAGACAACCTCCTCTTATGCCTTTGATCTCTCTATTTATTCTCTGTTTTGTCCACTAATGGTATTAATGTCTTTATGAATATAATATATATGGCAAAATGCATTTGCATTTATTAAGCATTACTATTTTTCTGGCACAGTTCTTAGAGCTTTACATGAAATATCACATTTATTTTTACAACATCCCTGCAAATTACTTATTATTTATATTGAGTAAATTCAAGCTCAGAGAGAATAAGTGACTTATCTGAAGTCACATAGTAAGTGACAGGGACAACACTCTCTAACACTAAAGACCCAGCTTCTCTAAGTCTCATGTCCTAAAAGCATTGACTCACTGAATCATGAACCTCACAGCTGCTTTGTGGATTCATTCTTTCCTCATACAGCACCAAATAAAAAGTCAGTAAATTGTATGGAATGCTTTATTCTTCTTGATTTTATTTTCACATCTGTTATGCCACCGTATCTCATTGTGTCTCTAATTGAAAACATTTATGAATCTTTCACTTGTCATTTAATTAGTGCATAAATTAAATGTGCATAAATATCCAGTATTGTACGTGTAAATGTGTATGACCAGTGTTAGGTTTAAATTTAATTGGGTACTCCAAACTCAAATATACAGTTTTGCAAGGATGTTGAAAACAAATAGACAAACAAAATAAAATCCTTGTATTAAACTCTTTAATGATGTCATGGCAGACAGCATTAACTGTTTACAATAATCTTCCCACAAATCCTGAATAATTGTTTCATTTATTACTTCAATCAATCAGCAAATTTTTTTTGAGCATTTAATAGGTAACAAGAACTGTTCTAAGTTCTGGGTATTCATCAATGAGAGAACTAAAATCCAAGGCCTTGGGTAGCTTGTATTTTGGAACTGTGAGAGAGAAAGCACCAAATAAATAGATAATATATCAAATGCAATAGAAAGATAGATAATATAATAGAATGTTTGACTTTTCTTTTACAAAGAAAAGTCAAACATTCTATTATAGGTATTGGGTGTGCGGTTGTACTTTGTGTTACTGAAAGGCAGCATTTGAGGCAAAAAATAAGGCATGAGGGTAGAAGAAAAAAGAGTATCCTAAGAAGAAAGACTAACAAAGGCAAAAGGCCTGAAGCAGGAGTATGCTTCCTGGGTTTGAAGAATAGCAAGGGGGGTAATTAGCTGGAATGGACTGGGTGAGAGGAAGAATGAAAAACACCTAGGAGATGAGAGTATAGGGCCACCATCTTATAAGGCCTTGTAGATCTTGGTAAAGACTGAGTTTTACTTTGACTGCGTCAGAAGGATAGTTTCAGAATTGGAAAGAGGAGTCACGTGATCTGATCACATTATTTAAAGATCAGTGTGGGTGCTGTTGGGGAAGAGATTGCACCACTCTTTGAGCAACTTAAAGGTTGAAGTTGTTATTTACTCAAATGAAAAAGGCATTGGAAGATATGGGATTGAGGGGAGAATCAACATTTGGTATGGTGTTTTAGATAGATGTGCTTCAACACATATCTTAACACAGATGTCCAGGCCATCTCTGACAATTAGCTTGATTCAGCACCAGTTAGGAAATGATTCGGTTATTCCTGCAGGTGGTCATCATTATGAGTGACAGCTATCTGTTTTATACGTGGGTGAGTTAATCATGTATAAATCTCTATCTACAGATTTTACTTGAGGCAAACAATTGTTGGCACCTTGCTCACAGATCCTAGGATCCTTTTGACTGGTTTGGAGTGCCCAAGCCTACAATCTTATCTTGCAGGTTGCTCCAGGAAGACTGGTACTGCCTTCTCCCCCAGAGAGGATGGAAATTATCACAGAACTCCTACCCCCATGGAGACCTGTAGCCAATGACCGACTAATAAAAGGTACAGAATCCAGGCTCTCTTGCTTTAAGGGGGCATAAACTTTATGGTACAGTTTATATCCAAGAGCTCCCTCTCAAGATCACCCAAAATTAATTACTTCCAAACTCAGGGGAGGCAAAGTTGATGCTGTATTGTTATGGTGCTTCTACTCTAATTCACAAATTTATTTCATTCAGCAAACACTTTTGATAAGTACTATTTGCACAACCCTGGGGATTCAGGCAAGACAAACTTTGATGTGATCATAATTTTTGGGGGGTGATAGATATCATTTTCAATTTCAACAGCAATACCTGACTTAATTAACAACTTCAGGAGTAACACGAGGTGATATATGATTAAATTGATAAACAAATGGTACAAATACTATATTATATGATGGTGAACCCTAATCCACACTCCCAGAAACCCACAGAGTCTATATTTCAAGCAAAGCAATAGCAGCGTCACCTAAACATTAAAATACTCAACTTGGACGGGGAATGGAGGAGAAAAGGTTGGGAGGCAAAAGACCCAAGTCATTCAATCACAAGTATTGTGACTTTGGGAATTTTTTTTCTCTCTCTCTCTTGAGCTTAAATTTCTTAATCTTTTTATAGGACAAAGAACATAATTTCACTAAGAAGTTGTGAGCATTAAATATAATATACACCCAACAGTACCTATCTCAATCACTCTTAATAATGTCATTAGCTAAAAGGTAGAACAGGTCTGGCCCATCCAGAAAGAGATTCAATGAGAGAAACATTGAAGGAAATTTTCAACATACCTTTAGTCAGGAGACCAGACTGCTATCTTCCAGACCTTAAAATGCTGTTAACCATATTCCCAATAATTCATTTCAAGACTTTACAGTACAATTTGACACCTAAGAAATTATCACGTCTTCTGGAAACTTCTCACAGTCCTAAATTCTGCTCCTTCTGGGCTAAACTCTCACCATTACTTAGCTCAGATGTTCACATCTCAAGCTCAGATTTTCCAAAGTGTCACTTTATTCATACAATCCCATGCTCTAAAAGATTTTCATGTGTCTTTATTGCTTATAGAATAAATTCTGGCCACCTTAGCTGGCATTCAAAATTCTTTATCATCTCTTGCCAATATACTTTTCCAGTCACATCTAGAAGTCCCTGATACTAATGCATGTTTCAGGCCATCTGGTATTCTCCCTGTCCCTGCACCTGGTCTGAGCTTTTCCCATTCTGTGTCTTTGCTCATGATGAGCAGAATGTCCTCTCCTCATTGCCACCTCTCGAATTCTTTGTCAATCTTCCAGTGCCCAGTTTCAATGTTATCTCTTCCACAAGCTGTCAACAATCCAGACAGAAGAGAGATATTCCCTTCTTTATGCAATTCATAGGTTTACTGTGCAATAGCACTAATTTGACTCCATGGTCATATTCATTTCTGCCTTTAATTTTATTATGCATTCTTTAATTTATGATCCTTCAAGGCAAACATATATCTCCTGCATACTTGTGTCCATTTGGATGACACCAGGTGGTTGATTAATATTTGTTTAATTATTGTGCACATTTAAGACTGACTTTAGTCTTTATACTTCGCCAGTAACTTCAATTTGCAATGTCCACCAATATACAGAAATTTGTAAATCTTTTAAAATAAACTTTTCCATTCTATGTATGAAATCTAAATCTTAGTTTATTAATTTGGTTACCGAAGCAATAAAATATACATAATAGGTAATGGGTGCTCAAAAATGTTTGTTATATGAATAAATAAGTAATTGACTTTGATGTTTATGGGGGAAATATTATGCCACTCTTTCTCTAGGTACTAGCTCACTCTTTTTAATTCAATTGTCTTTAAAAGAAAGCTCGTGAAAAAGAAGAGTCTTGCAGTGGAAAAAATTAATCGATAGAACCAGGGGAACAATATAATCTTAAAATCTCTTGACTAATAAAAGGAAACACTTTAAATGCATGCTTTTGGGATATCAGACTTTCAAGAGCCATCACGGAAGTCAGAAAATATAGATGGATAATAAGTTAATGTTGAGTTAAAGCCTGCTCTTTATTTGAAATATTTCATTCTCAATAATAAACCCTCAGAGCCAGTTTCATCCTTCAGTATCAAATTTTAAATGTAACTAAGAACAGACTGAAACATGCAGTTGTCTGCAGACCCTACTGTCTTCTAAGCTGGCCACTCTCATTAATGTGAGTGCACATGTTGATAAGCCACAGGGGGCATTTATGTGACATCAAAGAACTCCACATGATACGCCTTCAGTCAAGATTTTACTCAGGCATTTTGGCTATCTCTCTAGGGCTATTGCCTCTTTTTCTATGGCATTTATTCATACTTGACCCTATGTTTTAGAAAGTGCACACAAGTCAGTATTCCAAACATCCCAGGGACTTGAAGAGCTGATCTAATGCCTGTGTTGCAAGATGAAAAACAGAAGAATTTTGTTGAACCTATAAAAAGGATGACATTTTGCCTGGCCCTGAGCTTTTCTGCTCAGAATTGAAGCTTTTGCAGCCTGCAGCTCTTTGATTTGTGAGCTAGAGAGTCTCATATCTTGGCTATTACTGAATCATAAGAGTTCTCTGCCTCTTCCCAGCTCATTTTCCTTAAAAGAGAAAAAGAGAAACCCTTTCTTTTACAGAATGCATTTTCTTTTTATTTTCCCACATTTTGTACATTGCTGGAATTGATTCTGTAAGGATTCAGTAAAAACATATGTAGATGGTAATTTACAAAGACCATTGAGTTGGTGCTAAGGAAATTTATTTCCATGATAAGATTGGAATGTGTCATGAGAATAAAGTATTTTGCAGCATTTTCTTTGCCATATCACCTTGTGAAAGGTCAAAACCTTGTACTCAAGGTACTTATTTTCATCATCTATAAAACTGTAATATACAGCCACGTAGCAAATCCAGGTCAACACCTGTCTTAAGCAAAAATATTGAATGGTTCAGGGGTGTATGATCTGAGCATGAAGGAGGAAACTTCATTCAGTGAATTCATTTGCATCCCAAACTCCTTGGAAAAGAGAGAGGCAAATGGAACATTTCTTAAAACCAGAAGCAGTAGTTAATTTCCCAGTTGAACCACATCACCTTTTAACTTAATTAACCCTTCTCCATAGTTTAATTATTCCTTTATAAAACAAACATGTTTTCAGTGCATTTATGTCAGTTGCTATGGTAGCTGATGGAAACATAAAGATTTGTTTATATAAAAGGTAATACAAAATTGTTTTGTATGGAGAGGGCATCAACAAGTTTCCAATTTTATAAAAAGGGAAAATATGTTAGTCAGACAGTTAATTTTTCAAAATGCTGTTTTGTGGATTTTGTCATGTTTGTTGCATTTGTGAATTTTTTTAAATAGGTAATGCATTGTGTTTTTTTCTTATTTCTAAATACATATTTACTTCTTCATGCAATTTTGCATCTTTTCTTTAAGAGGGGTCACCAAAACTGTAGAAGCTTGAGGCTCCAAACAGCCTAGAGCCAGCCCTGATACAAGGCTAGAGCTTAGATGATCTATGCAAAGCCATAGCACAGTATCCAGCAGAGAATAAAGGCTCAGTGCACAACAGTTTTTATTACTACTGTAATTCTTTACTAGTTTTCTCCTTGTCTTTCTTCCTAGCCTTGGAAGGTTATTTTCCTGCAGAATCAGTAAAAATCATGCCACTCAGGACTATCTTTATCAGTTTAAAGAATTTTTAAGTATATCACAAAATCAAAATTCTTCAGGAGTGCTATATTAAAATTAGTTTTCTGTTTAACTTTGTCCAAATGTATTGGTTCACATAAGAAATACAAATCCCTTAAGAAAATAACTCTGCAAACACTGAGGCCATCTATAAGTTGAAGGTTCAGGCATAGGCAGATAGAGATGAAAACAAACATTCTATATAAATTTAGAAGGCTTCTTGCTCTGTTTTGAAATATCTAGTGGAATAGTGGAGAGAAACAAGTGTGAAATAAACAGTTATTCAGACTGGTTGGAAAAACTGTTTAATGTCCTTTATAGCAAGATGTCCTTGACAGCAATTTCTCTTTTTTTCTCTCCTGAGGAAGCTAGAGAAAGTATTCAGGGTCTCCAGGTACTCGAAAAGAAAAATACAGTCATCCTTTTCCTTGGCTTCAAATCGCTTAAATCGGGTGAAGAGCCCCACTGCAGCTGAGTCGGAGGGTAGATAGCCATCTGTTAGAGATAAGCAGCCCCAGGTAGCTTTGAAACTGAGCCAGCCCAGAGATTGAGGACAAGCTTCAAGGAAGGACTTTTGACTTCAAGTTAATCACTCGGTGCCATTTGATAAGAGAAAATGAAGGATTAGTGAGCAAGGCACTGATTTGCTTTGGAAGCATTTATTTCTATAAAAGGTGCTTTAGAATCGCCCACCTGTCAAAATGATGGTTATTAGGTTTAATGTTAATATGGTTTTATATATTTAATAATTGTGCATGAAATTGTGCATTTGGGAAGGACCTGTATGGGGAAGTAACAGAGTACGAGAGTGTTGTAGTGACGAATGCTTCTCCACAGCCAGACTGTCACATTCAAATCCTGACTGCTTAGCTCTATGGCCTTAGGCAAGCTGCTGAACCCCATAGGAGACTCAGTTTCCTGAACTGAGGAAATAAATTAATGATAACATCTATCTCATCAAATCGCTATGAGGATTAAACGAGAAGATCTGTGCAAAGATTTTAGCCCAATGCCTGGCATACAGTAAGGACTTCACGGAAGTTAATGCCCCAGTTATCTCTGAGATCACCCATTCCCTGCTCACCTCTAATACCCTGACCTCAGCATCAGGAGAGTTCAGTGTTTCTAGTGATGAAAGTAGCAGTTAAAAGGAACTAAAGAAACTTGACAGAGTCTCCCTATTGATCTGAGTGATTTTACCGAAGAAAGATCCAAACAGTCCCTGTAAATAATAAGTGGGCCCCCCATCAAAAAAAAAAATTAGGCTCTGTTTTTGTCACTGGGGAGCTGACTAGAGGTAACTGATACTGTTCCTCAAGCCAAATCAGGTTCTACCTCAAAAATAGAGATGTCTGGCCAAATGGGCCTATCTCATTTATCCCAGTTTGAAGTGGGAATTATAGATTGTCAGATTCTTACGAGGTACATCCCCAAGGCTGGAGCTTTTCATTATCTTTGGTCCTTGGTGCAATAAAGAATGGTACAGATGATGCAGCAACAGCCCAGCAAACATACAGGTAACTCTCTCGGCTGTAGCAGCATCACTTCAATGTCAAGGCATCTAGAGAATTCCGCAGCTAAATACTAAGTATCTTAATGTGCCTGAGCTGCCATCATGAATACTACTGACTGGTTTGGGCTTAAAAACAGAAATATATTGGTTCGTGGTTTTAAAGCTTGGAGAAATCACAAAACCAGCTGTCTGCAAAGCTTGTATTCTTCCCCAGAACTGTAGTGTTTTAGTGGTGACTCTAAGCAATCCTTGGGGTTCCTTGGCTTTCCCTTCACATGGTGACATCCTTGCCTTTCTCTTAAAGGTCTCAGCCAAGTTCCTTCTTCACCCTGTAGCCCTCTCCAGTGATCTGGACTTACCCTGGTTAACCTGGCCACACCTTCACCGAAAATGGCATCTTCAAACATCTTATTTACAATGGGCACACACAACAGGGATGTGGATTAAGACTAAGAACATTCTGAATTGGGGTACACAATGCACCCTATCACACCAAGGTTAATAGCTAGGCTGGGGTGACACATAGAAGACTACGTGATATTGTCTTGGATGAAAAGAAGCAATTTTGGAAGAAGTGAGCTTTCAACATGCGTGCTATAAGAGAAAAGCAGCCAAGAGTGTTTGAGCTGTTGCCCTATCATGTACTCATCCCTTCCATTATGAAGTGTTTTTGCAAAACCATTACCCACAAAATTCTGTTTTTAGTTTTTCAGGGCTTATTTGTTTTTCTTTGTTGTTTGTAAGCCCTGCCTGCCTAAATGACCACTTTTAACTCAGTATTGAAAAGAAATGTTGGAATCATTCTTGAATAGACTAGCCCAGATAAACCTTAAAATGTGTGCTGGGACCTTGCACCGGGCATGACTACCACCTGGGAATAAAAACACTGCATTTCAACTTCCATATTATTGCTCAACAAATCCACACATTTAAAAGGCCAGATCTACAAATCAAAAACCATGACATGAGAACAACATCAGCCTGTTTGATCATGCAGTGAACACTCTCTTCCTCCTATGTGTAAACAAGAGGCTTACAAGTGATCCTCTCCCCCAAAATTAATGCATTATTTAAAAGAAAATGCATATTTGTGAATGGTTTCCAACATCTTTCAGCCTTTTCAGGCTCAAAACCAGTTTTCTTCTTGAGAGAAGGTGAATATTTGAACACTAGTTCTGTATCACGTCAGATGCTGAGGTTTCTCAAGCCACCTCTGCTAGGTCACTGATCTTCCCTTACTCCTATGAGTCCAGTAAACAGCAAAAATGTTCTTAGTGGCTACACAGCTTTCGCCTATGTCATTCTCTCTTAGCTATCCTTTTCACGCTCCATCCTAATCTGTAGCATGGATTGCTATTTCCTCTCTCCAGGACATACTATATTAAACTACCTTGCATGTTGTTAGCATTTCTTTATTTCACAAATGTTTAGCACACTGACTGGCAAACAGTAAGTGCTTAATGAGTGTAATTTTGGATGCTGGTTGAAAAGGCTTGTGAGAATAAGCCTCATAATCACCCTAATGTCCAAAAGATAATCAAAGGAAGTTAGAGTATGGGAAATAATATCACTGCAAAGTAGAGGAAAGTGGCATTATCCCCTCCTCCCAGTGCTAAGCAAAAGAACTGTCATCAAGAAATAAGAAGAACTGACCCTGGCCAAATTCTGCTAATAGCAGCAAATATGAAGAGAAGGGAGACAAAGGTACAGAGAAGCAAATAGGAAATTCATTACCCAAATCACAACGTTGTTTGGAAAGAAAAACTAATAAATGATCCCAAGGTTCACAAGGCAGCTATCCTAAGGAGATATACAATCAATCAACAGATTGAGAAGAAAATTAGCTATAGGTAGGCATCTATCAATACTGGCCTAAGGCAAAATATGGATATCTTGTACCAAGTGCAATGTTTCCAACAATCACAGAGAAAAACGTTCTGCTTCTAATATTCCCCATGCCTTTTTTGAGCTTCCTTCCTATTCTTCCCAGTTTGCTGAATAGTGAATGGATAATAGTCACGTAAATAAACAAACCCTCCCTGATGGGAAGAGTCTGTCAGCAACCAGGTGGGAAATGATAAGAATTGTTGCTATTTATTGAGCATTTACTGTTTGCCAGGCACTGTTCCATGTGCATTTATTAATCTTATTTAACTGGAAAATGTACTTATGGTAAGAAAGATGGGAAAATATGAGCAAATATGGTTTTGACAAACGTGGGAGAATTTAAATAAGAATAAAACGTAAATACATGTATATATTATAGAGAAAAAACATAAAATTTGTAAAACAAATAATATAAAGGAAACAAAAAAAAGACAAAAAATAAGTAGAATACAGATAAGACTATATAAAAAACATACAAGAAATAAATATTTATATTAAATAACAATGACTTTAATTGAAAAAAATCATGCGCTATTTACAAAAAAAAATCCCACATAAAACACAGGAATCGTTCCAAAATGTAAAATAAAAGAATTTACACAGATACACCAATATAATTAATTAGTAAAAATAAAACAGGAAAAAGCAGAAGCTACAATTATAATAATAGAAATAATACTTCAAGTTAACCATTAAATGAGATAAAAGATTCAATTTTATAAGATAGATATACAATTCATGAGAATGATGAACTTATAAATATACATTTTCCAATAAGCATCTCATTCTATATGCACACATTAGCATATGTAATACATAGTTTTAAAAGTTAAAATACAATAAAAATGCAAAGAAAAGCAATAGTAATAATTTAACATTACTCTCACTATAATGTTAATTTAAGAAGATTTATAATTTTCTCTAAAACGGAAACTGAATCTTCAAGTATCCAGGGAACATTAATGCAAATTCATCATACATTAAGCCATAAAGGAAAAGTCAATACATTCCCCAAAGAACAAAATTTACAGACTCTCCATTCTGACCAAATTTTACTGATATGTGAAATGAATAATAACATTTTTTGTGTTGACAAATCTTCACACATGGATAGTTCATGGTGTGCAGTCAATGGCTCACAATATCGTCACATAGTTGTGTATTTATCACTATCATCATTTTTAGAACATTTGCATCTCTTCAGAAGAAGAAGTAAAAAGAAAAAAACTCATTGAAGCAGAGAGCCTATGCTGCCAGAGACCTTTGGCGATGAAGAAGGAATACATCTCTGGAGGAGCTTCATGAAACAAGAAGCCTGAAGAGAAAGCTAGCAGACATCTCTGTGTTCACCATGTACCTTTCCAGTTGAAGGAGAAACCCTGAACTTCATCAGCTTTTCTTGAGTGAAAGTAACCTCTTGCTGGTACCTTTATTTGAACATTTTTATAGACTCATTTAACTGGGATATTTTCATGACCTTAGAACTGCAAATTAGCAACTTAATAAATTCCCTATTTAAAGAAGACATTCTGTTTCTGGTATATTGCATTCTAGCAGATAGCAAACCAGAACACTCATACATACCATACTCCTTACCCCTCCCTCTCATTGACCACTAGTATTTCTGTCTACCCAATTTATTTTACCCCTTATCCCCCCATTATTTGTTTATTTTTATCCATGTTTTTTACTCATCTGTCCATACCCTGGATTAAAGGAACATCAGGCATAAGGTTTCACAATCACAATGCCACATTGCAAAAGCCATATTGTTATACAATCATCTTCAAGAATCAAAGTCATGTGGGAACACAGTTCAAAAATTTCAGCACTTCCCTCCAACCACTCCAAATATACCATAACCTAAAAAGGGCTATCTATATAATGGCTGACAAACTTCCAAGATAACCCTTCGACTATGTTTGAAATCTCTCAGCCACTGAAACTTATTTTGTCTCATTTCTGTCTTGCCCTTTTTGGTCAAGAAGCTTTCTCAATCCGATGATGCCAGATCCCAGCTCATCCTGGGAGTTCTGTCCTATGTTGCCAGGGAGATTTATACCCTTGGGAGTCATGTCCACATAATGGGGAGGGCAGTGAGCTCACCTCCTGAGTTGGCTTAGAGAGAGAAGCCATATCTGAGCAACACAAGAGGTTCTTAGGAACAATTATAAATAGGCTTAGCCTAACCTTTGCAGGAATAAGTTTAATAGGGGTTAACCCCAAGATCAAGGGCTCAGCCTATTGATTTGATTGTCCTTACGGCTTGCAAAAAATATCAGGAATTCTCCAAATGGGGAAGTTGAATATTTCCTCCTTTCTCCGCAGTACCCCAAGGGGACTTTGCAAATACTTCTGAATAAAAACATTTGAAGTAAATCAGTCAAAATGTAATTTTATGGAGAAAGAGTAAAACAGAACACTCAAACTTTCAAATTATTCTTTTGAAATAGAAGAACTCAAAACTAACATTAAGACCATGGAGACCTATAAAAATATAAATTACTACTTATCAGAATCTATGGGGAGTTGTCAAAATATATTAAGGCAATTTATGGCCATAGAAAAATTCATTATTAAATGACAAAAACTGAAATGAATTGGAATGAATAAGGTAGAAGAATATGATAAAATCAGACTTAGGATGTAGAATGGAATTATTGTGTTAAAAAGTAAGACTCTTTTTGACATCTCGTTGAGGGAAATAAAGTAGACACAAAAGAACAAATATTGTATGATCTCACTGAAATGAAATAATTAGAATAAACAAATTTATAGAGCCAGACACTAGAATATAGGTCACCTGGGGCTGGGGTGGGGGCAGGAAGTGGGAAGTTAATTAAATTGTTCAGAATCTCTATTTTGGGTGACGGAAGAGTTTTGATAATGAATGGCGGTGATGGCAGCAACATATTGTGAATATAATTAGCACCACTCAATTTATATATTTGAAGTTGGTTAAAAAGGGGAGAATTTGGGGTTTATATATGTTACTAGAATCAAAAGTTTTATAATTAAGACTGTACAACACAAACACTTAACCTAATGTAAATCAGGGATTATAATTCGTAGTACAATTATAATAATATTCTTTGTCAATTATAACAAATGTGCCACACTAATGCCAAGTATTAATAATGAGGGGGAGTGTTTGGTCACTGTATTTTTTGCATGATTTTTCTGTGAACTTACAACCTCTCTAATTAAAAAAAAAAGTAGTATTTTTGACATTGTATGATGCATGCTGCTCTCCTGAAAGTTTGTATTTACATAAATCCCAATAACATTCCAAATTATTCTTTATAGCACCCTCTCTAACAAGGTATTATTGAGTTAAGCTAAAATCGAAAAATCTTCACTGAAGGGTTACTTATAACGGCAAAAAATTGGAACAAGAAAAACTAAGGGCTTAGTAACTAACCATTCAATAGATTGAATTTTAGTCATATGTTTAGATGATGCATATAAACATGAAATTATATGGTTCATATAACTTAAAGCATATATGAAATAGCCATAAAGTGAAAACCTATGCAGCCATTATCATACAGTTGTAATAGTTATCACATGAAAAACTGGTGTTTGGTGATACCTGATATTCATCCATTAGCCAATATGTAATTGCCTAGAAAAACAAATCTGTTCTGATGCCAAGTCTGAGTTGTTAACACCTCTTTGAATAACAAATTGGACTGCTTGGCAGTCTTCTCAGAGGCCAGGCTAACAGATGATTTGGTTCCCCACTCACAGGCCTGCTTATAATCTTATCGTACTCCGCTTTCCCACAAAATACACACACACACGTATACACACACACACACACACACACATACACATATGTGTATTATAATGCATTTCTATATTTGCATATTATATACGTTGTGTATGTATTTGTATATAATAAGGAGGAAATACTATAGTAAAAGATAAATGATGCTTTGATTCATAAAACAAGTCAACATTGAACATATGATTTCATGAAAAAGCAAAAGTCTGAGTCTTCTAGTTATAAAATCATTCAGAAAAAGCTTCTGTGAATTAGAGAGCATCCCCATTAACTGCTCATGGCTCAGTACCATCTAAACTGTTCAGAGGCCATCAGCATATGAGGACAAACCAAAAATTAAGTTAACGCCTTCCTAAAGTGATAAAGCAAGTCAGTGTGGCAAAATAACTCAATTCATAAAACATAATTAAGTCTCAAGTTCATAGAGATATGACCTGTATTTGACAATGGTAAAACTTAATTACAAAATTTTCCCACGATTGTATGCCAAATAACCCAACAGGGCGTAGTATGCACAGCTTTTTGTGAAAAAAAAAAACAGAAGTTAGAATGGCTACATTATAAAATGAGTCCCAATTCAGAACCATAATGAGAGTCTATCTTCAGGGCAGCAAGACCACCAAAAGGATCTGTAATCTGAGGGCCAAGGTGTTTTCCCTTCTAAGAAGGTTCCACTTTTGAAGAATGAACTCAAGGGAAGCAAATTCCCTTCTTGCTTAAAACCCTCTACTGTCCAACATCCCCACCCCTACTACCCGACCTGCAGCCATAGATATACTAACTAATACTAACTACCCCTTCTTTCCCAACCCCACTTTCACGACAAACCTACTGGAAGCTAAACTTAACTCAATGCTTGAATTCATTCTGACCCAGACAGGAAATATATTCCTATTCTCACAAGCATAGGGCTCAGAAATTGATTTGATAGTTTTAAGTGCAGTCGCTGGGGTGCAATGCTTGGGATGAATTAACCAAGCCATTGCCCTTGCCTCACCATGGTGTCTATTCCTTGTTTTATTAATTTATTATTATTATTATTATTATTATTATTTTTTTTTTGCATGGGCAGGCACCGGGAGTCGAACCTGGGTCTCTGGCATGGCAGGTGAGAACTCTCCCTGCTGAGCCACCATGGCCCACCCTATGCCTTGTTTTTATGTATGATTTTCATCCTCAGTTTCTGCCTAGAACTATAATTTTATCTCAAACTTGTTCCTTGCTCTGGAAATCAGTTGTTTGTCTTCCTCCTTGCCCATGCCAGTTCCATCTGGCCCATGTAAGTCTAGCCATTCTATGTAATGTGGTCACTCAGCTAGCATCATTGCTGCTTGAAGATACTTAATATCTAGCCCACTGGCAATCCAAAATTGCACAGGAATTTTGAACAGTAATTTGGTTTGTTGCACTTTCACACACCAGCCCAAAAGATCATTCAGTTTCCATTCACACAGTCCCCCCACTCACAATTCTGTTTTATTCTCCTTCCCCATTGTTCCAAAATCATAATCCAATGCTCTGCCTCACCCAGCACAAATATTTTAAGAAGTGGTTATAGCAAGGTGCACACTGGAGACTGAACAAAGACTGGCTATAAGGAATTTAGTAAGACAGATCTGTGATGTACATTGTCTCCATAACCCTGTACAGATAATTTAATCAATCTGTCACATATCTATGAAATAAGAGCAATCACATTTATCCTCCCACTACAGCACTTACAGGCTTTATTTAGTGCTTATAAAAGACAATAAGTTCTTCAAGGAAAGAGTGCTTATCAAGTTCAAAGGATCAATTTTATTATAAAGGAAATGTCAGGTCAATTTGTAAACCTTTTGAGCTAACAATCAAAGAATTACTTTATAATGAACTGTTTATTGAAGCAGAAAAAACAACAACATGTTTTAAAACATTCTAGGATCTGAATGTTTCCATTAATATTTATTTTACTTTTCAGTAAAAATAAGGAATATATTTCCCAGAATAATAAATAATTATATTTCTTCAGTGTGTCTCTATGCAGCTGAAACATATGAGCATATACAAAGAATCAGATAAAAATAGCCTCAATGTTATTCTATTAACCAATCTAGTTTAATTTAACTCATCTTTTTGGAGGGCCTTCATTTTGCTTTTATTTTAAAATAAAAGGAATCGTAACTATTAACTATATATTAGTGGAATTCAAAATATCAAATTTACTTAATTTTTAATATGTGAATGGGGTTTCCCAATGCTTACATTAAATTTAATAAAATCCTCTGCTTCCATTTTATAGCATTTATCTATGCTTCAGGTGTATCGATTTTCTTTAATCAGGCAAAGATCTAAGCTGTAATTTCAAAGACCAATACTAAAGTTAAAAAAAGAACATTAACCACTGAGGAAAATAAGAGCTTTTTAAATAATGGAACTGGTGGCTGAAACACTTTGGGTAGAAGTGTTTGGGTAGAAAATAACATTTTACCAAGATGCTGTGATATTTTGTGCTAATATTTCACACCTAAGGTGTTGTTTTCTTCATGCAGAGGCAGCAATCGCTTGGAAAATAGAGACAACACAAACTAACACACTTGTTTTATTTGTTTTTTTTTTTTTAATTTAAGTCTTAAGCTAATTTGCTACATGGTGATTAATGCTTTAATCAAGATTCTGAAGTTTGAAGATTAATCATTTAGTCAACTAAATATGGAATATGTGTGGATATAAAAATGCTATAAATCAAAAGGAAAAAAATTGGAAACTAAAATAGACATTAAAGAATTGTTAATTTTTCAAAGAAACCTCTGTCCATCTTTCCCTTGGTATCTTTCCTTCTGAAGCTCCAATCCACAGTTTATTAGCTACATTGCTCTGAGTAAAAATTGCTTAACCTTTGTAGATTTTTGTATCCATCACTTAAAAGGTGATACAAGTATTTGTGAATTGACTCTTCTTATTGGGAGAAACAGTAAAGGCACATTTCAAAGGGTCATGAAAAGTGGGGCATGACTCTTGGGGAGCCACTGTTAAAACAACCTGGCACATAGCCCCCCAAAAAGCAAAGAACAAGAGGGGTTCCAGGATTTTCTTGGAATAGGGTCCTACCAGAAGTCAGAGGAAGGGGATTTAAAAGGGAGAGGAACAATTGATATACGTGTTCTCAACTCCTCTATAGCATTAAAATTCCCAGGGCAGAGAGGTAAGTTAATTAGGTTGAGGTGAAAGAACAAAAGCTTGGGGCAAATACACTATCAGAATTTCTCCAAAGAGAACATATCACAGAACACCCCCCCAACACATAACCAAAATAAGGCAGGTGCCGCAGAGTAAAATCAGCAGGATAGCACAAGTTTAGCTCGCTAGAATCATCTGGATTCCTGTATAGTAGTGAAGCCATCCAACAGTTTTGCATATACCCTAGAGAAAGATGCAAATACTTAAGGTTGTCTAGCAACCGTGGAGTGTTGCTGCAGTGACACGGGGTGGGGGTGGGGTTAGTTTTGAGTAGCAGGGATGCGGAAGGACATTTAGCCAAGAGTTTCAGGTCAACGACTTCAGTCTGGATGGAAATCAGAGTTACATACATCACCAGCAAGACAAAGGTGGTGTTATTTCTTAACTGTGCTAAGAAATAACAGCTCTAGATTGAGAAGCTATAGATTGAAGTACTGGGTATCAGCAGGGTAGCGAGAATCCAAATCAGTGTGTGTGAACCTGCATGTGTGAGAGCTGAACTCACTAGGTGCCCACTGCCTCCAGTCACATGATGTCCCTAGCCTGCCTTCTCAAACAGGCCACTACAAGAGCTGGGACAGAGAGAAGATCTAAAAACCTAACAGAGACCAGGTTACAGTCAAACTGACAGGAACTACTCAAGGCAGAATAAATCTAGTTTCCTCTTGACCATTCCCATTTTCTAATATTATGAAAGTTTCATAAAGAAAACCAGGTCAATTGTTAGGAAATAAAATAGCTACAAGTCCTTTGCACTTCTAAATGTGGAATCTTAAATGAAGATAACCCCATAGTATTTCTTCTGCAGTGTGGCTAGGAATTAGGAAGAATCAACAACTAAATCAAACAGGTGAATTGTCCATCATAGTGCTTATGACTTAGAAGTCAGTCAATAGATGGTAGCTTCTGTAATTATCAGATGGCAAAAGAGGCAGGTTACAGACCTCCTTGCTTAGCTGTTCTTGTGCATTGTAAATAATTCATCCTTCATCCCTATAGTTTAATTGCAATTGCTAAGTTGTAATATGACTGCCCATGTGACATGCTTAGTAAGTATCATGTGGCCTGTGGACCACACGGTGAAATGACATGCTGGCACAGGAAGAAGTTATAAGGAGAATGAGTCTTTTGATGAAAGATTCTTTTGACTTGGATCATTAAAGATTGTTTTTAAATACCTATGTCACTCATGTTGGACTATCTGAACAACATGATCTTCACATAAGAAACAGGGTAAGCTCTCACTTGGAGCATCCTGGGACAATAAGATTATTCTGAGCTGACATTATCATCACCAGCACTTTGAGCACATCTCCAGTGAGACACTGACGAGGCTTCAGGACTCATCCTTATATATCTCACTGACAGTGAATTCTCGGCATATACCGTGGACAGTTGTAATTTTTGTAAGTTTTCTGTGCCAGTGTTCATGGTCACCAATCCAACTTGCACCAGCAAGAGGGGGCAAGCATAGCCATCAGTATTCTACACGATGAGAATGAAGCATGCCTCAAATGTATCTCACTACCTGCTTACTATTACCCCATGTCCCACCACGATTCATGAAAGAATATTGGAGGACCCAGCCCCTTAGGGTCCATGAGCCCATACAGACAACTCTGGTTATGCTTCTCTAGGGAATAGTATGGGAAGGTACATTAGGTAAATCCATTGTTTAAAGGTATTGTCAGGAATTGTTTTACCTATTGGAATGTTAAGAGTATAATTGAGAATAATAGATATTTTGTGTCCTGCATTTGTTAATTGCTTTTGTTTTTTAATTAGAGAAGTTATGGGTTCACAGAAAAATCATGCATAAGATACAGAGTGCCCACATATCACCCTATTATTAACACCTTGCATTGATGTGGTACATTTGTTATAATTGATGAAAGCACATTTTTGTAATTGTACTATTAACTATAGTTCATAGTTTAACTTAGGGTTTACTGGGCTGTTCATTTCTGTGGATTTTTTTTGTTTATTCTATTAGCACATATTCAACCTAAAATTTCCTCTTTTAACAAAATTTTAATATAAAATTCAGTGCTGCTATAGTCACAGTACTGTGCTACCATAACCACCATCCATTACCAAAATGCTTCCATCCCAAATAGAAACTCTGAACATTTTAACCATTAACTCCCTCTTCCCTGCCCCCACTCCATCCCCTGGTAACCTATACTCTAAAGTCTGACCCTATGAGTTTTCTTATTCAAATCATTTCATGTCAGTGAGATCATACAATATGTGTCATTTTGTGTCCGGCTTATTTTACTCAACATGGTGTCTTCAAAGTGTATCCATGTTGTAGCAGGTATCAGCTCCATTGCCTTTTGTGGCTAAATAATATCCGTTGTGTATATAGATACTACATTTTGTTTATCCATTCACCAGTTGATGGATACTTGGGTTGCTTCCATCTTTTGGGAATTGTGAATAATGTTGCTAAGAACATTGGTGTGCAAATGTCTGTTTGATTCCCTGCTTTCAACGCTTTGGAGCATATACCTAGAAGCAGGATTGCCAGATTATATGGTAACTCTATACTTTCTCAGGAACTGCCAAACTCTTTCACAGCAATTGTACCATTTTTCATTTCTCCCAACATCGAATGAATGCTCTTATTTTTCCATATCCTCTCCAATACTTGCAATTTTCCTTTTTTGAAAATTTTTTATTAGAGAAGTTGTAGGCTTAGAGCACAATCATTCCTAACATGCAGGATTCCCACACATCACCCCACCACCCACACTTGCATTGGTGTAGGAAATTTATTACAATTAATGATGACACTTATTTTGTAATTCTCCTATTTTTTAACAGCAGTTACATTTGTTAGAATTTTGGAAAGATTATTAAAGTAGTACTATAATTATTGTTCATAGTTTACATAGGAGTATTTTTCCCCATATTCCAGAGCTATTATCTTTTTTCATGCATTACTTTATTACTAATCTACCTGTGCACTAGTAAAAAGTTGTGTCAGTCACATGGTTTTCACAATCACATGGTCACATAATAAAAACTATATAGTCATACAATCATTATCAAAGATCAAGGCTGCTGGATTATAGTTCAATAACTTCAGGAATTTCCTTCTGGCTTTTCTGATACTGTGTACTTGTCTAATGGCTAATGATATTGAGCATTTTTTCATGTGATTTTAGTTTTTTGAGAAACCACCAAGCTGTCCCATTTTACATTGTTATCAGAGTAAAAGAGTGTTCTTATTTCTCTGCAACCTATCGACACTTATTACTTTCCATTTTTTTAATAGCAGTCATTTTAATGGGTGTGAAATGGTATCTCATTGTGGTTTTGGTTTCCTTTTCCCTGATGGTTAATGATGTTGAGCATTTTCTCATGCATGTTCTAGTCATTTTGTCTATCTTCTTTGGAGAAATATCTATTCAAGTCTTTTGCCCATTTTTTAATTGACTTTTGTCTTTTTGTTGTTAGTTCAAGAATTTATTTATATATTCCAGATACTAAATCTTTATCAGATCTGTACTCTCCAAATATTTTCTCCCATTGTGTAGGTTGTCATTTACTTTCATGGTAATGTCCTTCAGAGCACAAAAGTTTTTTTACTTTAATGAGGTGTCATTTATTCATTTTTTTCCTTCTGTCACTTGTGATTTTAGTATAAGGTCTAAGAATCACTGTGTAACACAAGATCCTGAAGATACTTCACTACAATTTCTTCTAAGAGTTTGATAGTTAGGCTCTTATATTTAGGTCTTTGATCCATTTTGAGTTGATTTTTGTATAAAGTGTAAGGTAGAGGTTCGCCTTGTCTTCTTATTTTATTTTGCAAATAGAGTTCCAGTTTTGCCAACAATAGTTGTTGAAGAGACTATTCTTCACCAATTGAGTGGTCTTTGCCCCTTTGTCAAAAACCAGTTGGCCAAAAATGTGAGGGGTTGATTTCTGAGCTCTCAATTCAGTCCCATCGTGCCAGTACTCTACTGTTTTGATTGCTATGGTCCTGTACTCAGCTTTAAGATTGGGGAGTGTGAGTCTTCCAACCTCATTCTTCTTTTTCAAGATGGCATTAGCTATTTGGGGCTCCTTACCCTTCTGTATAAACTTAATGATTGGCTTTTCCATTTCTGCAAAGAAGGCTGAAAGAATTTTGCCTAGGATTGTCTTGAATCTGAAGTCATTTGGGTAGAGATGACATCTTAAAAATATTTAAAACTTCATTCCATAAACATGGAATGTTCTTCAATTTGTTTAGGTCTTCTCTGATTTCTGTTAGCAATGTTTTGTAGATCTCTTTGTTCAAGTCCTTTGCATCCTTGTTTAGATTTATTCCTACATATTTTATTTTTTAATGCTACTGTAAATGGATTTTTTTACTTGATTTCTTCTTCTAATTATTCATTGCTAGTGTATAGAAACACTACTAATTTTGGGGTATTGACACTGTACCACACCATTTTGCTGAAATCATTTATTAACTCTAGAAGCTGTGCTGTAGATCTGGCATTGGTTTTGAATAAGATAATAACTGCTGTTTTATTCTGTTACTTGAAGTATCCTTTTAGGAAAAATTATTTAAGTGTCTGAAGGATTTAGATCTTAAAAGTAATTCCTTCTTCCTGAAATTCACTTCCCTGAATCCTCAAAAGGTCTGCATAAGAGATCCCCTGTGCCACCACCCCCCCCCCCAAAAAAAGAATAAACCAGGTAGGGCCCATAAGTGGATCTACAAATATTTGTTAGAAATAAATCATTCTAAAATAAAGAGCTATGCTATCTGCTCCCTAAATGTCCTAGAGGTGGACTCCCATCCTTCGAAGCCTAATGAAGATATGAATTGTAGCTAGAGACCACAAAAGTGGCATGCAAAACACCCCATTACAATTTTAAAGAATTTTCAATATGCCATCTATTTCTATGCTTATTAATTCACCTTTTCAAATACCTAAACACTAGGCAGGAGCTTCCCTAGTGCAGTGGACACAAGTATTTAATTACATTCTTCTTTGCATATTAATACAATACAATTATCTAATATGTATTTGGCAGCAGATCTATTGTTGGCCAGGATCTTCATCTTTCCTAATATAATTCTGATTAGACAATCACTTCATGGCATTTCCCTGACAACTATTATTGATCTTGGGTTGGGCATGAAATTCATATAGGCCCAGTCTAGTTGAATAAAAGATATATATTTGAATGCTAGGAGAAGAAAATGTGTCAGAAATGCAAATTCTTATGCCCTACCCCAGATAAATGAGGGTAGGTCTCAGAAATCTCCATTTTAACAAGTCCTCAAAGTAATACTGATACTCGTGAAGTTTCAGCTCTACTTTTCTAGATCTTCTTCATTTTATTTCATCAACAATTCAATAAAAGTTTGAAAATATACTATGATAGATTTGTATCAATTTAGCTAAGCTGAAATCATGTTTGCCAGAGTTCCCTTCCCTTTATAGTTCTGAGTTAGGTGAGTCACAAAGACATTTTGTTGTGATTTGGAAGGTGAAAGGAGGGCAGCAGTCATCCTGATTTGTAAGCCCTGAAGGGGAGAGCTGGGCACAGGGCGCTGTTCAGCTCTTACACGTTGAGGCTTACCTGCTGTCTCACCAGCATGGCCTGGGCAGCAGTCAAAGGAAATTCCACTCTTTCTGCACACTCTTTCTGATTTTCTGGCATCTGGACCATGAAGAAGGGCATTGCTTTTCAAGAAGGTCACCCCTATCATTGAAGTGGGAGACATGAAATGAGGAGCAACTGAAGTAGATCCGATCTGTACTCATGGGTTCCAGCTTATCTTCACCGGTTCCAATTTGTCTTTCTTTCTACACTTCCCAGCCACCCTACTTCTACAGACACACACAAATCAGCCTCATAAAGATTGTTTAGCAAGCACCCACAATTGTATAAATTCAAATTCCTATAATAAATCCCATTATTACAACTGCCTCTCCAAGGTTCTGCTTCTCTGATTGACTCTGACGGAAACAAACAGAATCAGGTGCCACTGTAGAGCATGTTTTATTGACAATAAAATGAGAAGGCAAAGAGGACAGTGCATCTTCCTTTTAATAAATCCTCATTAATGTTGCGTATGTTCTGCCCTTGAATATTTGCAATCTGACATCTTTTATCTTCCTTAAAGTCTTTTCTGACCATTTCCTTTTATGTTCAGATTTCTTGATTTTTTTTATCTCACTACTTTTCTTTTCCTATGGTTTAGGCCTTTGCTTATTTCCCTGTGATCTTCAGAGACTGTGAATAATAACTTCCCTTCATTATATTGTTTGTTACCTGGAAGCTACGGGACTTAAAGTGACCAGTTCTCCTCTGAGCACTCTTTTTTCTAACTGACATTAAAATATTTCCCAAAATTTCTTCTACTCTCATATTTTTATTCTCATTTTTTTGTTGTTGCTTCTGTTCCCATTTATGTTTTGCTGCTATTTTTTTTTTTCATGGGCAGGCATACAGGAATCAAACCTGGGTCCTCTGGCATGGCAGGCAAGCACTCTTGCCTGCTAAGCCACCGTGGCCCTCCCACTGCTATTTTTGATAAATGAGATGGCTCTGAATACAAAGAAACTTAGACATCAGTGATTTAATAGGTTTATACCCATTCCCGTTAAATATTTTAATGACCTGGATTTTTAAGCACCAGAGGAACTTTCATATTTTAACTAAAACAGATTTTATTTATTTTTCTAATGCATTATCTGACCTATAGCATAAGATAGTTAGTGAACACCTTATGTTGTCTTTAAAACCACCTATGACATACCTGCTGTAATCAGAAGTCATTAAAGTAAATGGAGCAAGTCATTTATCCTATTCAGTCATCTGGTATCTGTAAATTAACTACCCACAACTACGCTTCCATCATTTTCATATGCTGTAGTTTCTTCTACATTTTTTAACCAGTTATTGATGGTGCTGGTAGGTGATCTCTTCTATTTTATCTTGCTCTGAAATACTACGGATCTATGAATTACAATATAGTATAGAGCACTATTATTATTGTATGGTACATTATATAGAAAAATCTTGTTTTTCATCAAATGATTGAGACGATCCACTTCATCTCTAAATACCTAATGCAAACAAATCTGATCATCTATTTGATAATAACATAATCATGATATTACTTTTAAGTGTTACCTCAAGAAAAGAAAAGAAAGCAAGGTTTAAGAAATATTATTCATGCCAAGTGAGAAGAAAAATTAGAGGTTTCTGTTATACTAGTGGCCCAATTGCTGCATTTCAATTGTTGTTAGTCACTGAGATGGTCCAAATAACTTTGGTAAGTAGTAGCTTCAGTTCTGATTCACAACCTGAATTAGAAATTTGAATTTCTCAATAAAGATAAGGTTGACAGAAAAAAATGCAAATTTCCTTGCAAGCAATTTATTTAAATCTAGGAACCCAAAACTCTTCATTCCCACCTTTACCACATTTTTCAATTTCATAGTAATAATACATATAGCAGTATATATGTATATATATATATATATATATATATGTATTCCTACAATATTCAGTAATGCTGCTAAAAAATGCTTTCAACCATCATTATCATTCTTTTCTTTTTGCCCCTTGATTTATTTAGGACCCAAGTTAATATCTTCTCGAACCCAGATTTGTGGGCTTACATGGATACATTATGGATTCTGATTAGTTTACTTTTATCTTCAAAATGTCCATCCATCTTATTGCACCAAAGTCTATTTTTTTACTTTGTACATAGTCACATAGAAATGAATATACATAGAAAATGATCTTAAATCCCTGGTCAAACAAGGAGGAAAGGTACATCGAGTTCTAGGATTCTCATCGTGCAGTCCTTAACAACCCCAAGGACATATGCTTTTCAAAGAACACAAATCATTTTGTATAAGAAAAGGCTTATGCAGACTAATTGGTTAAACAACAGATCTGTATTCTTACAATAAAAAAATTAATTACAGTGAGAGGAACATTTATACCTTAATTTTGTTTTCTGTACACATTTCAACTGGAATATGCTAATTTATTTAAATATAGGGCTTATCCAGAACTCTACCACTAGTATAGGTCAAAAGAATTTAGAGAAATGGGGAGAAATTACCTTATATGACAAGATTTGAAATGGGACCTTTCCTATTGTCTTTGAATTTCATCTAAATCATCATCAGATCTAAGGAAGACAAGTGGCAGATACCTTCAAATATTCTAAAGAAAAGTACTATATACACTCCTGTAGGATTTACTAAAGGATGACTAATCTCCTCCATTAAGCTGACTCCTCATTAATCCTAATAAAATATGGCCAGAGATTCACTGAGAGCATTTTCTTTGACAGGATTGGTAACATTTAAGTCTGCATGACTTTTCCCCTTACCTCCCCCAAGTAAGCCAGAGAGAGAACAAGTTCTCTAAAAGATGGCAGATTAGAATCTTATGCTCCAGCAGAATGTCTGCAGAGAAATTTGTTAGCCTGTCCTTTGCTGCCACAGGAGCAGGGAAAGAATGTGTTTGAAAAAGCTTGAAATATGTCCACTGAAATTTGTGAAGCATTGAGACTGATGTTGATGGTTTCCTCACTTTTGAAAAGCCTGAAAGTAAGAGGCAGTTTAACACAGACTGCAGGGGTAAGGAGGAAGAGAAAGGGAAACAGTGAGAACAGACTGTGTACTATCTGAATTTGAAGGGGCAAAGGTAATTGAGTTTTTCCTTAAACCAAAGAAGCCACTAAAATGGCTACCTGGCGAGAGACAAGACCCTCTAATTGGGCCTTAAGGATGGGGTGGGGAGGCAGAGTTGCTGAGGGGAAAAGGAAGGAGATAAACCAGAAAATGCAACACTGTCACAGGAAATGGGGATGTTACAACAAGGGAAGGGTGCAGGTGAGTGCAAAAGCCCCAGGGGAGCCAGCTGTTTGGTTTTGCCCCTAGGAGAGAAGGGAAGGTCTAATTACTATAGGTCCATAGAAGTCTTCCTCCAATCACTTTCTCTGACCCTAACCAGATTCTGAAGAGGTCAGAAATCACAGACAAATGGAGAATGATGAAGATCATAGAGAATAAATACTACCAACAATAAAAATGGACCAAGCTCCCATTTCCCAAGACTGGCTCCTTTCAGGAAGTGGGAAAGAGGAGTTATGAATTGGGTCTGAGATGGAAGTTAGATTACGTGGAGTCAAGGGCTCTGAAACCAGGCTGAGAGGGAAGTGATCAACGCAGCTTCGCGGTCTGCTTGAGATGCCACCAATTAGAATGGAAGAAGGATGGTTGCACCTGGTTGACCGTAACAGACAAAAGAGAAAACAAGGAGACTTTCTGATTTTGATCTAACAAGTTCAACACTTATAATAAATCAGGTATACTTAAATATAACAAAAACACAACAAAGTTCAGGAAGACGTTGTTTCAAAGAAAACAATTGGCTTTGACCTATCATCTATCAAAAGTATCTAGAAACATACAAAGGAAATTTGGAGCATTTTCTTTCACCATGTTTGGGCAGCAAATAATAATTGTTTAGGAAACAGCATTTTAATCACACTTAATCCTATTTCAATCATTTCTCTCTCTTTCCAAACATTTGTGTCTGCTGTATCAGGGTGGGGGTGGGGTTAAGGAGGAAGTTTTGGCAATACTGAGTTGAATTTGGTAGAAATTAGCATTTACACCTCTTGTTAATTATTGTGCCTCACACTTAGTTGTATTGTTCCTGAAAAACAATTAGATTGAGCTGGGAGAACTGCGAGAAATAAAGAAGTTTGGAGAGCCGAGTATAGATCTTAGATATTTCTTGATAAAAAATACGGTAAAATGTCGTGAGTTACTAGTTTTGATAGAGAGTATGTGAAGAATAAAAATTTAAAAATCTAACATTATTGGTTCTCGGAGAAATGCATTCATTCCTTCTTTCCTGGTATGCGCCAGTACTATACGAAGTTACAGTTACAGAAAGGAAACACAACACTCCTTACCTTAATAACTTTACAGTTTTGAGAAAAAGCAGTGTATAGATAAATAAGCAACCACTATCGACAAACACATGTATACACACACACTTAGAAAAGGGATTTTCTAAAGGTGTGGGGTAGTGTTATCATGCCTAGAAACGGAGGTGATGAGCGCTGCTGTAAGGAGACGGTAAACTTCGGACTGAATCTTGAACGACAAATAGAAATTACCTAGGGAAAAAGAGAGTAGGCGGTGGGGTGGTGGATAGGGCAGTGGAGATATTTTAAGGTGAAGGAAGAACATATTTAAAAATAGACACTTTGGAAGAAGTGGAAAATTTAAATAGTTTACTCAGTTTAGCTGGCATGTGGGTATGTTCAAAACAGGAGCAGCAAATGTAATGGAGGGAAAGATCAAGAAGCATGCTTTCTCATACTCTCACGGCCTACTTTGACAAGGTGAGAGACAAAGTGAGTGGCGCTCAAAGGACCCTACTTCAACCAGAGAACTCTACTTCAGTGTTTTATATATATGATACTTTTCACATTAGATTTTAGTTGAAGTATTCTGCAACTTAAAAAAAATTAGAATCTGTAGATCTTTAAAAATAGCAGAAGGCATGCGGACACACAAAAAGCACCAAAAATGGGGAAAAAAAATCAAAAGAGGAGAAAGGATATTGAATCACACCCATGAAAGACTTAGATATTGTTGCTTTTTCTTCAAACTCTTCAGTCATGATGTCTTTGATTCCTGTTTCCTGTTTTCTTGAATTTGCCTCTTGATGTTCTCTTTCCCTGATGACTTTTCCCAAACCCACATTTTAAATATTCGCTCACAAATCCATTCTGTCACTAAACATTCTTTGACTGACAGAAAATGCAAAAGTGAGTGATAACTTACTGCCCATAAGGAACTTCCACCTCTAGTAAAGGGGGACAAATGAGGAGGTCACATATATCACAAATCAATATGTCAAGTTTTATGACAGGTGTACAAATAAACACCTATAAGACCCAGAGAATAAACAACCAACCTGAGAGAAAGAACACAAAGTAGAATAGCTAAGACTTATACTCAAATCCCCAACTTGCCATTTCTTAGCTATGTGCCTTTGCTTTTTTTCAATCATTAACTCTATCTACAGTTTAATTTTCTATCAAGTACAATGAGGGAAAATAGAAGTGCCTGCCTTTGGGGGTCACTGTGAAGACTGAATAAGATTATGATGTAAAGAGATGGACATAAAATTTAACCTGTGTCTTCATCACTTAAAAGTTTTCCAGGGAGCACAGGTGGTTCAGTGGTAGAATGCTCACCTTCCATGTGGGAGAAGCCGGGTTTGATTCCCAGACATGCAACCCAGGTGAGTGAGGTGAGATTAAGATTCCCAGAGAGAGGGACTATGGTGTTCCAAGGTCCTACCCTCTGGGCACTTCAGGTTATTCTACACAGGCTGTCTCTGAAAAATGACATAACTCTTGTGGCTTAACCACTGGATTAGGCTAATGCCTCCCTAAATAATATAATGAGATTTAAAATTTCTCCTGAGTTTCCTCTCTGTTGGTGCCCTATAACCACCACAAACTCAAACACTTTTAAACTAAACTCAAAATCTTTCTCTGGCTCCACATTGTTCTCCTCTTCCTATACTTTCTCAGCTCCATCATAGGCTCCCTGTTCCTACCTCACTGTCTTCTACACTCAAATCCTCGCCCAAGTCTGTTCATATAAGACACATTTATCGTCCAAATATGGCTTCACTTATCGAAATTCATTTATCATCTCTTGTCTGAACTTCTGAAATAATGCCTTAGCTATTCTCCTACATTCTAGAATTTCTTTTCTCTACTAATTGACCAATGATGTCTATATGTTCACTCTTCAAAGATTAACCAGACAACTAAAAGATGCCAAGATTTCTTCCATGTGCTAGGAAATTAATAATAAATATCTCCAAGCTACAGAGGCATTTCTTTATATTATCACCTGTCTAATCTTTTCAAAGCTCATCATATTACTTCTGCTAAAAACCTCAATCAACTGTGTATGTCCTATAGACTTTAGCTAGGCACAAATTCCTTAGTATGACATATAAAGCCAATCGCATTGAGGGGCCAGACTACATTAAAAGAACAAGAAAACTTTTCCCCTAGTCACCACTCCATTTTCAACTAATCAAACTATTTTAAACTTCTCTCCAATCTCAAGCATTCTATACTCTTTCTTGCTTTTGCACATGGTATATTGTCCTTCTGTACAGTGCCCTTCTCTCCATATTTGTCTGGGGCAATGTCCCAACTTTTAGTACTAGCTCAATATTTCCTCCATGAAAATGAAATCAGACAATTAGTGAGTTTCTATTGTGTCTTCATCTTGCTTTAGCCCGTAACCAGTCATCAAACATTTTGTACATCATTTTCTGACTGTTTAGTTTAATGCTTTCCTAATGCCAGTGGAAAACAAATCTCTACATCTCCTTAGAAAACCTATTCCTTTTGGACTTGGCCATTGCATTTCCTACTGTTTTTGTACTCAGATACTACAGTCGTATGTAAAATAATTGAAACATTTAAAGAAAGACCTAAATTTATCCCCATATGGCGATATTTTTAAATTAGAGAATATATCAGTCAGGATTCTCCAGAGAAGCAGGACCAAAAGAATGTACATTACCTATCTATCTGTCTGTCATCTGTCTATCTACCATCTATCCGTCAATCACTCTATTTACTTATCTCTCTATCATATATCCATCTACCTGCCTACATACATGCATACACAGAGAGGGAGGGAGGCATGTTTTATAAGAAATTGGCTCATGCAATTTGTGGGTGCTGGCAAGTCTGAATTCCATGGAGCAGCTGGGTAGAAATTCTCCTGATCTCTGAGCTCTCCGTTCTTGTTCTTAAGATCTCCAACTGACTGGACTATGCCCATCCACACATTATGGAGTATAATCCCCTTTACTTAAAGTCAACTGATTGAAGATGCTAATCCTATCTATGATACCTCACATTAACAACTAGGGCAGGGTTTGACCAAATGCCTGGACATCATAATCTAGACAAGTTAACTCATAAAACTCACCACCACAGAGAACATTGCATCCTACTTCTTTTCCTACATAAATTTCTGAAAGAGAAAGAAATTCTAAATGATGAACCAATTCACATCTTAATCATAGGTTAGAAGCAGAATTCATACTTAATCTACAATAATTAAATAATCATTTGGCTGACTGATGCTACCCTCATTCTCCTAAGTTCTCCAAATGAAAGAAATTTAGCAACTAAGATTAAATCCCCCTCTATGTAGTTGATACAAATATTGAATTTGTTCATTCATTCAACAAACAGCCTTTAGATAACCACGTTGTGCTAAGCACATTGCAAGGCTTATGGTATACAAGATCAAATGAGAATTCTTTACCCCCAAGTTACTCATAGTTTTGTAAAGAAACAGAGAGGAAAATCAACAAATGAAAACGGTGATAGTCCAGAGGCTTCGTTTTTAAGGAGGAGGTAGACATACAGATGGGGAGAAAAGTGATGTCAGTGTGCAACAATGAAAGAGAGCATAAGTGTTCTAACAGCTTGAAGGCATGTTTTTATAAACATAAATGTAGGGTCCCTCTTAATTGTAAATTCCTGAAACTACTCCAAGATGGCTCTTTTTAATCATTATTTCTCACATAATGCATTGAGCAGTAGTAAATATTTCTTGAATAGATAACTCTCTTGGAGAAGTAATGAGAAATGGTAGTTCTCAAATTAGTTGAAAATCCTTATATGTGATTTGGAATTAAGATCAGGAAATAGACATAGTAGTGTTTAAAAAGTTTGGAATTTAATCCCTAAGGTTTATTTGGACACTCTAGAGTATCAAATAAATTTGAGAAGATATGCTGCAGCACAGACTATTAATATTAGATTAAAGTTCATTGTGGAGCAGGATTTTTTTTTAATTTCCAAATAGAACTCATTAATTCTGTCAAGATAGAGCTGGCATAAAACAGATACATACCAGTGCAGGGAAAATAAACAGACAAAGTGCATGTGTGTCTTTTCAAATGTAACTTTAAAATGGTGTTGTTTACTATAAACCTCTATCGTATAGAGTAGTGACATGGAACTCACCAACTCTGGAATTTAGTTGGGGAGCCTTTCAATAACGCCATGCAAAGTTGGCCACAACCCATGGTTTTGTGGAATAGTGTGCTATTGTTATTACTCTCCTTTACCTTATGGCTGTGAAATTCAAACAAAGTCCACAGGGCAGCAGGCAAATGCTTCCTGCCCCCAGGAGGGCAGGTGAGGACAACAAGCAGAAGAGTACGAAAGAATAAGGACGTTGGAGTCCATCAGACCTGGATTAAAATGCTAGACTGGAAGCAAAACCTGAGTTCTGTCATTTGTAAATTGGACCTAACTCATGCTTATCCTCCAGGTTCAGCAAAGGTCCCATCTCTCCAAAGCCTTCATAATTCCTTACAAGAAATCTTGACACTTTCCCCACTTTCCATTCCCCATTGTCTTAAAACTTGCTTCCCCAGTCAGTAAAGGACTTACCTACATTTTACCTAGCTTTTCAGGCAAAAGTGTGATGTCTTTGCTACTTTCTTTTATTCAAACGCCAGAACCAATCCATCAGGAATTCCTGTCGGCAGTATCTTTGAGATAAATCCTGAATCTGACCTCATCTCATAACCATCACCACTGTCACCTTAGTCTGAATCACCCTCGCTGCAGGGACCACTGTAATGACCTCCCCCTCATCTTCTTGCTTCCATTCCTGCCATCCTGTGTTTTATTTTGTACAACAATTAGAGCAGTCTCTTAAGATGTAAATCAATCAGATTATGTCACCTCCTTCCCAAAATCCTACAAAGCTTTCCATCTCAATTGGAAAAAAAGATCCAAACACTTGTCATAGACTACACGATCTTACGTGCCTGGTCCCTGCCAGACTCTCAGAAATATTCTCCACCAGCTGGTCTCCTCGCTCTAAACATACTGGCCTTGTTCTAACTCGAACAGTGCCAAACACTCATAGATCTCAGGGCCTTTACATCAACTGTTCTCCAGCCTGAAAGGCTCTTTCCTCAAATCTTCACATGGCTCATGTAAACATGGAATGGTTAATAGTTTCACTAACCATCCTGATCTGCTTGACCTTCCTTTTTATCCAGGGAACTACAAAGAACAAACAGAACAACTGAGTCAGGCTGATATACCAATAATCTTTCACAGCGCCAACTACGACCTCTGACCCTCCAGAGAAGAAAAGGTCATGCTGAAACCAGCAAGTCTGTTTATTTTCACTAGATAGCCCTGCTCCTGCAGAAATATCCTGCCTGTCCAAGTTGTAAAATTAATGAAACGTAGTCCAAGAACAGCATTCCCCAGGCAACTCAAGTAGCTCCCTCTCCCTTGCTCCCCTCCCCATTGCCCTGCCCCCTCCCTTTGTTGCTGGAAGTCATATAAACTGCTTCCCCAAAGCTCGCCTTTTGAGCAGTGACTTCGTGTTGCTGTTCCGCATTGATGCTACTTTAGTTCAATAAAACTTCTTCTGCAATTTGGTTTTCAGCATCTGTTTACAGCAAAGCACTCATTTCTGGCCATAGTTTGGGGTTTTGCTCAGAAAGTCCGTTCCTGAAAACCTGAGCAAGGGGTACCGCCCCCCCGCCCCCATTTCTTGTTACATTGCTTAGTTCTTCCTTATCCTTATCTGATATTCTTTATCTATGTATTTATTTGTTTATTGTACAACTCTCCTAAGGAATCACGGTATCCATGAAAGCAGGAAAATATGTTTCTTTTGTTTAAATATCCTCAGTGATAGCCA
The DNA here is from genome assembly GCF_023851605.1 of Tamandua tetradactyla. Taxonomy (NCBI): domain Eukaryota; kingdom Metazoa; phylum Chordata; class Mammalia; order Pilosa; family Myrmecophagidae; genus Tamandua; species Tamandua tetradactyla. The sequence goes on along the minus strand of NC_135328.1, from coordinate 84,941,796 downwards.
TGGTGTCTTGCACACAATAGATGGTTCATAAGTATTTGTTGAATAAATAAATTGTTCCCTCACGTACCCTGCAGAGATCCATCTGGATGCTCTCTGTGATTTGTATCTATTTCACCTATATTTCTAGTGCTTAGATTGCATCTGTTTACTTTTCTATACCCATCACTAGATTATATGTTCTTTGGCATCAGAAGGCTTTCCCTGGCTTGTTTTCCATTGTATGTTGGTATCTACCCCAAGTTCTATCATTTAATAAATGCTCAATAAATAGTTGCATAAAATGGTTGATCATAATGTCTGGGACCTCTTTAGTATTAAAAGAAATGATAATGCTAATAGATATTCTTATTTTATACAACTAGAAACTTCTTAACTAGTGCCTGCCTAAGGAGAGTTTAAAAAGCTGATTAAGAAGTAAATATGAGGGTGAAAAACAAGCCATTTGTCATTTCTATTCTAATTTTAGAAAACACAATCAAATTAATTTAGATGTATCACCCCTAGGGCAGTCACTTCTGTGCAGACACAGAAGATACCTGCAGTTTACTTCCAGCATGCTGAGAAGCGTTTTCCCAGCCAAGACAGATAACAGGCATTGGTAGCATTAAACTTATTTCTCTTCTCTATACCATTTGGCACTAAAAAGAAACATACTTTTAACCTAGGGCTGTTGTAGCACACATATTCAACAAAGGCATGAATTGAAAAATACGTTAACAGTGTGCTCTGACCAAACAGAAAAAAAAAAGAAGTAAATTACCTTGTGATTAAAAAGCAGTTTCTAACCTACCAGGAAAGCTGTCAAGAGCTGATGACATTATTTTCAAGGGTAGAGATAGGAGATAATCTTCATTCCTAGAAAAAGCTGAGTCAAATGATTGCCAAAACAATGAAGTAAAATATGAACTTCAAGTATTTCCAATACTGTATGATTTTGAATTACTGTTTTGGGTATTTATTGAAAACAGCAACATGATTTCCAAAGAAAGCTATCTAAATTTGATACTAAGATATCAGAATTTGGGAGGTATAATTATTGTTCTCTCTGGAAATTTCTATTTATATAAATTACTAAAATCAGAGATTCTAGTGTTATCCCAAATCCCCTGAATAATAAATAAATAATAAATCAAATTGGGGGGAAATAAACATTAGGGCAGTCTGTTATATCAATAAAGTACATATAAAAAAACCTTATTTAAAGGGCAAAGCCATTTCAATCCAAACCAGAGTAACATGCAGTATCGTGTGGTTATGATAACAGAATGAACAGGTAGGTAATTTCAGATCCAATCATCTCTCCTCCATTTGCAGTTACTACCTTTGCTTTCCTTTGTGAACACAATTGGAAAACTTTGTTCTCTGTCCTTTGACTCTAGTGATTCTTTAACCACCATCTATCTTTAATCATTCAGGAAATCCTCAACAAAGAGTGGTTTTCACTGTAACTATGTTAGCACACACTTGGAAACTACAGAAAACAATATCTCTCAGCTGGCAACAAACACTAATTCCTGCAAGGTCCATTGAATGGGAGTGTTAGCTTTTGGATTGATGAATTTCTTTTGATCTTTTGATCTTTGACATACCAAGGCTATATTTGATTTCAAACTTATTAAAATGTCAGGTTACAAAAATATTTGGTTGGAATCTTAAAAAAATTTTAAATGGTTAAAAATGTACTCTTTCTAAAATTGTTTAAAAAATAAACAGAAAACTACAAGTGCTGGGAAAGATACAGAGAAAGAGGTATAGCTACTCATTGTTGGTGGGGATGTAGAATCGTGCAGCTGTTCTGGAGGGCGATGTGGCTGTTCCTCAGGAAGCTAAGTATAAAATTGCCATAAGATCCAGCAATCCCATTACTAGTTATGTACTCACAAGCACTAAAAGCAAGGTCATGAATAGGCATTTGCACATCAGTGTTTATGAAACATTATTCACGATTACTAATGGATAGAGGTGGCCCAAGGGCCTATAGACTGATGAATGAAGGGTGATTGTGCAGCTGCAGGAAGGAATGAAGCTGTGATACATGCAACAATATGAATGAACCTTGAGGACATTATGTTGAGCAAAATCAGTCAGAGACAAAAGGACAAATACTGTATGGTTTCACCAATATGAACGAACTATAATGAGCAAACCCTGAAAGTTAATTTAAGGAGCATAGGTTGTCAGAAGATATACAGAGGGTAGAGATTGGGCAATTGATGCTTAAGGAGTACAGAATGTTTATAAAGGTTGATTGTAAGGGTTCAAAGAAATGGATAGCATAGTACTGTGTGATGATAAAACAATATTGTAAGTGGAATTATCAAAGCTGAGTTGAGTGTGGTTGAAATAGATTAGGGTTCTGAATGTCACTAAAAGAAAAGCTAAAGGATAAAAACTGGGACTGTATAACTTAGCAAAACCTAGAGTGAACAATGACGGTGGTTAATTGTACAAGTACAAGAAAGTTTTTTCGTGAACTAGAACAGATGTTATCACTTTTACAAGTGTTAATAATGGGGTGGCAGATGGGGAAAATGCAATGAATGCAAACTAAGGTCTATAGTTAACAGTAACACTGAAATATTCTTTCATTAATTGTAACTATACCAAAGCTATTTGTCAATAATAGGGGATTTTTTTCTTTCTGTCCAGAAGAAATGGGAATGTTCTTAGATTGTGTTGATGAATGCAGAGCTGTATGATTATCCCAGGAGCCACTGATGGCACACTTATGATGGATTGTATGGTGTGAATAAAACTGTTGAAAAAATGTAATTTTTAGAGAGTTAATGCAAAAATAACAATAAAGAGGTTAATGAAAAAATTTTAAATGCATTATCTCACTGTAAGTAATATCTTTCACATAAAGCAATAGAAACATCACAAGGCAATAGAATTTCTGTAGACCTTGCAAAATATGCATTGACTGTTTCTAGATTAACTAATTTCCCTGTTTTTTTTTCTAACAAATTTGTTTTCCCTCTCCATCACTACTTTCCAAAAATCTTACCGGTTTTCCATATATATGTAGTTAACACTTTCAGATGGCAATCCATTTGATAGTACTGTATCAAATGTTTTTAAAAGGGATTAGTTTATGTCAACTTTTGTATATGTTTTCATGACTCAACCCCAAAATACAGTAGGAAACATATAATGTCTTCAATATCTATTACCTTATTCTCAATAGGCCTTCCCTAAAAAAAATATGTAAATCTTAACAGGCACCTTATATGGAATATTTGGTAAAGCTATTGTGGTACACAGGGATTTTGTTATCTATTTCAGCAAGTCAAGTTTAGTTTTAAGTTATCTGCAATATTCTGGGAGAAGAACTCCAGATCTCTCATGTGTCAATTTTTATTCTAGTGCATAGACATACTTGTATATGAAGACAAACCAAAAAACCTGGTAAACAAGAGGAAAAGAAGCCAATTGAAGATACAATAACAAAATGACAGAATTCAGCATTTGGTCATGTTGTCATATAATGTTACTGTAAATCGTATAAATCCATGTAAAAGAATTTTTTTGTTGTTGCTTGTTTGTTTTTATTTTCTAGTTCCTGATATTAGGAAAACTACATTGAAAGAAAAAATATTCTTGAAAGCCCTAAAGATGGCAAGAAGTCTGTAGCCTCAGCGTATCAAATCCACTTATCCCCATGGTACGACTTGGAACAGATATTTCACAGCCTATTGTTTTGAAAGGTAATTCCTGAAATTCTGATTCCCACCTTGATTTTTACCTCTCTCTCTCTCTCTCAATCAATCAATCAATCTCCCTTTCTCTTACTAGTAATGGTGATTGGAAATAAGTTTAAATTGTCAGAGAATAGAAGCTATTATTAAATAATTCCAGATACCTAACAGAGCTGGCATGACCAATCTGTCCTAAACGTATACTTGCTATGCTCAGATCTAAGTTCAAAGCTCTAAACCAGCCACTGTAGGGTCTTTATAGGTTCCAAGGGCATAGCTATGAGTTTTTTTACTCTTAGATGTATTTTTTTACTGTTCTTTAAAGTCGGATCTCATAAATCTGCCAGTTTCTAAAAATCTGCAGCTTTTTGAATAGTGGCCCTTGTATTTCGATTTAAACCAAATGGGAGCAAACTTATTACTTTTATTCTGAAAGGTCATTTTTCATCAAGATTGTATTAGAAAATAAATCATTTAAAGCCATCCTTTGGACGGTTCCTTGCATGAATGTTTTAAGAAGAACATGTAATGAGAGCATCTCTGCAAAGCAAAGTGGATTTGTCAATCCAAAATGGTCTGAAGCTGCCACCTCCTGGCATTTATGTGGTATTTCTCTAAATTCAGTATTCCTCCGCTGAAGAGAAGTGACATAATTGGAACAATCTGCAGTACCTCTACCAGTATCCAAGAGAGGTCTGTAAGTGCAACAAAAGCAAAATGCCAACATCATGGCTCCATTTAAAAACAGGCTGTTATAGTAAAGTCCAAGCAATTTCCTGTAAAATCAGGCAAGGTCTAGTACTTGAGATGGAGACGTTTCTGTATGCCTTTGAAAACTGAAAGTTTACATGGGATGGAGGTTATTATGGTTGGTTGTTTTTTTTTTCCAGTATATTCTCACTTCATCAGGATAAATCACAATTTAGCACTTTATCAGTGCCCAGATTTGAGACTAATCAATTTAATCCCTTACTGTGGAAGCAGATGTTCAGTTTAGAAAATAAGCATCAACCAAATTATTGACAGCTATCTCTGCGTAGCTGAAACTCAAAAATGAAAATTCATACTACTAAAAGATTTTAAGTGCTTGTATGCATTTTTCTGATCATCAGAGCTAAAATGGTGTCTGTTGGGCAACATCAATAATTTATGCCAGGTGTTAGCTTTTTTTTTAGAACAAGCTCTTGGGATCATTCAGGAACAAAAGCCTAGAGCACAAATAAGCTGGTCAGCTGTGAAAACCCACTGAGCTCCATGAATGGCCACTCTCTTGTCTTTCTCAGAAGGCTATTTTCTTTTCATAATTGCCAGAAAAAATAAATTAAGAGCTTTACTATTTTTTCCATGTGCCTATCTTTCCTATAATGCTTTTCTCCAAATGAAGGGTAGCTGGGTAAGATATTTAAAATGAATAAAATAGCTCCAAGTAAAGAAACTGATGACTTTGAGCCTGCAAGAATTGTAGAACCTAAGTGAAGATTAATGAGGCCTGAAAATGGAGGGTCCCATGGTCTCCAAACAATTGCAAGTTGTCTCACCTCAACCTTCTCTACATTGAACAGCTGCCCATTTTCAAGGCTCATTTCAAGCAAAATTGTATTTGTTCCTGCTTTGACTCAGAAATAGTTTGATAAAACCTAGGACAAATAACTTAGCTTTAAAGGTTTCCTCACCTATCTATGTTTTTTTCCAGACCAGGGCAATTCAGCTTGCCTTCTGTCCATTGCAGAGTCATCATGATTGGGTATGTGCATTCTGACACTCTCCCCTAGCCTTGGTAATCAAGGACCAGGATCTTATTAAGAGTCTGTTTATGAGAGTGCACTATTCAAAAAAGGAAACATTATATAGCTTCATTTCTCTTTCCCCGTTCCATAGTCCTAGAGATGGAGTGCCTCTAGTGGTCAAGGAGCTTTGAAGGTCTGCATTATCTTTGATGAAGGGAACAGTGGATGCAAGAAAAAATGATTTTCTCCAATTGACTCTAGATTCCTGGATATTGCTAGTGCCCTATAGTTTGCCCGAGAAGATATAAAAACTGATTTGGTCTTAATCTTTCAAACGTTACGGGAGGTGTACACAACTCCATCTGACTATAATGTCACAGGAATTTTATGTAGTTAATATATCTTTCCTTGTTATCAGAAATGGAGAGACAGTATTAGATTAGTAGGCGTTCATCTAGGCTCTGTGAAAACCACCACAGAAGAGTCTACATTTGTCATTTTGTCCATTATTAGAGACCATCTATGGAATTTCTTTGTTCATCATGTTTGTCCAGTAAGTCCCCTTAACCTTATTAATCTTTTCTTATGGGAACCTCTGAAATGTTTTTACTCCCTACAGTTTACTTGTTCAAATTTCATGTTTACATGTTCAAATTTAGCCAAGGATTTTGGATTATCCGTCTCTTTCCCACCAACATTGACTAAACTCAGAACACTCAAATGCAGAATCATATAGGGTTTTAATGCTTGCCCAACGTGGTCCAATACATACATATATTGAAAACACCATAAATCCCAATTAATAGCAGATACTACTAAAGCAACCAAATAGTATAAGTAGTAAGGCAGGTGAGGGTGATTGCTTTCTCAGATCCCCTCCTCTCTTTCCAGTGTGTTCTTTGATCTCCTTCCAAGGGGCTTCACACCGTACCTCCTGACACTTTCTATAGGCTTTTGCCAACTACTCGGCTACTCAGATTTTGGTTGTTTACCCTGGATGGCCATCAAGTCCGCATTATTTTGCTAGTTTAGATAGTTGTACAACAATGCAGGAAGAAAATAAGTGCTTATAGTGGAACCAGAGAGAGAGGCAGCAACTGGACAATTTGGGCTATGACTGCTGTCCCTGTGTGCCAGCTTGAAATGATGTATGTCCCCTAGAAAAGCCATGTTTTAATCAAAAGCCCATTTCATAAAGGCAGAATAATCCCTATTCAATACTGTATGTTTGAAACTGTAATCAGATCATCTCCCTAAAGATGTGATTTAATCAATAAAATGATTAAATTGTTAAGCTGGATTAGGTAGAGGCATGTCTCCACCCATTTGTGTGGGTCTTGATTAGTTTCTGAAGTCTTATTAAAAAGGAAACATTTTGGAGAATGAAGGAGATTCAGAGAGAGCAGAGAATGCTGCAGCACCATGAAGCAGAGAGTCCATCAGCCAGTATTCTGGAGATGAAGAAGGAAGATGCATCCTGGTGAGCTTCATGAGAGCCAGGAGAGAAAGCTAACAAATGACGCTGTGCTTGCCATGTGCCCTTCCATCTAAGGGAGAAACCCTGACTATGTTCATCATGTGCCTTCTCAGATGAGAGTGAGACCCTGAACCTCATTGGCCTTCTTGAACCAAAGTATCTTTCCCTCCATACCTTTGATTGGACATTTCTATAGACTTGTTTTAATTGGGACATTTTCTCAGCCTTAGAACTGTAAACTTGCAACTTATTAAATTCCCCTTTTAAAAAGCCATTCTGTTCCTGGTATCTTGCATTCTGGCAGCTAACAAACTAGAACATCTTGTAAAGAGATACCAGCAGTGGGTCATAAGGTACAGGTACCAAAAGCTACTTGGGTATCATGATAGGGTCAGAGTCTTGAGAGCCTTTGAAAGCTGAAGTTGTTTTCTTCCCACAAAGATGCAAATAAATATTCATAAGAATTGAAAATCTGTAAGCAGCAGAGGGCTAGATAAGGAAGGGCAGATCCAGAATAGGAAGGAGAAGTTATCCAGGGAGAAGTGGAATGGCATTTCTGCGGGAGAACTATTGTGGCTGAGAGCAAGTCAACAGACATTAAGTTTGATGAAGGCTGTCTTTAGAAGGAACTAATAACCCAGCCACAAAAGAGAGCCCTGCTGTGAAATTCCAATCCCACTCCCTTCCTAGAATCTAGGAAAATAATATTGCATATTTCAAGATACTTTCACCTTTCACAGAAAGTCTGTGGTATGCTGTTTGTATTATGTACAGTATACAGCAATGACATGCAGTGTGCTTATTATACACAGTTGTGATAATCGCATTTCTATAGACATATATAGTGGCGCAGAATATTGCCTTGAAAATGTAAATAACTCTCTTAGTAAATGTGAGAGGGTATGTTCATCAAGGAAAAATATTCTCCATAATAGAAACCTCTTGACTAATTCTTGGTAAGGAGAGTCGAGAACCTGTTAACAGAAATTTTAGTCCCTTCTCATTTCTTACAATTATAATTATGTAATTGTATTTCCTCTATTTTCAAGGAAAGCTGTTCTCATTGTTTGAGTTAATGTAAATATGGAAAAAAGGTGAAAGCTCAATGTGGTATTCTCAACAGCTCCTCTAGGAATCTATTTATTATTTTAGGAGAGACAGCAAAGTATATGTATGTGTGTGTGCATTTATAATTATGCTTCATCCAGAAATTTTAAAAACGTGTATTTGAATAGTAACATGATGACTTCACTTAAAATTGATAAATAAAGGTAATTTCCACCCATACATTCTTGTTTTGTTCCCTACATGCCATTTACATGCTATAAATTTGCTGAGCTAATGCATTAAACACTCACCTTCAATTTTCCCATTTAGGCACAGATTACACTTTGTATATAAATGAGTTTTAGGAATTCAGAAAAAAAATTCTGAGCAAGCACTACTAAAACATGCATATGAATTTATTTATACATGATATACATTTAGCAATCTGTTAAAATATTCTTTATAAATCAGACAAAGAAATGATCAATTTACAAAATGAAATAAATAGTATTTATTTTAAATGTATCAACCTTTTTTAAAAGATTGAATTAGATTATTTTTTTAAATCTAAGCTTTTTAAATATTTATGATACAATTCAAATATCTGAGACAGAGGATTATTTTGCTACTTGGTATAATAACTACCATAGCTGGAAAAAGTTATGCATATACAAATAAAAGAAAGTCATCATTTCAGCCTCAAATTCTTCAAAGAAATTTGCTGGATTATGGCTAGTAAATAGACATCTTTCTTGATGTTCATCAGTTGCTCTGACAAAGTACTTGAAATGGGTTTTATTTTAAATAAACAGTTGCAAAACCAAAGAAAATGCTTTATTTGCTTAAACAGGTCAGAACATTCTAGTTTCAAGTTTTTCGAGTGTACCCATATGAAAGATTTACTGGCTATAGCTTACATCATTTTAGGCATCAAAATCATATAAAACCCAGGTTCATTTCCCGGACCATGAATCAAAAAAAAAGAAAAAAAATCATATAAAGATTCCAAAGTTTCCAAACATCTGTTTTCAGAATTCCTTCTCCCCATGGCACAAGTCTTTTGAGAGAAGCAGTTACTTTTCACTTATCGTTAACATGTTGTAGATAAGTCTCTTCCTAATATCTGCTAAGATAGCATTTCTCCAATTTTCATCAAAGAAAAAGTCAGAACATTTGGATCACTTGTTTCTGTATGATACAGAAGATTCTAAGAAAGCCCTGAGTGTTTAAAGATGTTTGCAATTAACCAAGTATATGGAGCACATTCTGGGGAACACAAGCTGCAAGACGTTGTAATATGATACAAGTGAAGGAGAGCAGTCTGTACAGCAAATATTTCTGATGCTTTATTAATTTCATTTTAGCTAAATATATATATATACGCATGTTATATGTAATATATTATATCTTTAACTAAATTATATATAAATATGTGTTATATATATTTGAAAATCCACTCTTTCCTTAAATAAAGACCCAATAGAAGTTTTGCCCATAATGAGTAAATCAGCCCCTCATAATCAATGAATCTTCATGAATCGTATTTTAAAAGTTAAAAAATTCAGCTAACAAGGAAGTCACTGAAGGATGACACTCTTGGAACAAGCACTATGTCTTCTTTAGTGACCTTCAATGTTCTACATTCCCAATCAATGCTATACCTCCTTTATAATTTTTTTTTTCTAAGACAAATGCTACAGTCTCTTTTGCATAGCCATTTTGGATTTTTCTAATATAGGAATCCAAAGTACAGTTTCCCCCACCTTACTGAGTACCATAATTTCCCACTCCCCTTCCACTGTTGCCTGCTGACCACAAAGCATGCCTTGGAGAGTGTCTTAGTGCAGGTGGAAGGACGATCTGTAGCTGTGACCTGTTAGGGAACCGGGTGTTAAGGTTCTAGGAACTGGCGGGTACTCCCTTGTCATTCTACAGTGCAGTTTTTATAAACACCTATGTCCTGCATTTAAATGGTGAATCTGTGGTGTCCTTTTTGGCACAGAATCACTATTTCAGGTGGGAGAATGCCCCACCTTATTTCAGGAATTACTAGTCTAAAAAAAGGTTAGATTTATTTAAAAGAAAAAAAAAACCTTCAAAATAATATAGCGGTTTGTGTTTTTAAAAAATACGTAAAATAGTCCCTCATTGTCATTAACTCAGTTGCAGGAAAGTTCTTTGAAGTGAATATAATAAAAACTAAAATGTATTTGAGAGGTTCTAAAATCCTAGCCTCGTTTAGTAATTTAGCTATGTGCCTTTTTCCATCGCATCCGGTGAAAAGGTCACATTTGATTGAAAAACTCCATCAGAGGGGATATCAGATTCAACAATACAATAGCAGGAAGATGAGGATGTATGATTCGGCTGACAGCTGTGTTTGGTTATTTGATGCTTGTCAGTTCCCAGAAACCTTATCTTTATTTGGAAGTACCTACTAGAAGATTCATAAGTGACTTCCTATCACAACACAAGCACTATTATGTATTTAATGTGATGTCCTGCTATCTGCGGGAAAAAAAATGAAAATGAGCTCAAATCCAAGATGGGAAATGATGTGAAAGGTTTATTTAGAAAAACCAATGGCCATGCTTTAAAGACTGTCTTTTATTACCCAATAATACTACTAAAAGAATGAGACATTTGTAAGTGCCATCTATAAAACACACACATAATAGACTTCTATGAAATGATTACATATTTCAAACAAAGGGAAATGGAATTTCCTAGACTTCTGAGGGGGAGGGCAAAAAATAAAATCTTGGTTGAATGAGTCCTCCATGCACACCAGACTTGTTCCCCTTCACACAGAATAGGAATCAAAATCACATGATAAATTGCTGCTTATTCTATCCATTTCATGCAAGCATAAACAAGAAAGCAACAAACAGCTAGGAAACTATTCCCAGACTATTTCCAAGTTTCTCAAAAATTATTTCACACAGTACCCTAAACCTATCAAACCCCACAGAAAATGGGAAATAAAGAAATTAGGTAATTTTTTGATAATTTAATTTTTAAACCTTGCCAAAATCCGAAAGCGTTAATAAATAGTGGCTTTGCTCAGAAGAACAGTATCTACAAACTCATGATCTGACCAAGTTTTATTCCATGACACCAGAGTCCAGCCACCCTTGCTGAGTGATTGCCAGGCTGGAGCCAGGTCTAGTCTCAAGTAGAATGAGATTGTCTGCCAAGGCCGGATTTGCCCAAGTCTCAAAAACACCTAAGCTGAGCCCTCAGCATATATTTTGGAATGATATATAAAGTTTAAGTTAACTAAAAGTGAGTAAGAACAGATTAGTTGGGTTTACAAGGGTAGTTCAGTGGTAGAATTCTCACCTGCCGTGCAGGAGACCCGGGTGCGATTCCCGGTCCATGCACTTACCAAAGAAACAAACAAACAGAGCAAAACAAACAAAAACAAAGAAACAAAAATTCAACAAACGGTGCTACTATAACAGGATATTCACATGGACAAATAATGAAATGTGACCCCACCATACAGTATGCAAAAAAAAACAGGGTAGTAAAGTGTGTTTATTTGCTTGTTTTTGTTGTTCTTATTATAATGTGTTTGGTGTGTAGTAACTTAATATTCCAAAAATACCAATAAAACTCAATTAAGGAAAGCCATTATCTGTGCATTCAGTCACACAGTAAACTATGATGTGGTCCCTATTATGGGAGCAAGAATGCACTGGGCACTGAATGATCTCCAGAACAAGACCCTGTTCCTTGCCCAGGGTATTTTTATTGTAAAGGATGACGTGGACCCGTCAGCATGCAATTCAGTAAGTGCCCTAAGGTGGGTAATTCAGAACAAGTTGGGAACAAAATAACAGCCAGTTTAGGTTGGGAAGGAGAGTAGTCAGCAAAGACATTTCGTCCAAGTGATACTCTGATACTTTCTTGTAGGGAATGGAGGACAGGATGAGGCGAGAGAGTTCCAGATGTGGGGGATGGCTCATGATGCATTAGAGGGGTGGGAACTCTGCCCATACATTGTAAGAGGGGGCACTGGGCAAGAGACAAAGTGAAGAGGTAAACAGGTGCCTTGAATTAATGTTGTCAAGTTTGAACTTTATCCTTAGAACAGTGATGAGCCATCTCAACAATCCTCAGCAATGGGCACTATGATATGTATTACAGAAATGGGGATTTAAGACACAAAGATCATGTGTGATTTTTCTAAATAATTACATATATTCTTCTGGGTTCTGGCGGGAAAGAGACGGCGCTCTCAAACTGAGTTACAGAGGATAACTGACTGCAGGGACTGCTCACAGAGGGGACTCAGTACTGAGGGAAATCAGCAAGGTGCTTGTCAAAGCAGGAAGCCTAAGGAGCCAGCGGGAGGAAGAGGTGACTGGAATCCAGAGAGAAAAGGTACAAGCGGTCCACATACATTCCATAGCAGGTACCAATAGGAAGGGAACATGGGGGCATAAACACTGTGACCCCACTTTCCATGGGTTGGAGCCAATTGGAAGGCAGAGGATAAGGGAACCCTTTCCTTAACTCTAGGGCACAAAGCATAGTCGAGAAAGGTGTGGAAAGAATCTGAAGAGGTAAAAAAGGACAAGCAGGAAATCAACAGCAAAACTTAAGCTTATCTCCATACCCCAAATCATTAGATAGAATTTTAAAATATCATTAAATTAACAATAGCAAATGTTACTTTCATAGGCCATTTTTTCCATTTTGATATAAATAAAAAGTTGTATTAGCAGGACATTAAAAGAATGAAATTATTTTTTTAAAAAACATCAGTGAACTAGAAATTCCTGGTGAATTGATAACTGTACTATTGCCTTTGGACAGTAGAAGGTGCCTTTATATTCCCTCGAAGGATGCTGTGGTCATGGTGCTGATAGCAGTAATAGAAAATAATGAATTTATATTCAGTTTAAATAGAAGTGACTATTTGAATAGTCTGAACTTCATGAAAGAATTTTTAAGATAATTAGAACTTAAGCAGTTTGAGATTCATCTATTTTACTGTTAAGCTAATTTACCAATGTTAATTGCCTTAAAGAATGGAGAAAACTTGTTTCGTTGTTTCCTTTTTCCTTTAAGATAATAAAGAATGTTTCCCTACTTTCAACAAATTGGAAAAGTTTAATTTCATCCTTGATCTTGAGGTACATTTAACCAAAGTTTTAATTGAACACTTTATTTTCCAAAAAAGATGATACTTAGTCTAATACAATGTATTATAATAAACTGAGGAAAATCCACTATGAATTTTAATCAATTATTTTAATAATAAAAAAGGAGGTCATACTTAATGAAACATACTATATAATATTTTTTAGAAGAAAGTTTTAAATAAAGGTACAAAACAGAGCCTAGAACACTTGTCTGGGAGAACAGAGATACTTATTTTATTCCTACCAAGGCATAAACTAGCTGTATTAGATTGTTTAACTCATCTAACTTCTCTAGGCCTGTTTATTCCCTTGGTCATTGAGGGAGTTGAATTAGATGACCACTGAGACTTGCTCCAGCTCTAAAATCCTATGATTCCTAGTAATTACAATAGCAATGTCACACAGCTATAACAGGGCAACACGAGGGATCCTTGAGGTGGCCGAAGTATTCTGCATCTTTACTGCAGTAGTGGATACAGGAACCTACACATATGATTAAAAATATACAGAACTAGGGAGTGCGAGGATAGCTCAGTGGTAGAATTCTCACCTGGCATACAGGAGACGCAGGTTCCATTCCTGGTCCATGCACTTCCCAAGAAACAACCAAGCAAAACAAACAAACAAAAATTCAACAAATGGTGCCATAATAACTGGATACTCACATGGAAGAATAAAGAAATGTGACCCCACCATACAGCATACAAAAAAAAACCACATAGAACTAATCAGACACACACATCTGGATACAAGTAAAACTGGGGAAACATAAAAAATATGTATTATATTATATCAATATCACTATCGTGGTTTAATTTAATATTATCCTATAATTTTTTCAAGATGTTATCTTTGAGGGAAACTAAATAAGGAATATTTGGGCCCTCTGTATGATTTCATACAGCTGCATGTAAATCTGCAATGATCTCAAAATAAAAGGTTTAATTAAAAATATCTTTAAATAACCACATCAGCAATTAGAAATGTTGTGTCAGTAACATAGAAGCAAAGGGTCCTGGGTTTGAGTTCTGGTACTTCAACTTGGATGCTGTTAACAGAACTTGAAACTCTTAAGTTTCAGTCTAATCACATGCAGCATGGGGACAATGCTATTAAAGTCTGCATAGACTTCATGGATGAATTAAAACAGAAAACGCATGAGAAATGAGTCTAAAAGATAGCTTTTTAAAAATTTTTAACTTTTTATTGTATAGTAGAACATGCATATAAAGCAAAAAAATAAAAAAGCAATAGTTTTCAAAGCACTTGTCAACAAGTAGATACAGGACAGATCCCAGAATTTGTCATGGGCTACGATACGATGCTCTCACATTTTTCCTTCAGTCTCAAAAGAGAACTAAGAAATACCACTGCCACTCTAACTTTGAAAGAGTGTAGTAAATATTCCTTACCCTGTTTCTGTGGCTCCTTGAAGATAACAGTTTTTATCTCACTGAATGCTGCTTTTTGTCCCTCAGGGACTTTCATTTGCTAAAGAGATTACATATGCTTTATGGTTTCCCTAGGTTTGATCAGAGCTAGCATGCTCACCAGAGCAAGAAAAAAACGTATAAACATAGAAATGCTTCTAAGAATAAAATGGCACACTAACAGGCGCTGCTGTCTTCCTCTCTAATCCTCCCGCCTCCAACCTCATTCCAGGGAAGTCTTCAAAATGTGAGGGAGGTTTACAGATATGGGAAACTAGTGAAAATCTGTCAGAATCCCAATGGAGACAAAATTTATCTGGGTCCTCCGATAGGAGGGAAACACCCCATTCAGAATGGAAGAGGGACAGGTAATTGTGAGAAGCTTCTCCTGGAGAAAATATTCTTCATCATACTTTTTTTTTCCTTTTACTCCGAGTTTCCCCAAGAGATCATCACCCACCCCTTTTAGTGGTAAAGGCTGAAAGACACCAACTGTATCCCTACCCTGGCTGGGGAAGGGATTGTAGCCTCAGAGGACACTAATCTCCGTTGGGTGATGCATGAACAAAAGGTGCAGACACGTCTAATGGCCCGTCTGGGCTCCCTCCACCCACGCTGCTCCAACACGCAAACCCAGGTCTCAGAAATGTTTGAAAAAGAAGAACGCTAGCTGAGGGGCCAACTCCCCTGGTGAAGAGGAAGCAAACAGAACAAAACTCAGATTCTAGCTCCAGAGACTCTCCACATGGAAGCTCAGTTCTTTCCCATTTTTCACTCTCCAGAGGCAAGCGAAGCTAGGGCACTAGACTTTAATCCCTTGGGCTGATGGTACTCCGTAACTGATACCCATGAGGGAATCTGAGATAGTGGGGTAAAATGACAAGACAAGACACGTGCCATCTGAGGAGCACAAATGTTACAAGAGAAAATGATCACCTTTCCTTCCCAGAGTCCCACCATGGCCCGGGGCCAAGGAGGCACTTGGAGCGTGTTGCCTCACCTAAGGGAGGGATACTCAACAAACTAACCAGTGTTTTTGCACCTTAGTCATCAACCAGTCCCCACAAGCTGAGGGAGTGGCTCCCTCTCATAATATTCTTCAGGAAGAGACTAAAGTATGCATTGACTAGAGATGGGGTAAAGAAAATGTGTATGTAGTGTTTCGTCAGGATTGAGAGCAAGATTTAAACTGATAACGCATATCCTGTTGGGTTCATTGATGTCCCGAGAAGAAAGGCAAGCATTTCCACCTGGTTTATGATACCAAGGGCCTTTCTGCTGCTCACCATATCACAGCTGAAGAGACAAAGTGCACAGGCCAGGAATCGAACTCAGCTCTCCCACATGGCCAGTGAGAATTCTACCACTGAACTATCTGTGCACCCCTCAGTTGTTCCTGACATTCAAGGAAAGCTCTGTTATAACACATCTGGAAACAGATGGAAAAGATGTCTCAGAGTCTAAATTCCAGCAATAAAAGACACTTAGATATCAAAATGTCATTTCAACAAAAGGCTACAAAATATACAAAGAACCAGACGAAGAACTGAATGAAATCAGGCAAACAAGAGATGAACACAAAAAGAGTATGGATAGAGAGATGGCAATTATGAAAAGGAAGTAAACAGAGCCGAAGACCATGGTATCAAAATTTAAAACTTCCCTAAAGAGGTTTAACAGCAGATTGGAGCTAGTGGAAGAAAGGATCAAAGAACCTGAAGATAAGGCAAGTGAAATCATCCAGACGAGCAAAAGAAGGAAGAGTGAAGGAAGTGAACAGAGCCTGAGGAATTGTGGAACACCGTCAAGCATTTCAATAAACACATTGTGGGAGAACTAGAAGGAGAAAAAAGGAGCAGAGAGAATATCCAAAGAAGTAATGGCTGAAAACTTTCCGAATTTGACAAAAGACAAGAATATGCTTATGAAAGACACTCAATGAATTCCAAACAGGATAAATCCAAATAGACCCATGCTGCTGTATATTATAATCAAACTGTCAAATGTCAAAGATAAAAAGAGAATTCTGGAAGTCAGAAAAATAAGCAATATGTCATGTTCAAAAGAGCCTCAATAAGATGAAGAGCTGATTTCTCATCAGAAAGCACGAAGTCAAGAAAGCAGTGGGAAGATATTTAAATTGCTGACAACAAAAAAAATTGCCAATTAGAAATTCTATAAGCAGCAAAACTTCTTTTCAAAAATAAGGGAAATAAAGAGTCCATGGGTAGTTCAGTGGTAGAATGCTTGCCTTCCATAAGGAGACCCGGGATCGATTCCTGGACCGTGCCCCCCCCCCCCAACCCCAGAATAAAAGAGTATAAAATTAAAAAGTAAGGGAAATATTAAGACATTCTCAGATGAACAAAAAAATATAATCACACTGCTGAACATGTAAAAGATAAAGTGTTTTGAATTTGAATTCCAGCTAGAAGATGAATTAGCATAAGGACACTGAATATCCTCAAAGAGTAAGAGGGAATAATGACAAGGTTTATGAACAAGCATTTACATTACTTTTTTTTTTAATTTTTTTTATTAATTAAAAAAAAGAAAAGAAATTAACACAACATTTAGAAATCATTCCATTCTACACATGCACTCAGTAATTCTTAGTATCATCACATAGATGTATGATCATCATTTCTTAGTACATTTGCATCGATTTAGGAAAAGAACTAGCAAAACAACAGAAAAAGATATAGAATGTTAATATAGAGAAGAGAATTAAAATAATAATACTAACAAAAAATATATATATATAAAAAAGGAAACAGAAAAAATACAAAAACAAAAGATACAAACAAACAAAAAACTATATTTCAGGTGCAGCTTCATTCAGTGTTCCAACATAGTTACATTACACTTAGGTATTATTGTGCTGTCCATTTTTGAGTTTTTGTATCTAGTCCTGTTGCACAGTCTGTATCCCTTCAGCTCCAATTACCCATTATCTTACCCTGTTTCTAACTCCTGCTAGTCTCTGTTACCAATGATATATTCCAAGCTGATTCTCGAATGTCGGTTCACATCAGTGGGACCATACAGTATTTGTCCTTTAGTTTTTGGCTAGACTCACTCAGCATAATGTTCTCAAGGTCCATCCATGTTATTACATGCTTCATAAGTTTAGTCTGTCTTAAAGCTGCATAATATTCCATCGTAGGTATACGCCACAGTTTGTTTAGCCACTCGTCTGTTGATGGACATTTTGGCTGTTTCCATCTCTTTGCAATTGTAGATAATGCTGCTATAAACACTGGTGTGCAAATGTCCATCTGTGTCTTTGCCCTTAAGTCCTTTGAGTAGATACCTAGCAGTGGTATTGCTGGGTCGTAATCCATTCTGCCATTCTATGTCTTTTGATTGGGAAATTCAGTCCATTAACTTTTAGTGTTATTACTGTTTGGATAATATTTTCCTCTACCATTTTGGCTTTTGTATTATATATATCATATCTGATTTTCCTTCTTTCTACACTTTACTCCATACCTCTCTCTTCTGTCTTTTCGTATCTGACTCTAGTGCTCCCTTTAGTATTTCTTGCAGAGCTGGTCTCTTGGTCACAAATTCTCTCAGTGACTTTTTGTCTATAAATGTTTTAATTTCTCCTTCATTTTTGAAGGACAATTTTGCTGGATATAGGAGTCTTGGTTGGCAGTTTTTCTCTTTTAGTAATTTAAATATATCATCCCACTGTCTTCTAGCTTCCATGGTTTCTGCTAAGAAATCTACACATAGTCTTATTGGGTTTCCCTTGTATGTGACAGATTGTTTTTCTCTTGCTGCTTTCAAGATCCTCTCTTTCTCTTTGACCTCTGACATTCTAACTAGTAAGTGTCTTGGAGAACGCCTATTTGGGTCTATTCTCTTTGGGGTGCGCTGCACTTCTTGGATCTGCAAATTTAGGTCTTTCATAAGAGTTGGGAAATTTTCAGTGATAATTTCTTCCATTAGTTTTTCTCCTCCTTTTCCCTTCTCTTCTCCTTCTGGGACACCCACAACACGTATATTTGTGCGCTTCATATTGTCATTCAGTTCCCTGATCCCCTGCTCAAGTTTTTCCATTCTTTTCCCTATAGTTTCTGTTTCTTTTTGGAATTCAGATGTTCCATCCTCCAGTTCACTAATTGTAGCTTCTGTCTCTTTAGATCTACCATTGTAGGTATCCATTGTTTTTCCATTTTTTCTTCTTTGTCCTTCACTCCCATAAGTTCTGTGATTTGTTTTTTCAGATTTTCTATTTCTTCTTTTTGTTCAGCCCATGTCTTCTTCATGTCCTCCCTCAATTTATTGATTTGGTTTTTGAAGAGTTTTTCCATTTCTGTTCGTATATTCAGCATTAGTTGTCTCAGTTCCTGTATCTCATTTGAACTATTGGTTTGTTCCTTTGACTGGGCCATATCTTCAATTTTCCGAGTGTCATCCATTATTTTCTGCTGGTGTCTGGGCATTTGATCAGATTTCCCTGGGTGTGGGACCCAGCTGGTTGAAAGGTTTTTCTGTGAAATCTCTGGGCTCTGTTTTTCTTTTCCTGCCCAGTAGGTGGCGCTCGTGGCGCTCGTCTGTCTGCGGGGCCCACCAGTAAAAGATGCTGTGGCTCCTTTAAATTGCCAATCTGAATCTCGCAGTCGGCCCGGGAAACCGTGCGTGGAGTGGGGGGTCGCCGGCCGCCGCGGCTTGGGGGAGTGCCGGTCCAAATTGCCCAGCTGGCCCGAGACGCCAAGCGTGGTTGGGAGGGCCCCGCTATCCAACGTTCCCAGTCAGACCGGGGAGCCACGTGCATGGAGGGGACCCCAGTCGCCAGCCGCCCCGGCCGGGAAAACGCGCGCCCCTCGGGTATCTCACCACAGCAGATTCTCCCTGCCCGTTCAGCCGTTCCAGAATGGGGTACGCTGTCTTTTTGGTCTCTGTCGTGGCTCCGGGAGCTGTTTTGTATTGTTTCTGTTTCTTCAGTTGCTTTTCTGGAGGAGGAACTAAGACCCGCACGTTTTACTAAGCCGCCATCTTCTCTGGAAGTTATATCACATTCTTCCTAACTCACTTAAAGCTTCGGCACTGCAACTAAGTAGTAAAAACACAGCATTCACATTTATATTACTTTTATGAAACATTATAAAGATGTATCAAATAACAGAATACACACATTAGAAGAATTTATCAGTGAACTGGAAGATCAGATAAGGCAATCCTCAGGAGGGATTCGAAAGGGGTGAAGAGATTATACTGTCAAGTTAAGACATGTGGAGGTAGAGATAGCCATATCAATATATGTACAGAGATAGCAAAAAAGAAAAATGATAAAATAAAAAAGAGAAAGAAATAACTGAAGAAACAGTAACTCAGAAATTACCAGAATTAGGGGAAAACTGGAAGAGTAACATTGGGGAGGAGAGAAAAACAAAGAAACTTGTAAATTGCCAAGTAAGATATATAAGAAAAGGAATGAAGCTTAGCTGCAAAATGGTGAAATTTGAAGAATTTCAAAATAAAGATAAAAGCCTAACTGACTTCTGAAAGAGAAGGAAACAATATCATATTCACAACAGATTTCTCAACAGAAATATGAATTTCAGGAAGAAAATAGTATAAAGTATACAAAACACTAAAGAAAAGCACCACAAGCTTAAAATTTGTATGTCCAACAAAAATAGCATTGAAATGCCAGGATAAAATAAAGATAGTCTCACTTTTGTAAGGCTCAAGAGTGTTCCTGTGCAAAGAACCTCTTTCAAAAACCAGCTAAAGATATTTTAGCAAGAAGAGGAATTAATCCAAGAAGATACACTAAGAAACAAGTTGAGTAAATATCTTATTAAAAGAAAATGCAACTTATTCTGCGTCTGGATCATACTAAAACGGTAATAGGTCACCTCATCTCTTTAGGGCTTATTCATATCAAGATTTTGGTACAGTGCACTGTTACTGCTTTGTCAGCTAGCACAACTTTCTAATTAGTGCTAAAGTAGAGCAAGGACGCTTGGAAAATTTTAGTTATGCGAAAATTAATAAAGGGTATTTTTCACATGGGTGATAAATGATAGATTAAACACTTGTAAATTTCACTATAAACACTTTGTTCCAATTTAAAAAGTAAATTGATGAAGTATCTTTACTGGCTCAGAGATGGACAAACAGTAGCTGTCAGAAATATCGTTCTTTTTTTCCTCTCATTTACCACAGAGCTAAGCTTAAGCAAAATAGAGGGCCATATAGAAGATGTGCTGAGTCAGATACATATCTGTACATTTAAACAATACTATATTCTATTAATTTCATTATGGATGATACAATAGTCAAATGCATTTATTTGTTTTAAGTTGGACTAGACACTCTGCTCCAATATCACTCTAGCTTGTTCACTCTTCCCTGAAACTAAAGATATTAGAAAACCTATAATCTTTGAATCCATTTATTTTCAACCCTCAAAGCACATACTCAGAAATTTATTCTTGATATGAAAACAATACTTCGTGGATAAATTACAAAGTCTTCCACAAAGCCAATAGAATATACATCTTTAAAACAAAAAACAAAAACAATGCCCTACTCATGTTGACATAGACAAAGAAATGAAGAGGACAATCAATTATCTTAATGATTTAAAATCTTAAATTAACTTTTTCTCAGTTATCATGATGGTATACATCTACTTGCTAGATTTGTTATCAATTTTTACCATCACAAAAAAAAAAGTTCAAAACAAAAATAAAGACAAACACAAAACTCTTTCTACTTGGTTGTAAACGATTAGGAGACATGATTTGGGTTTAATCGTCCCTGGCAATAAAAATTCTTTAGAGAAAACCATATGTTTCACATTCTAAAGAATATGCCTTTTGCTTTCTTTCTTTAATTGGAAAAATAGATTTAAATTTTTTAATTCAGAATTATTAGATATTTCTCACCAAGAATTCATACTCTGAGCTTGAGGATAGTGATAAAAAAAGGAGTTTTGAACTTCACATCAAAAGCTAAGCCATTTATGTTAATCAGTTACTTTCTCTTTGCCACTGCCACTGAATTTGAAATATTATAATCTGGAAAGGAGGGACTATGAAGGACTATTAGAGAAAAAAACCTTAGGTAAATTACCATACGTCACCCAAATGTATATGACCTTTTTCATTTACAGCAGAGAAAACACTTTCTCCCAGTCATCTTTAATTTTTGTTTTAAAAGGTTAGTTTGGATTTTTTTTAATTATCTAGTTTACCACTAGTTGCTAAGGAAGAGCCTTTATGCTTATGAAATGTATGACCCTATAGATGATCTCTTCTTGGGATCTTACATCCCATCTGTTGGTACTAAAAATAAATTTAGGGCGGTGTGATGGTGGCTCAGCGGCAGACCAAGCCAGAGACCCAGGTTCGATTCCTGGTGCCTGTCCATGTAAAAATAAATAAATAAATTTAAATGAATTCTTTTGTTTAAAAATGACTTAAATTTACATAGTGATTAAAAGAATAAGACAAACACACATCTACTTTCCCAGAACAAATTGTTAACATTTGTTCTCCTTCTTTCATATCAAAGAAAGAAGTCACACAAACATTTGTACATTTGAAGCGTGTTGTTTTCTATCCATTTTAATCATAGATAATATAATAGTCAAATGTATTTTTCAGCTTTGGCCTGGACTAGATGCTCTCTTAAATCATTCTAGGTTCTATCCCTTTTGTTTTTCCCAATGAAGCCAAAAATATCTATTTCTTTTTTTCCAGTACAAGATCAAGCTGAAGATCAATGGTCGTATCTGTTTAGTTTCTTTTATCAGAACAGTTCCTCAGCCTTTGTCTTATATGACATTGACTTCCGCTGATTACACTGTCCTTCCTCACCCTTTTTTCAGTAGAATATTCCTAATTTTGTTTGTATCTTTCTTCATAAATAGAATTAGGTTGTGCATTCCCAGTCAGAATACAGCATAAATGATATTATATCTTTCTGATAGTATCACATCCAGTGGAGCATTAAGTCCATTTATGCCTACTTGTGAAATTAGTTTTGATTACCTAGTCGAGATGCTGTCCCATTCCTTCACTGTGTAGTGATTTTTACTCCTTGCGCTTAAGGAAGAATCTGTGGTGATTCTATCAAGGTCAGGCAAATATCCTACTCCTCTACAAAATTTCCCTCTTAGATGAAACATTTAATTATGATTCTTGGTTGACCCAATCTTTATTGCGATGGTTATAAAAAGGAGATTTTCCACTTGAACCATGCCCCCATCTTCAACAGTTAGCATTGTACTGTAAATAAGAGCTCTCATTTCCCCCTTCTTCCACATTTATTTTTAATCTATTTACTATTGCTATAAATCCATGGTTTCTTAAGTTTTCCAAAAATTTATAGTTCATTCCTCTCTTTAATTATTTTGAACTGAAATTGTCCCTGATTTGGCAGGAAAGCACCTTCAAGCTGACATCTGTGTCCGCGTGACCGGTCTCATAATTGTTTCTAATGCTTCCTTACTGTTTGGCGTGACAAGATGCACTAGACTCATCTTCCCTCCCCAACCCTGTACTCAGCATCTTTCCAAGGATCCTATTTCCTTTCCTTTGTACTGTGGCATTAGAAAATAAGGTCTGGGTGCTATCTGTGCTCCTTGACATCGTTGGTGCCTTTGTTTCTAGAGCTTTTCAGTGGACAAAGTTAGGAAACATGCAAGTACATGCACCCACAAACACACCAACAAACAGAAATGCATGAGCATGTACAAATATTCACATAGATGTGTAAACATATTCCTGAATAGACATACACATATATAGTTTAGAAATTAAGAGTACATTTCACCCTATTTCCAAACCTTCCCCATCTGGCTCATCCTTGTCTTTCCCCATTTTCTATTTTTATCTCCATGCTTCCTCAGGTCTTCCAACAATATTGACATATGTATGCATTTACACAATCAGAATTGTTCTGCTGATACTACAAAAACAAATGTAAAAAAGACAGGGATTTGTTGGCTACTTAAGACTATGGATATATAGTTGAATATTGTGCTCACAAATGTCTTAATCCGTGCTTACTTCGGTAGCACATATACTAAAATTGGAACGATACAGAGAAGATTAGCATGGCCCCCGAGTAAGGATGACACAAAAATTTGTGAAGCATTCCATACTTAAAAAAAAAATGCCTTAACCCAGGTATCCATGTATTTTGTTTTCCTTTTCTACCACTTGATAACTATAGACCTTGGATAAGCTTATGAACTTCTCTGAGTTTCAGGATCCTCATTTGTGAAATAGGCATGATAGCAACTCCCACTTTGAAGGGTTATTGTACGAAGCAAACAAGACAAAGACCTTAACACAATGTGTGATGCTGAAAGAATTCAATAATAGGCCTTTAGTGGGAGAAAGAAGAGAAACTTTAGATTTAATAGACTTAATGGTAATAGCGGTAGTAGTGGTGACAGAATTAAATTTTTGATTTATTGAGATATGAGTCTATTCTGCTATTATTTTTGAAACATGGATCTGCTTAGGCCTGATTTCAAAGAAAGGCAATCCATTCCAAATGTGTCAAACTTTAAGTTTATTCAATAAACGTTCATTAAGGGTCTGCTATTTCTAGGTATTGGACTTATAACTATAAGACATGTTCCCTGCCTTTAAGTGGTTTATAAGAGACTATACAGATGCAGAGACGAGTAAACTAAATATGAAGACAGATTACTATAAAAGAGGCATATTGTCAAAAGGGGTGGAGGTTGGGGAGAATGTGTGAGAACTGCAAATAAAATACCTGTGTTTACATATGGGGCCCAAATTGTTCCTGTGGTACCTACAGTATCCACACAAATAATGGTCACTATGAAAAAAATATAGGGAGTTTCTATAATTAATAGTATTCTTTGCCTAATTTTAGAATTTCACTAAAATTGTTTATAGTAATTGGTCCACATTAAAAATGACTGTGTTAAGTCAATTTCCATGATTTCTAAATAGCAACCCTCCACTAGGCTTTGACTTGTAACAACTCAGTTTACAAATGAAGCAATGTTTTATGATGCTCTATTTCCCCATGTATTTTTTTTATCAAGCAAGTCTTGATAGTCTGAAATGATCTTGAATCAGATTCACCTTGCCCTTGGCTTAATATTTATAAAAACAATTTAGGCTCAATGAAAGAAAGATTCTAAACGAACAGCAGTAATAAAAATATCACCTTTTTATAATATCTACCAAGTCGCTAACATATATGACATTGGAAAGTGATCAGTAACCTTTCAATGTGGTTTCTTGGTTTATAGATCTAATACCTGGTTCTAAGAAAATTTATAAAAAAGAAAAGAAAGATCTGGTTCTCCAAGAGGTTTTCTAAAACTATTTTCTAAAAGTTGCCCAAATGTTATGCCATAAAAAAATGATTATGTGGAAATGTCCTCTAACAAGAATATTTGATGATTTCCTCACAGATAGAGAATAAAGCTCTAAATATATTCCCTGGTATTCAACACTGTATATCATTGGACAACTACCACCTTACATTTTATAATTTACTTTCATGAAATTTATGTTTCATCCAAACTGTAATACTATTTCCTTCATATACTCTCAAACTTTGCCTGCATCTTTTCATTACTTATTCTATCCTCTCTTCCTTTCCCTTCATCTTGTAAGTCACTTAAAGCACTTAAAGTGACTTGGGAGATGAAAGAGAGTGATTGGATAGATACAAAGTAATCAGGTGGAAAGAGCGCACATAGGATGCACATGAACTTAAAATGTTGATGGTTCCCATGCAATTTATTAAAAAGAGAAATACATCATTTATTTTTGTGCCTTCCATCCTCAATTCTCATGCTTCATCCTCCTTTCTTTATTTCTTTCTCCCTCATTTTGTTTTCTCTCTTTTTTTTCTCGCTTTTTCTTGTCCTTCTTTCATTCTTTTCCTTTCTTCTTTCTTTTTTCTCTTTTTTCTTTATTCATTTGTTTCTTTTTTAATTGTATTTTTTTCATTCTTCTGTAGAGCTATTCAACAAATATTTATTATTACATCCTATATGCCAGTTACTGCTCCAGTTACTGTTATAACAATGAGAAGATCCTGGTAAAGAAGACAAAATTCCTTGTCCACATTAATTTTTATTGACTGGGTTTTGTAGGTGGCTAGGTAGTTCACCCTAATCACATATTACTGGAGATACTAATAACCAAATAGTTATATAATATAGGTCAGAGTATTTAAACACTCTGAAAAAATGTATCCCCAGTGGGAGTGAGAGTGATTATTTAGATAAGGCATTTATCAATATTCTTTCTGAGGGATGACATGTGAAAGACATGAAAATATCCAGGAAAGTATATTCCAGGTATGTCAGAGATTAACAAAAAGGCAAGACCAGAGATAAAGAAAGAATAGAAAAAAAATAAAAATAGCAAAGAAGCTATAGAGATAAAGAGCAAGCCATATGGGGCTTGGTAGAGCAATGTATGAATTTGGATTTTATTTTAGGTGAAATTAGAAGCTACTGGAAAATGTTATAAACCTAATGTACTTCTGCGTAAGGTTTTACAAATATCATTCTGGCTGATGTTTGTGAGAGTAGATTGCAGGTGGGCAAGGGTTTGTTCAGTGGCTTTATCTGTCATCTAGGAGAGAAGTGATGGTAGCACAGACTAGAAATCAGACTTGGGAATAATTTGGGGAAAGTCTTGAGGATATATTGATGCACTGGGTGTGAGACTAAGAGAGAGAAGCTAAGGATAACTCCAAATCTATTGGCCCACACCCACATGTTTAATAACGAATGCTCAGTAGGTATTTGTTGACTGAATAATACATTTTTGCTCATTATTAAGTATGGTGCTAGATTCAATACTAACATTATGATGAGATTTGCAATAATTATATACATAGTGAGAGGGAGAGACAAAGAGTTTATAAACATTACATTCTGAGCTTTTCTTTTAAGGCTTACAGAAATATGTATTCCGATAAGATGAAAAGGTAGGAAAGTCTACTGGGGATAGGATTTGGGGGTTAAGAATTTTGGAGTTAATCCTTACAGAACTATAACTTTAAAGGGCTTTTCTCTGAATCTAGCTGCTGCTGTGGGTTTTGACTTTTTTTTTTTCCCAGTGCAGCAGGAAAGCAGGAAGAAATAGTAAACTCTGCCCCTGCCCTGATCTCTAGGGTGCCAGCATACATGTCAAATGGTATTGGAGGTTGAACTATGCTCTCTGAATTTAAAATGCAGAAGCCAATACAATACAACAGCCTCATAGACAATAAAAAAAAGCAGTGTTTTTATTCTTCTAGCACACTCACTCATTGGGAAAGTTGATCCCAATTTATGTCCCAGTGATATCAAAGTTCTTATACTTTCCCGCGTATGTCATCTGTTTTCATACCTCGTTCTCTATCTAGACATGCTTTCCTTTCTTTTACTTGTCAGAGTACCACCTTTGTTTTCATTCCAAGCATAATCATCTTTCAAAATTGACCTAAGTGAGTTTAATTTATGCTTTGATAGCAACCTGTGCTTAACTATATCATACCACATGCCACAGCGAACACAGATTAGCGGCAATATTTCTCTCTCTCTCAACTACAGTTATCTTGAGGGCAGAGACTCTTTCTTATTTATCTTTTTATTGTCAATATCTTCACAGTTACTAGTGCATAAATATTTAGATAAATGTAGACAAGAACTGAGGTGAAGTAGAATTGTGCTCAAACTCCCTCCATCCCACCATAAAGTGATGACGCACAGCATTTATTTTAAGAAGAATCAAGATGACCTTTCCTTGCAGAAAGGATATAGTGGGCTTCAGTCAACCATTTTTCTCGTAACAATGAAGGGGAAAGCAGGGTAAATTACAAAAGTCATATTTTTATAAAGAACATCTAACCTAAAATTCCAAAGAGGAGAAAGCCCCTCCAACATAAATTCTTGATCCTGTTCTCTTTCTTTCTAGAGGCAGTTGCTAATCTTAGGCACAGGATTGCCCTATGCAGAAAGACTCTGAGACAGAGGAAAAGTAGCAAAGCATTTAGCAATCAAATAGGCTCAGAGTAAGAAACTGGAAAATTCATTGGCCACAATAAATGGTCAGCTTTACCTTCCAGATATTTGCTTAAATCTGAAAGTTTTTGGGAGACAGAGAAACTGGAGTGAAATCCCTTACAGGCACAAGGTTTGCCGTAAGTACAATACCCTGCTGGGACAAAGGGCCTGTATCAAGCTCATTGTCAGTCTCTCTCTCAATTTTTTTTGGCAGTATTTTCAACTGTGGCGGGGAGAGTCTAGAGACCTAGGCTGAGAAAACCTGAAGGACAAAAGTGGACTTCCTCCAAAATCTCAGGACTAAGAAGGGAGAACATCCAAATAATAAAGCAGATGCACACTGCATCTTACTAAAACAGCATCATAGTCCTGTCGTAGTTCAATGTCCAGTAAGACTGAGGTGATCAGCTTTCTATCCCATCTGCCTATAAAAGGAAAGGGAACTTCTCTGGTGAAATATAACAACATCATTTATATACAATGTATAGAATAAAACTTGAGAAGTTACTATCTCTTAAGAGACAAATGACAAAGAAAGACAAAAAGAAAATCAAGAGTAAGACAATAGTAGACCCAAGGATGACCCAGACAAAAGAGTTACAAATTGACAAATATGCTTTAAATATATATATATATATATATGATAGAAGGATAAAATAATTAAACTCATGGAGAATTCACAGATAAATAAAATTCCCTTTTAATGGACATTTTAGAATTGAAAATGTTATATCTGAAATTAAGAACTCAGATGAATTTAAGAGCAAGGTATAACAGCAGAAATGATGATTATATAGTAGGAAAAGAGGTCAATAGAAAATATCCACGATGAAACACAGAGCTGTGTGTGTGTGTGTTTTAATGAAGGGAAAGAATAAAATAACATAAGAAATAAGAGGAAAATTCAAAAGTTCAAAGATGCATATGAATTTCCATCAACAAAATTAGGAAAGAATGGAGCAAAAGCAATATTTGAAGAGATGATGGATGGAAGTTTTCCAACACTGATGAAGGACAGCCCCCAATTCAAGAAACTCAGCAAACTCTAAGCAAAAAAAAAAAAAAAAAAAACAAAAAAAACCCACATACATACACACACATCATAATGAAAACCAAAGACCTAAGAAAAAGCCTTGAAAGTAGCCAGTAGAGAGAAAGGGGAAGGACTGGGGAGAACCCAGAACATCAAAAGTGGGACAATAAACTTACAACTGATTTCATCATAGAAGCCAAGAATATAATGAAATTATATCTGTAAAGTGCCAGAAGAAAATAACTGACAATCTAGAATTTTATATTATGTGCAGTGAAATGCTAATCAAAAATGCTTGTAAAATACATGGACATTTAATATATTATATTAAGAACAAAATGAGTGAGGAGGGTAAAGAAGTTAAAGTGTCATAGTCTCTTGCATTGTTTGAAAAGCCATTGTAAAAATAAGTAAAAGAAAATACTGAAGAGATTTAAAATGGATGTTCTAAAGGCAGATATCTTATAAAGATCTCATCCAGATAGCACAAACTTCCAAAGTATGCCCAGCCTCCAGCTACAATATTCCTCAAAACCCTAAAGACATCCAGAAACCATAAATAAACCACAAAATAATGAACTCAGCAAACTATCTAACCTGAAGGACATTTGGACACCCCAAATATCCACAAGCCACAAACAATTTATGCAATCTTTGTTTTCTTTAAAAACACTCTCACCTGGAAGTGACAAGACATGGTAGGGGTTGCTGCCTGAATGGTGTTCCTCAAATTGCAATTCTAAGCCCCCCAATAACGGCTTTTGTTGCTTTGTCTTTGAGTGTGCTATTTCTCAGCTGATAGAATAAAAACAGCAGCAAGGTCTACTGCAGTAAGTCAAGGATGCAGGTTTAACTTTTAGGGAAACCACCAAGAGAATAATATAAAAAGGCTCAATAGAGGGCTGAAAGAAAAGAAATGATGATATATTGAATATTTCTGACTAATCAAAAGGATAAAATATAGAAAAAAATTACAAATGCATAAGCAGAAAACAAATGGCCAGATATCATATAGAAAGTCTTAAATACAACAATAACAGTAATCACCTTAAATTTCAGTTGACTACACTTTATGATTAAAAGATTAAACTTGTCAGACTGGATTTACAAATCTATGCAACTATATGCTATTTCAAAGAGAATACTCTAAGTATAAGGATACAGAAGGTTAAAAAGTAAAAGGAGAAAAGAAGTTATATTATGCAAGCATTAACCAAAGGAAGTCTAGTTTTGCTATATAAATACCAGACAAAGACTTTAAGGCAAGAATATTACCAAAGACAGAGACAGTTCATAATAATAAAACATAATTCAATAGGAAAAATAATCATTACTAAATTTGTACCTTGTAACTTCAATATATATATAAGAAATAACTGAGGTATATTACCTAATCACAGCTGAAGATTTTCATTTTCAGTAACTGATTTAAAAAGCAGACAAAAGTTGGAAAAGAGATGGCTGATTTCAACACTATTAACCAGATTCATTTGACGTTTGTAGAATAGCCCACTGAACAAATGTAGAGTATGCATTCTTTCCAAGTGCACAGGAAATTTACTAAAGTCAATCATATGTTGCATCATAAAATTTTAAAGAAAGAAATCGTACAAATTATGCTCTATGACCACAAAGGGTAGACAAATTGGGGATTTAGATAAAATGCAGAAAATGAAAAACATAATTATAAAAATTGACACAAGAAGAAATGGTTCTGAATAGTACTCTATCTAATGAGGATATTAAATCTATAATTTTAAAATCTTCCCACAAGAAAAAGTCAAGTACCACAGTACTTCAGTGAATTTTTCCAAACAACTGAGGAAAAAACAATACCAGTGTTACAAAAATTCTTCCACACAATAGAAATAAAGGGGGTACTTTGCAAAGAATTCTATGAGGTCAATGAATTATAGATACCAATACATGACAAGGACAGTACAATAAAACAAAATGACAAGTAAGAATCTCTCATGAACAAAGATGCAAAAAATTCCTGAAAAATTATTATTGGAATAAATATAATGATATTTAAGAAGTGTAATACATCATGAACAGTGTTTATTCCAGAAATGCAAAGTTAGTACTACAAAAAAAATCAATGTATCCCTACTACCTAAAAAATAAAAAATCAATGTGATCCACCACATTAATAGAATGAAGGAGAAAAACCATATGATACTCTTAAGAAATGCAAGAAGAATGCAATATCCATTTATGAATTTTAAGGTCTCAGCAAATCAGGAAATTAAGAATGGTAGAAAATCTCCTTAATCTACTAAAAAAAAAAAATCTACGAATGAGCAGTATACTTAATGGTGAAAAATATACTTCCCCCTCCATTCAAGAGCAAGACAAAGAGGCCTTCAATCACCAGTTCTAGTCAACAATATATTGGAGGGATTTACCAGCTCAATAAGATTAGATTTTTTTCAGAAAGTACAGAAACAACCCAACTTTCCATCAACAGATGAATGGATAAACAAAATGTGGCATATACACATGATGGAATATTATTCAGCAATAAGAAAGAATGAAGTCTTGAGGCACACGACAACATGAATGAAACTTAGAACATTATGTTAACTGAAATAAGTCAAACACAAAAGGACAAATATTGTATTTCTGTCCTCTCACTGATACGAATTAATTATAATGTGGAAACTCGTAGGCATAGAATATAGAATAAAGGTTACCAGAATATAGAATGACGCTAAAGAATGGGGAATGGTTGTTTAATATATGCAGAATGTTTAAGCAGGGTGAGCTTAAAAGTTTGCAAATGGAAGAGGTGACAGTAACATATTATTGTGAGAATAATTAACAGTGCTGAATAGTGTGTGAATATGGTGGAATGGGGTACTTTAGACTCATGTATATCACCAGACGGAAGGTTAGAGTTTATAACATGAGAATGTACAACACAGTGAATCTTGCCTGGACAATGTCTTGGATTAATTTAGCAAATATTAAAAAGTTCTTCCATTAACTAGAACAAATGCATGGCACTATTACAGAAGTTAATAATAGAGGGGTATATTGGAAAAATGTGAAACTATGGATTATAATTATCGGTAATATTTTAACACTCATCAACAGTAACAAATGTACTATACCAATACTATGGGTCAATAATGGGGCGGGATAACATGGATGGAAGGATTTTATTTCCATTTTTATTTTTATTCCTTTTCTAGAGTAATGAAAATGTTCTAAAACTGATCATGCGTTTGGATAAACAACTATGTGATAATTCTGTGAGCCAGTAATTGCATACTTTCAAAGGTTTTATGGTATGTGAATATATCTCAATCAAACTGCATTTAAAAAGTAAATAAATTGAAAAGAAGAATCAAAATTGTCTTAATACATGGGTGACTAGAGTACACATATAGAAAATTGAAAAGATATCCAAAATAATACACTATTAGAATTAAATAAAGGAATTTAGTAAGGTATATAAATACAAGGTCAGGAAAAGTAAAAAAATTAATTGTATTTCCAAATACTAGGGAAAAAATACAAAAAATGAATTTCCAAATGCCATTAAAAATAGCACCAATAATCGTAAAACATCCATGGATAAATGTTATGAGAGATAAGCAAGACTACTAAACTAATAACCACAGTTACAGCAGAGAAAAATTAAAGAAGACAAACAAATGGAATGTGGATCAAGTGAAAATTCCCGTACATCTGTTATAGCACAATAAATTGATGCAATATCCTAGGAAGATCCATTTGGTAATAACTACTGTATCTGCACATAATCTATGACCTAATAATTATACTCCGAAGTATGCATTTAAGAAAAATTACAATTTTTGTATCAAAAATAATGCACAAAATATACATAATATATTTGCAATAACCCCAAACTTGAAACAAACAAATGTCCATTCAAAAACAAAGCAAAAAACAAACAAAAATACCCATTCAATGTTGAATGCCTAAAAAATTATGCTATAAATAAATGATTCACAATTATATAGCAATAACAAAGAAACCTCAACACAGCATGATAACTCTCATAGACATAACTTGAAAGAGTTCAACATAGTCTTTACCTCAAGAGGCATATTGACTGGAAGGAGCATGTGGGAGTCTTCAGGGGTATTGGAATTGTTCTATATTTTGCTCAAATCAGGCACTTTACTAGTTTTAAGTTATACTTCAATTGAAAAGAAAGAGCTAAAAGAATGGATTATCAGAAACAAACATTTAGTCCCTTCGAGCTATGACTGTGTCTTATATAGTCATCCTGCCTGGAATTTCACAGCGCATTGCTAATACTAATTTACATGCATGTTTTTAATGCTTGATTATTCACTGCATGTAAATAAAGAAGCAGATCATAGGATCCTACTTATCGTTCTACCCTCCTCAGTATCTAACTCATTGCTTGGCATGTAATATATATAAAACAATAAACACAACAGATGATTGTGAGAAATAAGCATTATAACATATGAACACATAACCTAATGCACTGCCAGGCATAGCATGTTCTAAAAAATACTTGTTATTTTCCTTCCCTTCCTAGAAAATATGAATTAATTTTATGCTTAATATGAAGGATTTGCAGCAAATGCCTTCTTGCGTTATATAGCAAAATTATCTCAGTAAAATGTATTCATAATGTGCATTCCCTTTTAGCAACATCGATTTCCTTTAAGGTAAGATTCAAAGAATATGACAAAACTAGGTCAAATAGCAAAGACTCAAATAATGTTGAGCTTCCAATAAAGGTGTTCATGGGTGAACTGTTTTAATTAATGCAATGCAGTATCTAGGATACAACATGTGATTTTTCACTGTTTTTTAAAAAATAATATGGTTCAAGAGGCAATAATTTATTATACACCAGAAAATATGTCCAAGTGGTTCAAGAGTGATAGATGTCTGATTCAATAATATGAAATGATTATGAGACCCATGTTCTCAAACCAGTATTAAGAGATTTTCTTTGTTTCTATTATTAACTCTAGTGGGCCACGCAGCATATACAATGTCTTCTTTGCTGGATCTGGGCCAAAGAAAGGTTACATCTAAGAGACAGGCAATTAAGCATTAACATATGTTGAGCCTGAGAAATATGAGAGGGCCTTGTATTACCCAATCAGAAGTAGCATGACATAATTCCAATATGAACCTCAAGTTGTAATTCATAAGGACAGACATGAAATTGCTCACATTGATTTGTGATTAAGGTGTGGCTCACATGAACAACTCTATGAAGCGTGTTTCTCAGGTGAGTAGCAGCAGGAATATATTTATCTTGTGAAGGTAAATTATTTTCTGCCAGAATTCCTCAAGAGGTCATCTAATCAAATATAAGTTCATATGGCTAATTTTTTTTTTAATTTTTATAATTGTGCTATGGGATAAAGAACTATTCCCATGGGCTAAACCGTTTACTAGTAAGATACTGTATTGTTGAGTCTTTTTTTGAAGACTACAATAAGCCACTTTAAAAAAATTTTAAAGCAAGGGTGTACAATAGTGGCTCAGTGGCAGAATTCTCACCTGCCATGCCCGAGACCCAGCTTCAATTCCTGCTGCCTGCCCAAGCCAAAATATATATATATATATATATATATATGTACATATTTAAAGGAAATCTTAAGAGAAAAAGATACATAGTACAGAGATTTATGACAAGCACAAAAGCTTGCTTAATGCATAATTTTACTATCTCTCCATCTTTTTTTTAATGTTCTTTGATTATATTTATTTGCATATGGGCAGGCACTGGGAATTGAACCCCAGGCCTCATAGCATGGCAGGCGAGAGCTCTGCCTACAGAGCCAGAGTGGCCTGCCCTATCTCTCCATCTTACAATGACTAGATTGTCCTTAGTGTGTTTGTGTGTGCACATGTATATGTGTCCTCAAGTCACTCATGTCACTTCTCTATGTCATGCAAGAAGGCAGATGTGATTCCTCTGTCTTGACACATCTTCATATGTTTTTCTTCCTACTGAAATTTTTACAAGTAAATATTTTATTTTACAAATAAACCCTGGTTAAATTTAGCCAAAAAATAATCTGAGAAGTTATAGCAGCTCCTCAAAGAAAGAAAATGGTAGTATAGTTTCAGAAGATGATACCAATTACTAAATGTTTTAAAAAGAATTTTCATTTTGACATAAATATAAATGTGCCTCTTCACTTGTGATGACCAGAGCAGTCTACTTGTAGTAAAGTCGATGACACAAATACCTTAAAAGCATTTTCTAAGGGTATAGCCTCTTTAGTCAGCTACAATTCAAAGGAGAAAAGAGTGGGAACCTTTTCAGCAGATGGGATGGCATAATGTTGCTGGGATTGGGGATTTGCATGAATATGGATTACAAATAGCACAGATAACACGATGTTCAAAAGCTGTTACAAATCTTGAATGTCAAAGTCATTTAACTGACATTTGGAGGGATATAATTACCTTAAGAACATGAAAATGGGTTGGTCTAAATTCCATGGACAGAGAATCGCAGGCCACACAATGGATTGCTTTGGCAATAATTGTGACAAGTGGGCATAGCAAAGGAAGCCAAGAATGGCACACATTAATGCAGTGACATTTTTTCAATGTGTGCTGCCCTTTCAGGAATATGCAGATGAAGCCTAAAAGACCTCTGACCTATTATAAAATAACAGAGGACAAAAAGAAATTTTTTAATCTATTTAACATAAGCCCTATCACTGGCAATCTAAAAGAAACAAGTTCATTCACATTTCACATTCAAATTTTCACATAGTCAAACATTTAATTATATTTTTAACTTCACCAGACTTTAAGACTTCTACCATTGGTGGCAGGTGTACTTCCAAATCCCCTAAATAGTAATTAGAATATTTGCTTTGTAAAAGCACATAAATCCTGATTTCAAAATGATGCTATTTAGTAAAATTATTTTCTACATAAACATGATTTGTTGACCAAAAATCAAATGTGCACTTTATCTTATATAAGAAAAAAAATTGTTTTCTGCAGGTTTCTCAATTTCCAATGCATATAAAAAAAAAGATTATGGAAAGCTGAGGCTCTCTGATGTACTCAAGATGTAGGAAATATGCCACGGATAGCATACAAGAATAGGCTCCTTGGAGGAGATAATTAACCACATGTAGTAGGGTCTCAGAAGACAGCATAGTTTACTCCCTATTTTCATTATTGGTAGTGCGCCATCAGTATTAAGAATGATATTAAAAGTCACTACAAAAAAGTGATCCCCCATTAGTATTTTATCAGATAATTACATATTATGAAATATTGATTAAGATACAATGCTAGTGATACAATGAGTCCTTTAATACCTAACCACAAAAAGAGAAGTTTTTGTATTCTAATTAATATTTCATTTTCAAAAATGGATGAGATACTTGATTTTTTTCAACAGATCAATATCTCAAGTTGCAATAAATTTTGGAGCCCCAGCAAGTAGACTTCAATTCACTCATCTATTTATTTCCACTCGGATATGAGGACTGATGAACCCAAGACCTTTTTGAACAATCACTCTTTCCTCTTCTCTTCCACAGTACCTGTGGTCTATACTATGCTGTTTAAAAATTAATTCTATTCATTCCTGTGTTTTTTTGTGTGTGTGGCTATTTCATATGTACCCATCTTTTCCCCTTAGTGGAATTATACAAATTATTTATGACAGTGTGAATATTATTTAAGGATATTATAGTTACTCATAGAATTTGTTGATAGATTAGAAATTGTTGCCTGGCAATGAAAACAGCAAACATTGATTGCCTATTATATGCTAAGAACTATGCTGACATCTAGAATAAAAGGACAAATAATACATAGTTCTCTATAAGGAAATCATACATAGTTGGAGAAGACAGAAATGTAGAAAGATGGACACAGCTCAAAGTTAAAGGGATTGAAAGATATGGTGACAATTGCTATAATAGAGAATACTATTATACCAAGTGCTGTGAAAGACCAAGGAATTCTACTAATGAAAGAAATAAAACCCCTCAATTGTAGTGGAATATATTAGTGAGTGGTAAAATATTTCAAGGTTAAGTTTCAAGAATCAGTCAAGATCATGCAAAATTAAATTGATACAACATTTGAAAGAAAGATGAAAATAAAATTGATATTAATAACTCTATGATGTTTCTTCCTCTGACTGACAGCATGTTATAGTAATCATTTTCCTAAAACTAAATTCCCCTTGGCATGTTCTAAACCAATTCTTGTTTAACATTCATTATATTTGTAATACACTACTGCATTTTATTTGTGGATATACTATTTTGAATTTTTTTTTTCCTTATGAGTAGGGCACTGGGAATCAAACCTGGGTCTTTTGGAATGGCAGATGAGAACGCTGACTGCTGAGCCACTGTGGCCCACCCTATACCTAATTCTTATGTGAGATTGGTCTGTAGTTTTCTTTTTACCTGCTTTCTTTATGGGGTTTGGGGATTAAGGTATTCATAGCTTCTAGCAATAAATTTGGAAAGATTTAACATTTTTATATGCTCTAGAGCAATTCATAATGTGAATGTTTTTAACTGGTCTTAAATCATTCAATAAATTTAAACACATCTTGCCTTATAGAAGGGAAATTATATCAAAAATGAGAAAATATCTGCAAATATTTGATAGAATACTGAAACTCTGTATGGCCTTGTTTTCGTGATAGAAAGAAAAGAATTGGGAATTGGATTATCCTAAATTTTCTTACCATTTTCTAAGTATCACAAGGGTTAAGTTTACTCATTACATCAGATTTAATGTATAAATCTTGCATTAAATACAGAGCAAGCGCATTTTGGGGCCAGGCAAATCTCCACAGCTAGAAAACCAAGAATTACTTTATTTAAGATTATGTGAAATGGGCAGGCCACGGTGGCTCAGCAGGCAGAGTTCTTGCCTGCCATGCCAGAGGACCTGGGTTCGATTCCCGGTGCCTGCCCATGTAAAAAAAAAAAAGATTATGTGAAATGTTATTTCATATGATATAAAGTTCAGTCTCAGTAAACCAACGTAGTCATGTACTTTTGTCAAATTTGTCTTACACTGAGTAAGAAAGATCCTGTCTAATGTAAGTCCAAACCTACATCAAAGAAAATAAAATTAATACAGAGCAGAACTTTTTCATCTGCCTTTCTATACCAGCATAATATTTACCTTTTTATTCTTTTGTTTCATTTTTTGTCACTGCATTCGACAGTATAGCATTTCCAGGCTAAAGTTTTATGAAATGGATTTATTTTGCAGTTTTTAAAATAATAGCTTTTCTCATATTCCTTTTAAATTATTAATATGATTGGTTTGTCCTATAGCAGTTCCTCAGAATTCTTTAATTATTCCCAAGAACCTAATTACTGTGAAAGCATGACTAGTTAACTAATGTGAAGGTGGCGTGCCATAAAGTAGTTGGCAGATCATCTTTAATGCAAATAATCTTGTTTCTCCCACAATTTGCACTTCTTTCAAGGTGCTACTTTCTTCTTAATGCTTTTAAATCTCAGATGACTGACTGGAAGCCTGACTTTGGCATGACAAACTTAATTAAAAGAGAGGAAATATGGTTTTTTGCTGAACTTATGGGAACACAACATTTTCAAAGTGTAAACGGGTGGCTTTCAAACTTGTGAGGAAAACACAATATTGTATTCTTTGTCTTACAGTCATGGGTTTGTACAAATGCGTACATGACTGACATCATTCGGCTCAGTGAACAATACCAAGTTATCCAGGCATCCATGAGAACTGCATTGTTGGAATTCATTCACTTATCTCCTTTTGCATCTGTTTTCATGGCATTTCTTCCATTTTTGAAAAGAAGAATGGTTTAATTTTCTTACTTTAGAATTTCTCCCTTTGACTTGGTCATTATAATTAATTGCTTTCATATTTTCAAGTCTCAGTTTTTTCACATATAAATGGATTCAGTTGGATTAGACAATTTCCAAGATTGGAGCCTTGTGTGAACTGCTATCATTTGCAGTTGATAGAACTCATTCACATCATAATTAATAGTAACACCCTGAAGCAGAGAGACCTGGATTTAAGGGCATTTATTCGCAGGCAATTTATTTAAATCCTCTAGCTCTGAGTTTCTGCATATGGAAAATACGGATGGTAATAGAACCCACCTCACAGAGTCACCAGAAATTAACTCTGACGATGTTTGTAAGAAGTTTCACAGTATTTAGTATGTGACGGGTGCACAATGAAAGTAAATATTATAATGATTATTATTCTTCCTTATACATTGATGGGTATGTTTCTAATCAAGTAGTAATGTCAAAGAGAATGTATTCTACAAAATATCTTTTATTTTTAAAGGGCTATAAACCATCTAATTTGAGTCATCATGTTAGTTTTAGTTATTTTACTCATGTCATCCAATTCCTCATATAAACAATCTTCAGAAATATTGAAATATTCCTTATTTTAATCCCTACAATTTTCCAGGAAGAAGATTACCAGAATGCTATCTATAGGCATGGTATGCTGATTTTGAATAAGCTATTTTGATATTCTTGTTACTTCATCATGCAAATGCTAAAACAATGAGTACTCAATTAAAGTCAAGCTAGTTGTCAGTAGGCGGAATGATTATGCAATAGTTATCAGTTACTGAGCAAAGTCCACATAGAGGAGCAACTGTTAGGGAAGTCATGGATACCTGCTAAGTGGCCATCTCCCAGACCTCACCTATCCTACCTCTTTCTCTGGGAATGTCACAGTCACACTTTAAGCAGCCATTCTCCAGCCTTCCACCACCTCTACCTGCTTTACTATGGTGCATCATTCCACCACCTGAGGCCAATGGTAAGTCTAATTGAAAAGCCCAGACAGACCTTAAACCCATAACTTCTGTTTTTTATAAATTAATTGTCCTTAAACCCAAAAATCAGGAACAGGCATCCCTGGATGCTCATCAGAACAGGAATTTGCAGTGACAGGGCCCCTCCTCCCCAGGTGGATAAAAACCACACTCAAATAGTATAGATTTGTCTTTCTTTGGGGCAAGTAGAGCTGCCATTTACAAGCCTCAACACTGAGTGATTTGGACCACCCTGGGAGATGGGCCATGATGGGTGTGTCTTCTGCTAACTTATGTACTCTTAGTGCTGTGTAAGTGACAAAGAGATTATGATCATTTGCCCTTGTGGCCCAATCTTGCCAGTTTATTAATTAAATTTAAATATTTAGTACATATATATATATATATGTATGTATGTATGTATCTCTCTCTCTATATAGGTCAGATTTCATTCTTTTTCCATGTGAGTATCCCTTTATTGCAGCACCATTTGTTGAATTTAATTTGGTTGTTTTGTTGGTTTCTTTGTTTAGTACATGGACCAGGACTTAGTACATGGACTGGGACTTGAACCCGGGTCGCCTGCATGGCAGGCGAGAGTTCTACCACTGTACTACCCTCACACACCTCTAAAAATTTAGCACATATATATTCTTATAACCTGATTCAAATCCTATGAAAGAGGATGGGTAATAAATCAAAACATTAAATGTTTTTTAATGTTTTAATGTCTTCAAAGACAAAAGTTTGGACTTAAAACTCCACCAAATCTGAGATTTTAAAGAGCTATTATGTTTAGGATGGCAGGAGAGGGTGGATT
This sequence comes from Tamandua tetradactyla, assembly GCF_023851605.1. NCBI lineage: Eukaryota > Metazoa > Chordata > Mammalia > Pilosa > Myrmecophagidae > Tamandua > Tamandua tetradactyla. Next base: position 84,901,583 of record NC_135328.1, on the reverse strand, counting down.
GAAAAGTATGTTTCAGGCCAGCATGTGAGACATTTGAGGAGAGAGGGATAGAGACTGTAAGAAGTTAAATGATAACTAAGAAATTTCAGGAAGGAACACTAATACTCAGAAACCCTAGTCACTGTGGGCATACTTATTTTCTAAGCCCAGAATGACCACTCAAAATTTGGCAGCTTTCAACTCCTGGGTCACACATAGCACATGGGAATCTTACTGTGGTTGGGATCCTGTGATTCAAATCCCACTTCACTTGTACCGTGGTACCAATTACTGTGAGAACCTATCATCTCCTCATTTCCCTAAAAGGGAGCACTTCTGGGTCCTCATTATTCCCTGTATAACCCCACATGTACTTCACGCCCCAGCCCAGCCCCAGCCCGCCTGTGCCAGTTTGAAACTGTTGTGTACCCCGGAAAACCCAAGTTCTTTAATCCTCATTCAAAATTGCCAAGTGGGATCATTTTGATTGTTTCCAAGGAGATGTGACCCACTCAATTGTGGGTGGTACCTTTTTTTTTTTTTTTTTAACATGGGCAGGAACCGGGAATCGAACCCAGGTCTCTGACATGGCAGGTGAGAACTCTGCCACTGAGCCACCGTGGCCCTCTGTGGATGGTAGCTTTGATTAGATGGGTTCCATGGAGATGTGTCTCCACCCATTCAAGGTGGGGATGCTTACTAGAATCCTTTAAGAGATAACCATTTTGAAAAAAGTTTTAGAGTCAACACAGCCGATACAACCAAAGACCTTTGGAGATGCAGAAGGAAAAAACCCCCAGGGAGACCTTATGAAATGAGGAGAGAAAGCTATCAGATGTCACCATGCGCCCTCCCAGCTGAGAGAGAAACCATGAACTTCATTGGCCCTTTCTTTGAAAGCAATGTCTTTCTCTGGATACCTTAACTTGGACATTTTCACAGCCTTAGAACTGTAAAATTGCAACTTAATAAATTCCCTTTTAAAAAAATATTCCTTTCCTGGTATATTGCCTTCTGGCAGTATACAAACTAAAACACAACCTCATTCTTTTGCTCTGTACAGATTCTGGGAAACAAACTGCCCAGTACAGACTCTGTACTGCTTTGAAGTGTTTTACATGGACTCTCCACTAGCATGCAAGCTTCTTGAGGATCAGGGCCACTTCTGCATTCTTTGATTTGTATGTCCTTTGTATTCATGTTGCCTGGTACATAGATGAGCAATTATTTTTTAAAATAAAATAATGACTACATAACCAAAATTAATCACCCCGACGCTCTATGTTCCCATTTCTTTGATTATTAGTCTTTGTTTCTGCAATTAATCTCACATGCCATTTTTTTAATGAGCTGAGTTCCTTGAGGGTAGGAGTTCATTTGTCTTTGCGCCTGATTCTACTGCAGGTGGGCCTTATTAAATGTTAACTAGATCAATATGAAAGGTAGAAAAAGTTGTTCTTATTCCTGCCCTGCAACAACATGATTATTTGACCAGACTTTTAGATGCTGAACTATTCCAAGGCAGGGTCTCAGTCTCAAAACATTGGGTTCATTCCAGGATCATATGAATTATAGAGAGAAAAAGAGAGCAATGCAAACTATTTATGCCTGAAAGCATGGTCTTACTCTAAAAGTCATTTGAAAAATTGGCAACAAGTCTCTGACAAATCACAAACATTGTTATTGTTATCTGAGTTTTCCTAATTATGTATCTATGGCATTACATATTAGGAGACTGTGACCTAGTAAAACGATCTAATTCTGATGTCGCTTCTTGAAAGTTTTGTAATGGATTTGTCTGAAGAACATACCATTAGCTTATATCTTTTTCAGGTAACCAAAAAGGATACTTGACTTTTTTCTTTAAAAGATACAAGAATCCTACATAAACAGTGAATGATTTTTCTAAAAGCATGTTTCTGCAACATTCTGATATGAAAAAAATCAGTTATTTATCTAAAATTCAAATTTAAGTGGACATCCTGTATTTTATTTGATAACCCTACTCTAAGTTCAAATTCCAATTTTCTAACAATCAGTTTGTGTCAGTTATTTAATTTCCTGGAGCCTTACTTTTTTGGAAAATGAGGGTGAACATATATATCTTCCATAGATTTTGAGATGATTTAATGTGATGTTGCTGTGCTTCCTGGCATGGTTACAAGATTGGAAGTTATCTCAAAATACTTTTCAATGAAAAATCTAATATGAATCAAGATAAACTTGAGCCTCTACATGCTAACATTAACAAATCTCTTTCTCTTATATAAAGAGTTTATTTCTCACGCATGCAGCAATTGAGACGACCTTAATCTTATAACCCTGCTATTTCAGCATAGGGTCTCCACCAGGAATGCGAGGCAGAAATGAGGAAAACCAAAGGATTGTCCCCCAGTATTTAAATAATTCAGCATGGAAGTGCTACACTTCAAGTCAGCACACAATCCCTAGACAACACTTGTTGCACAGCCCTACCTAGCTACAACGGGACAGAGAAAAAAACAAAAACAAAAACAAAAACAAAAACAAAAAGAACCTTCTGTAGTGCATGCTATAAGGCTTTAACACAATGTTTATCATAATTAGAAGTGATAATAGAATCTGCAAGTTAGACAAATGCTCAGAAGTCCAACTTCTTAATGCAAAAAGTTTCTTCCAGGCTGTCACCAACACTTCAGCTAGCCTTTGCTTAATGTTTTCAGTGACAGAGGGCTCACGGCCTAAATATTAAAGGTTTCTCTTCTGTTGAACTAAAAATCAGCTTCCTTGTGATTTCTAAAATTGGCTCTACTCTGTAAGAGTCCATAACAATCACTGCATTTTATTTAAAAAAGAGAAACAACTACGGTATAGAAAATAAGGTTAAAAATGAGAACCCATCATCATTTGAAGAATGAAGAATTTAAAAAATTGGAAACAGAGACATCATTTATAAAATCAAAGAATGCTTAGTAAAAACTCAAATATGTAATCCATCAATTGTTATCTTTTAACTTCTCAGAGTAAAAGTTCAGAAGGCAGGGGTGGAGGTAAAGAAAATGAATCTATTAACTTTCTTTTTGTTTTTTTGTTATATTTGCTATGTGTACCTGCTACTTCAATTTGGAACCATAATTTTTATGCAGAAACTTTCTAACCATGAACAAAAAAGCTTAATAACTTTGGCCTGTTTTAAGCTAAATTCCTTTATTATTAGCCAGGTAAAAGTGCTTAATTACATTATATATTTTTTTAAATTAAATTGTTGTAGTGGCAATTCCTGATGTTTTAAGGACCTGATTCTTTATCCAGGGATAAAAATGATAGATATACTTAGTATATATCTTCTATGCTGGTTTGAAATGATGTATGTACCCTAGAAAAGCCATATTTTAATCCTAATCCCATTTTGTAAAGGCAGCTGTTTCTTCTAATCCCTATTCAGTATTGTATGTTTGAAACTGCAATTAGATCATCTCCCTGCAGATGTGGTTTAATCAAGGTGGATTAGGTAGAGGCGTATCTCCACCCAGTTGGGTGGGTCTTGATTAGTTTCTGAAGTCTTATAAAAGAGGAAATATTTTGGAGAATGAGAGATTCAGAGAGAGCAGAGAATGCTGCAGCACCACAAAGCAGAGAGTCCACGAGCCAGTGACCTTTGGAGATGAAGAAGGAAAATGCTTCCCAGGGAGCTTCATGAAACAGGAAGGCAGGAGAGAAAGCTAGCAGATGACGCCATGTTTGCCATGTGCCCTTCCAGCTGAGAGAGAAGCCCTGCCTATGTTTGCTATGTGCCTTCTCACTTGAGAGAGAAACCCTTAACTTCATCAGCCTTCTTGAAACAAGGTATCTTTCTCTGGATGCCTTTGATTGGACATTTCTATAGACTTGCTGTAATTGGGACATTGTCTCGGCCTTAGAACTGTAAACTAGCAACTTATTAAATTCCCCTTTTAAAAAGCCATTCTGTTCCTGGTATATTGCATTCTGGCAGCTAGCAAACTAGAACACTTTCTTTGAATAAGGAAATATATTATTCTATTACCAGATTACTATGTTTCATCTATTTGAAGGAAAGTTTTGTTTCCTTCCTATTTGCTCTTTCCTACTTTCTAGTGTCTGGGTTTAATTTTCTCACTCTTCAGGTTCCTATTTTGTTTTCTTTAGACTTTAAAATGTTGGAGAAATATTAGTTAGCACTTCAGAAAGAATATAGAGCTCTATTTTTACTGACCTACTTATAATTCTGCATGAGAAAATAACCTACCGGCAGAGCTCATTTCAAAATATAGCAAAAGATTTAATAGTGACTACTAACTAACAGGAGCCCTGAGTAGCACCTGGAACATTCTACCAGGGCTGCAAAGGGTTCAGTATTAAATGGTTATAGTCTATATTGTCTATAATTATTCATACAAGATATTAACACAGCTCATAAATGAAACATGCATTCTATCAACCATTTCTAGTTCCTTAGACATTGGTTTGACTGCATTTCATTTTCCCTGATTGCTTTTTATATTTCCTCTTCACTCTTCCATCTCCAAATGTCCCCTTCAATTGTACTGTTAATTTCAAACCGTATAATAACACAATCACAATAAACTATAATGTTGTGGAAACAGTGATGGAAATGGGACTAGGAAAACATGTTCAATCCCGGCTTGATTTATTGCTATGCAAACTTGAGAAAGTCACTTTAGTTCTCTGAACTTCATAAGGACATCTACCCTATGAGCTACCATGAAGAGTAAATGTAAGATGGGTTGCACAATTGCCCCCTAAACTATAAATACTCCCTTTACAATTACAAAATGAGTGTGAGTTCCCTTTCCTTTTCAATGTCCACTGGAAAAAAACAAAAAGGGCTCATAATGAATGGTTTATCCAGGCATGCCTTGACAAAAAGAGTAATAAAATAAGCAAATGCAATATACCAAAACTGAAAAAAACAGAAATTTTTAAGTCCTTGAAAAATATAAATATAAAATAAACAGTTCTGATAGGTCTGTCCCTAAAAAAAGCAAAAAAGTTTTCCATATGCAGTCTATAGAAGAACATTTTTTAGATATGATTGGTTAGAATCATATTTAAGAATCTTCCTAAAATATTTTACAAAGGAAGGAAATCACTACTAATACCTTTTTGGAGAACTCAAGAATGTCCAGATGCTCAAAGGAATGGATGTGGATAAACAGGGTACGGCAGCAGATGCAATGAGTAGAATGCCAGGCCCCTGCTAACAACTTTGTGTTTCCAATCCACCCATAAGAAAACCAAGGCATTCGTGCTGCCACTTTTCTCTACGGATATGCACTTCTGCACGAGGACTATTTCCTCTTGCTGAACATCCCAGGAGAACAACTGAATGTGGACATATTTGTATATTGCAAATTGTGCCTATAACCCACAACTGTGACTCTTATGTTAAGGGCAGGATGCTATAGCCCCTCTCCTCCCACAGAAAGAAACTCTTAATCTTAACTAATAAAACTTGCTTAATAAAGGCCAGAATTTAATCATCTGTTTATTTTAAATGTAAGTGATGGTTCTCAGCCATACAGAGGGTAATGGAGACTGGGAATGCCTTCTTTAGGTTGCAGGGTGTTCCCTGTACCTGGAACATTAGCCTCAGTTTACAGCTCTCCTTCACACCCCTCTCTCTGGTGTCTCTGTCCCTCCCTTTATTAGTTAGGGTTCTCTAGAGAAACAGAATCAAAAGGGAACACACAAATATAAAATTTATAAAAGTGTCTCACGTGACCATGGAAACACAGAGTCCAAAATCCGCAGGGCAGGCTGTGAAGTCGATGATTCCAATGGAGCATCTAGACGAACTCCACAGGAGAGGCTCACCAGCCAAAACAGGAAGAGAGCCTGTCTCTTCTGCATCCTCCTTTAAAGGCTTCCAGTGTTCAGATTAAGCATCATTCATTGCAGAAGACACTGCCCTTTGGCTGATTACAAATGTAAGTAGCTGTGGATGTAGCTGACATGATCATGATTTAATTCTATGAAATGTCCTCATCATAACAGACAGGCCAGCACTTGCCCAACCAGACAAAAAGGTACCACCACTTGGCCAAGTTGACACATGAACCTGACCATGACACTCCCCCAGCTCCTCACTGCCTCAGTCCTGCTAACTTTTTCATTCCCTCCCCTGGGGTGTGATTTCTAATGCCCAGGCTCCAGGACTGATTACCACATGGATTAGGGGAAAGAGAGGGAACCTTATACACTTCTCAAAACAATTTGTATGGAGCAATATATGCCCACACGGAGTCCGTTTGGTAATGTTTTTCTTTCATTCGTCTGTCTGGAGCACTTAATCTTGACTTCCTATATGTCTCATTTGCCACTTTATTAATTAGAAAATTATAATAAGCTTATTTCATGAAAAATATTTATTTGTATTAAAATTCATTTGATCTTACTCCATTCATTACTGATTATGGTTTCATTCTAGTTTATTAGCAAATTTAACCCTGATAACAGTAAATCTATCCAGAGCCTTACTTCTCAATTGGCTTATTTCTCATAGTTTAATTTTAATCTTTAAAGGTTAAGGACAGGGCAGGCAATGGTGGCTCAGTGGCAGAGTTCTTGCCTGCCATGCCAGAGACCCAGGTTCACTTCCTGGTGCCTGCCCATGCAAAAAAAAAAGTTAAGGACAGTCCGGCTGCCACCATTGTTGCACTTCATGGCCCTCAGCACAGGGGGTGCAGGCAGTGGACAAGCTCGAGGTTCTTGGGGCCCCTGGTGACCTCAGCCCGCTGCATCCCATGGAGACTCCCGGCAAGCACCACAAGGACCGGACCCACCAGGGTATTTCATCCCTGTATGTTATGTCCCACGTAGAGGGTAGGGCAATGAAGATGACTCCCATGAGTCTGGCCCTGGCACCATCAGATCAACAGTGCCATCCTGACCAAAAGGGGAAAAGAAGTGTAACAAATAAGGTATCAGTGGCTGAGAGAGTTCAGAGACAAGAGGCTACTCTGGAGGTCACGTTTACACAAGCTTCAGTTTGACATTGCTGCCTATCTTAACTTGCCAAATTCCAATCAAAAACATTCCTGCCACCTAGGACATTATATAAGATTGCACAAGGGTTCCATGCAGTAGAATAACTTTCCCAAACCTGCAACCTCCAGATGGTCCCTGGACCAGATAAATCCTGAAATGCAGAGGAGTCAGCCTTTCCAGAGCATCAACTGGTTCCATCCTTCTACCCCACACTATCAACAGCCCCTTCCAGCATAAAAGAGTTGGAATGGCCATGGCCCAGGTACCCCTAAGGAATGGGAGAGGGATTGGGGGTGGCAGTGGAGTTGTGCAGAGAGGGTCAGGTTTAATAAGAGTGTGAGGGCTGAATCAGTATATTGATGTTTCTTTTGGTCTCCAGTACCTTAGAGCAGCTAGAAATAAAAACCTAGAATTGTGGAATTGCAACCCATACCAAACTCTGAAATCTGTTCGACAACTAATTGTTGCAATGTACTTTGAAATTTATTGCTTTTTTGTATATATGTTATTTTTCATGGAAAAGAAAAAAAAGAGAAAGAAGAGTATAATAGAGAAGATAGGATTTAGCAAATGAAAAAAAAAAGAAATATGAAAGCAAGTAGATTTCATATTTGTTCAAAAGACAAGAATTCAAGCACTGGAGGAAAAAGGTCCAAATCGTAACCACGTTTTCTTCAGCGATATCCCATATAACATGAAATGATCCAATGAGAGAAAAGGTTGGTAAGGTTAAATATGTGGAGCTTTTTAAGGATGAGGAAGGAAAATCAAGGGGTTGTGATGTGGTTGAATTCAAAGATGAAGAATATGTAAAGAAAGTTCTAGAAACTGTGACCAAATATGATCTTAGTGGAAGATGCCTGGATATTAAAGAGAATTCTGATGGAGAAAATGTTCCTAGGGTGCTGGAACAACAGGACCATTATTTCCAGGAAGAAGTACCTGATATGGGATCATGTTGTTGAATTTACCACCTTCTTCTCTTAATAATCAAAACATCCCTCCTGAAGTTATCAGGAACATGCAGACTGGTAAACTTGGTTCTGCAATTTTTGTTACTAATCTTGACTTCAAAGTTGGTGGGAAGAAAGTAAAGGAAGCATTGTGCATACCTGGAACTGTAGAGTGGGCAGATATTAAAGAAGACAAAAGATGGCAAGAGCAGAGGAATGGGCACAGTCACTTTTTGAATAAGCAGTGAAGCAGTTCAAGCAATTTCTATGTTCAGTGGGCAATTTTTATTGTATAGCCCTGCACATGTGAAAATGGGTGAAGTCTCTCCTTCATGAAGACTATGGTTCACATGATAGTAAGACAGCACAATTACCATGTGGTCTTGGAGTGGAACTTGGGTCTGGTGGAGCCTGTTAGTGCCAGCCAGTTGAACTTTGGTGGTGTACTGGGAAATTTAGGTCCAAACAGTATGGGAATGGATGGGACAGGTTTTGGAGAAATGAATGGAATCGGAGGAAGAATTGGGCTTGGTGGCCTGGAAGTAATGAATAGCACGGGTGGGTTTGGTGGAGTTGGCCAAATGGGAGAGCTATACGATGGTACAATGACTAGTAGCATAGAGAGAGATTTTTGGATGTGGTGATATTGCAATATATCATGACTTTGGAGATTCCTTTGGTAGACTTGCTGCCTTTTGACTTGACTTGGCAGAAACTAAAAGAAAAAATTCAGTCCATGTGATCATGTAATGTTTGCAGAAATAAAAATGGAGAATGGAAAGTCAAAAGGCTTGACTCCCCAGAATCAGCTAAAAACGACTGCAGAATAATGAATGACGTAAAAATCAGTGGAAGAGAAATTGATGCATGCTTAGATCATAATGCATAATTTCAAACCACCATTGGAACATTCCTACATCTGTTTTGCTAAATTTCCTAGTAAAAGTAAATTTTTAAGAAATGCTGCATGCTTACAAAAGCTATAAAAATGAACTTTTAAAACTCCCACCAGCTTTTAAAAGTATAGTGTTAAAAATATACTATGATTTTTTTTAATCTCAAGTTTGGGTCTTTAAACACAGTAAGTCTGGTCATTAAATGAATGGTTATATTGTGTTTAATCAAATAAGCCATTTTCTAGTTACTTTCATAGTGGCATTCGTTTATTCAACTTTCCCTGACTTTTATCAATTTATTGTAAGGTAAAACATGGATGGATTTTTTCATAACTTCTGTTTTTTATATATTAGTTGAACTTGAAAGGAAAGGGCCAGACAAATTATATCAGTTAGTTTTAAATTACTTTTCTTTGGTCATAAAGAATTACCGTAAATTTTAGATCCTAAAGTTTAGGATGTTTTTTATTTGACTTAAATGAAGAAATGAATTTTGCCTTTTTCTATCCCTCTCATTATTCACATTTTCCACACACACTACTAATACCAATCTCCACAGCCTCTTATTTTATTATTTCTAATAATGCCATGGAACTGATAACGTATTAAGCCCCTGTCCTAGTTTGCTAGCTGCCAGAATGCAATATGTCAGAATCAGAATGGCTTTTAAAAAGGGGAATTTAATAAGTTGCTAGTTTACAGTTCTAAGGCCGAGAAAATGTCCAATTAAAACAAGTCTATAGAAATGCCCAATCTAAGGTATCCAGGGAAAGATACCTTTGTTCAAGAAGGCTGATGAAGTTCAGGGTTTCTCTCTCAAATAGAAGAGCACATGGTGAACACAGTGTCATCTGCTAGCTTCTTCCTCTGGCTTCCTGCTTCATGAAGCTCCCTGGGGTTGTTTTCCTTCTTCATCTCCAAAAGTTGCTGACTAGTGGGCTCCCTGCTTCTTGTGGCTATGTCATTCTTCTCTGATTCTCTCTGAACCTCTTTCATTCTCCAAAATGTTTCCTCTTTTGTAGGACTCCAGAAGCTTATCAAGACCCACCCAAATGGGTGGAGACATGTCGTCACCTAATCCAGTTTAACAACCACTCTTGATTAAATCACATCTCCAGGGAGACAATCTGATTACAATTTCAACCATACAGTATGGAATAGGGATTATTGTGCCTTTATGAAATGGAATTTAGATTAAAATATGCTTTTCTAGGGTCCATATATCCTTTCAAACCAGCACATATATATATATTTAATAAAACATGGCTTTTCTAAGGGACATACATCCTTTCAAACCAGCACAGCCCCAAATGTACTAATAGGCAGACTATTCCTAATTTTCTGTCTAGTTTCCATTCATTAAAATGAATTGCTAAAGAAAGAAAAATAACCAAAACATTGAAAGAGATGGTTATGTAAGTCAGTCCTCTGCTGTTCCCTTCCACAAGAGCTAATGTATTTATAAATGCAGCTTTAATAAACCATGGGACACCGAGGCATGCATATCAAACACATTGGCTCCCACGATGTTAGACGTAGCCATATCTCCTTTCTCTGCAGAAGAAAAGCATGCTGTCAAAATGTACATAACGATACTGTATTTTATTAATAAGCTCTGTTAAGAATATATACTGAATCTTTTTTTTTGGTTATTCATTTTGGAAACTTGTTGTATTAGAGTAAAAATCTTATTCAATTTATACATTTAATCGTTGCTGGGTTAGTATTTAAAGTTTTAACATTTATTTATTCAATAATATCTTTATTTATAAATTTTTTTCAATAAGATACACAGATTTTCTTTAAAGTAAAGAACATTCATAAAAACTTGAAGGACTTCCTATTGGATTTCATGAACTTCAAAATGTTACAATACAGTCATCCTTATACATGAGATTTTCATACTCCTACATTAGATATAAAGTAAATTAAGAATGCAACTTGAGCAGGCAATGGTGGCTCAGCGGTAGAGCTCTTGTCTGCCATGCGAGAGACCCAGGTTTGAATCGCAGTGCCTGCCCATGTCAAAAAAAAAAAAAAAAAATACAACTTGGATAAAAAAAGTTTAGATTATTTTAGGTTTTGATCTAATTCTTTTATATACTAACCTATTTTTGTGAACTAAGTGATGGGTTGAGGAGATCCACAGAGTTATCTTGTGGCCTCCAGGAGCAAGCAACCTGCTCACTAATGCAGTTAGCTTTCCCCAACCTGTGCTCTTGAATATGTCATTTCTAGTTTCTTGCTAAGTCATCCTGAGCTGTTCCCTTTCTATTTGCATGTTCTTTCACATTACCCAAAACACATCAGAATTATCTGATGATCTTTATTGGTGAGTACAGTTTCTAACAATGTTTAGTTAAAAAATAAATTCCAGCTGTCTTTCAAATGGACAAAAAGGAGGTATTGGATCCAAAGCCCTAGGAGAGTTCTCTGATCAGAAGTATTTAATTTCTGGTAATGTCTATTTTATTGCAACTTAGTGAAGAAACTTCTAAAAATCAACAAAACAGTCTGTTCCATGTCTCAATGGAACAAACACAACATTTTGTAAGTCTTTTAATATTTGTCTCTGTATTATATGTGAAAAGGAGTTACAAATGCTCATCTAGGGGAAATGTGATTTTTACCAACATCTGAGAAAACCCATAATTCTCTGAGTCTCTTCCTTAGTGGAGGGTCATTAAGAGATAATAATTAGTTTCTTACAGTTGGACGTGCCCCTGTTTCTTTAGCCCATGTGATTCCTAAAGCAGTTATAGACTAGACTAGGACTTGAGTTTTACTGCATTTTTCAGTTGGCTTCCATTTGTCTTATGGGCCACTGAGATACCAAACCCTTCCTGTGCTTCTTCCTCAGTGAAGGCAGCAATCATGGTATTAGCTTGTCTTTAGTGATTAAACAGTCACACATAATACCCATTGCAATTATACATTCTAGTAACAGCAATAGAAACACAGAATATCTTCTTGTTATCATAGCAGCCACTGCAGTTCCCCTGCATCAATGCTGTTATCAGCCCTTTGGTAGCAATCCTGGCCATTTCCTCAACAGCCCTCTGAATGAGTCCAGGTGGACTCATTCTCTAAGACAGCTATCATTCTTTTCTCCCATCTTTTCATTTCTTTCCCCTTTATTCTACCTTTCCTAACATTACCTTTCTTTTGGATAACCCAAATCTTTTTCCCATTATTTAACCCTGTGCAAGATAACTAAACCAAAATCAGTGACTGCCTCCTGAATATTCTCTTGTCCATCCAGGAACAAAGTTGCAAAAGGTGTCCAAGTTTGGGGATCAACTCTCCCCACTCTCCCATAGCACAGAAGCTCTCATGGTGTATATAAACAGTGTTAAATTAGAAGTATCTCCCTGATCCTTACATAGGCAATCCAGAGTTATTTGCACCCATAATAGTCTTTTTTTTTATTGTACCTATAATACTCTGACTGTTGAGGAATGAGCATTTCAAAGTTGATCTTAGAGAGGGTGGTAGGTAGTAACCCCTCTAAGTTAGGACAACTCACTCTCATTGCACCAGTTAGTTGTCATAATGTCTGGAAGAGTTTGCTTATGGAAATTTGCATTACTCGAAGATCAGTCATCAACCCAAACAATCCTTCCCATTCAGCAGCAGCTAGCAGGGATTCGACAAGCTTCAGTTATGCTATGGAACATGTTCTACTGATCAATAAAATGGAAGGAATATGAGCCCTGTCACTTGGAGGAGGGTCACTACAATAAGAAACACCCACTTTGAACTTAAAACTACCAAGAGAAAATGATAATTAGGATGTATTCTAGATCTTTAACAGAATATCTCATAGATTTCATAATTACCTGGCCGTGACTCATAGTTACTGATAGGCTTTCAGGTAACCAATGGCAAGAAGTAATTTATTTTCTGAGTCAATGTAAGTCTGTCCAGATATCCACAGAAGGATAAGTAACTGAATATGATGTCTGATAACTGAACAAACTGATCCTACTTCTTTCTCCTCCACTATTATACAACCAACTCTTTGGAGATCAGATTTTCACCAGGTCTGCTAATAATGACAGAGTTTCTTTTTGTTTGTTTCTTTTGTTTTCTATTGTCTTCTACTCAGCAGTCTCTGCCTGATTAGCCAAAAGTCAATTTCCTCCTAATTAATATTGGTATGATTTGTCTTTCACAATCCGCTGTGGGTAGGGAGCCATTCCAATATCAAAGCTTCATCATGTTTTTCAACTCCCTTTCTTTTTTTGCCAAAAAGTTGCACAGCATTATGATTTGTGCATCTGAAAGTCAATGCCACCAATATATATTAATACGAGTTGATATGTCAAAACAGACTGGCTGAATCATAGATCTTCTCACCACCAATTTTTACAATGATTAGATTTATAGGCAAGAGCCAAACCTTGATGAAATAATCTTCCGCTAGAGGAGTCCAAATTACCAGATGCAGCTCCCAAAGTGTTCTTTCTCTTTCACATTAGAATGTATTTAGTGTCAGAATACCCAGTGAGTTTTTCAGCAATATATGCAGAAACATTGCTCAGTATAGCCTTTGGGTATTTCTAGTGTCATTTTTTACTCTAAGTACACTGACAGAAAATGCTCATGTAGGTAACCCCATTGTTCCACCACCCAGACTTCATAAATTCATAAAGTTCAGGTTACTTCAAATAAGCAGTATTGACTGACCAGTTATATCTTGCTAATAACATTTTACAGATAGTTGATCCCCTTTATTTTTTGCTACTAAAAGTCATTCATATATTTATGAAGAGATCTGATCAAGGTTTTTGTTATGTTTTCAAGGAGGTTTCTGGTTGAGGTCATTCATTCTAGGAGTCCTAAAGAGGAGGTAAAGGATTACAGGTTTTCTGTCAACTCTTTCATTTCTAAAATCCCAATGCCTTCTGGAACTAATGCATTTCCTATGATTCTCATAGAATTCTTAGATAAATGGTATTACACAATAGTTTTCTCTATGCTCTAACCTAAAAAAGAGCCCTGATCAGATATCAGTCTGCTGTGATCTTACTACCCTTCACCAAATTTCCATTTCCTTTGTAGCCATGGTTAGACACTTTAGCAAATATATTTTGAATAGAATCGTTTTACCTCCCCAGCTAGATATAAACTCATTGAAGTAGGGAGCCTGGCCCTACACTCTTTTTATGGGTGAGGCACTGACTGGTATTTTAGGAATTTTACCAATTAGATACATCCATTCATTTAGGAACTCTGTCGTAGACTACTTCCAAAGAGTGGCTCAAACATAGGTGAAAGGAAAAGGAATCAGGGACAAAACAATCACTAGTGAGATTCAAAGCAAAAGAACAGGATGAATTCTTCATTTGCAATATTTATCAATATATGTTTATAATTATTATGCTGGCCATTTGGGGGCTTTCAAAATAGCCTGTGGTTGGTGAATAGGACAGAGACTACTAAATAATCAACAAACCTATTTCTTCTTTTTTCTTGGTAAATTGCTAGACTACATTTCCCAACCTCCTTTGTAGTAAGGAGGGGCCAAATGATGACTTTCTAGTCATGACATTCTATAGACGTGGTATGGGCCATTTCCAGGTACGGTGCACAAAAATCTCCCACAAACTGATGCTCTGTATCCTTCTCCCTTCAGTATCTTGATGCAAATATGTATGGTGTCTTCAAAACCAGATGTTGCAGTAGAAGATCCATAAATGGAAGAGAAATATGAGTCTTCTCACTTGGAGAAGAAGTGCCTGACACACATTTTGGGTGTCACATGAGCAAGAAACTAATAATTAATGAATGTAAGAATGACAAGATTTACTCTAATATAGTCAGGCATCTTTCCAGTTTTTACAAGCTATCATGTTGTTCAAAGAAGAGAAGAAATAAATGTTGCCCCTCAACTCTGAACCTCAACTCATTCATGATATTAGACATATAATAAAGAAGCCATCATTCTCCCTTATGTCCTTAGGTAAGGTAGTGTCTCAAAATAAGCCTGAATATCTACTTTACATGGACATCAAATTAGAAACAGAGACTAGTTCTAGAGTCTAATTTATAAAAAAGATAAAGCGGTCACTTCTAAAACCTGTGTGCACATACATATAATTACATAATATATCTATGTAATATTAAATGCTTACATTATATATATGAATATATACAAATTAAAGCCACATCCCTTACATTAGATTTTTCACATGCTTAATGAGAAAAACCTTGGTTTACTATTCATTCTCTATACATTGATTATTTTTGACAATAGATTACTTGTGCCTTCTAAACACTTCTTTTGCAAGTAAAATCTATCACTAACCTTAATACATTGTATATTTTGAATATTAAAACAGACATTAAAGCATAAATAATGTCAACATTATTGATATAGATTATTGAGGTTGATATTTTGCTCTTTCCTACATATTCTCAACATATAATTTAAAAAGTAAAAAATTGTTAAAATGAGCAGTGTTAAATATATGTTACTACAATATTTTCTTTAAAAGGTCAAACGTGGAATTACCATATGATCCAGCAATTTCACTCCTAGGTCTATGCCAAGAGTATTGAAAACATAGATCCACTCAGAAGCTTGTACACATTGCTTATAGCAGCATTACTCATACTAGATATAAGGTAGAAAACCCAATAGTTGAGAAATTAGGATTTGACAAAGTATTATGACTACTGGCTCATTATATAGGTATTTATTTTTAGTTTCTAGTATATCCGAATAGCCA
Source organism: Tamandua tetradactyla (assembly GCF_023851605.1). Classification (NCBI taxonomy): domain Eukaryota; kingdom Metazoa; phylum Chordata; class Mammalia; order Pilosa; family Myrmecophagidae; genus Tamandua; species Tamandua tetradactyla. Next base: position 84,886,013 of record NC_135328.1, on the reverse strand, counting down.
GAAGGAAATACCTGAAATTGGTTGAACTGTAATCCTGTAGACTTGATCTTTGATAATGATTGTACAACTATATAGCTTTTATCATAGGACCATGTAATTTTAAAAACATTGTGACTGACATTCCCTTTATCCAGTGCATGAGTAGATGAGTAATAAAATAGAAATGCATGAAAAAACTCAACAGTCCATCAAAATATGAAAGAATAATCAAAATGTGGGGTGTACATGCAGTGGTAAAAAGGAATATTATTCAGCCTTAAAAAGGAATGAAGTACAGATACATGCTATAACTTGGGTGGACTTCTGAATATTATACTAAATGAAAAAGCCCAGTCATAAGAGGACAAATATTGAATGAGGCCTTTTATATAGTGCATCTGGAATAAGGAAGTACAGAGACAGAAAGCAGATTGAGATTTGCCAGGTGACTGGGGGAGGGGAAAGTGTAGAATGATTAATTACTAAGTATTGGGGTGTTTTATGAGGTAATGACAAATTTTTGAAACTAGTGAGAGTTGGTGGCTGCATAAATTGTGAGTACATTAAACACCCCTGCATTTTGCACTTTAAAATGGTTATTTGGACAATATGTGAAATATCGTCAATATTTCAATAAAAAAATTCACCTTAAAAAAAAAAAAACGAGAAATGTAAGCCAATCTCCGTGTGTGTGTGTTTACCTAAATATCACTTCATAAATTCTAGGAGTATAGTGGCTGTTTCACCTATCTTTTCCAAAGCTAAGCAGCCCTGGTACAGGCCCTTGCATACAATAGATGCTAAATGAGTGGTCAATGACAATGATGAAATGATGTTATACAGATGTGTTGAGAAATACTAAAACTGAAACTTTGCCTGTTGCACATATTATAGTACAGACCTATTCTTTGGAAATGAACACAGTAATGTTAACTGCACAATAAATGCACTGCTGAATTCCACAACAAACACCAAGTATCTTTGATTATATTGACTTGCTTGATGCCTAACACATGCACAAATTCAGAAAGTCCTGCATAGGGAAATTTCACAATGTCATTTGCTAAAAAACAAGAAAGCAGAATTTAAGTCAACAGTGAAATAAAAATATTTGAAATACTTTATTCTTAATTAAGAAGCAAAGAATTTCACTGAACAGAAATCAAATTATTGTAACTGGCCTTTCACCAGCCTTTGCAATATTGTGTTGAGTTTTGAAAGCTCAGTTAGAATTTTGTGGCACATTTTTTTAAGAAACCTCAACTGCAAAATGTTCTGCCCTAAAATAAAAATATTATATTTGATCGAATCTCTGCTCAGTGACATGAAAACACAGGCCTTACATTCTTACTGTTTTCTTTCATTGAATTTAAGCTTCACCCTGAGGTAAAACACATGACTGGCATAACAGATGACTCTGAGTTGCCTTAATGCCTGTGGAATTCTAGCCACTAATCTAGGCTTAGTACAAATAGGGATATACTTTAATAGCATGTAATCCAATTAGATCATGAATATATTCAGTATCATTTGCCACAAATGTTCACTAAAAATATTAATATTCACTTACCATTTAACTGGAAAAGTAATGTAGGCATTTAAATACTCTTTTCCCTCTCTTCTCTCCAATTCCTGGTCTTTCTCATTTAGATTTTTTATTAATTCTTTTCTATATGACAATTATAAGACTTGGGAAAAAGGGGGCAATCAGTTCTTTTTCCTGAAACATAATTTTAACACCAACTATGAACACCAATGATGGTTACTAGTAAGGCTTGTTATGCTGTCAAGGTGTATATTTCTAAACAGCCCAGTTTATTTAAAAGTTGCTGAGTATTTTCAATCATTAACTGGTAATAAGAAAAATGATTCATTGTAGAGATGAATGTATTGTTTGGCTTGTGCTACAGACAGGTGTGTGTAAACAAATGCATTCAGATTTAGCACACTGTCCAATCATAAGGCAATATTGCTCTAGAAAACTTAATTTCCATGAATGAAATCTTTGAAAGGATATTTACAGTGGACTGAGGAATTTTACACAGGTATTTTAAACATTCATTTCTGACCTATGCTGTGAATAATTATAATAGATCGTGGCATTTTAACCACTACACGATATTCAGTCAAATTAATGATTTGTACACATCTCCTGCATTAAAAAAACTCGTCATAAGCTGAGGAATGATGTCAGTATGCGTGGTAGTTACTCTGCTGGTGGTCTTTTTCCAGGTTGTCATAATTAATAAAGGTCACCATCTCAGCATATTCTCTTTCTTCATTCTTTGAAGTTCTTGTTTCTCAGAACTACTCATAATGTTGTTTGGATATGTGATAAGGCAGAAACAATGAAGACATTTGTAAAATGCTTCCAGTCTAGTAAGATAGTGATGGATAAAGTATGAGCTTTAATATTTTTCATCTTCTTTAAAATTTCTAGCTCTCACTCATTTATTCATTCAACTAGTATTGCCTGGTTATATTGTTATGTATTTTCATATACACTTATTTATTTATGGTATTTTATAGTTAGAGGAACTGAGACTAAGAGAAATAGAAGCAATTTTCTTGTAGAGGCAAAGCAGGAATATTTTCTGACTCCAAACACAGCACCCTTTCCATTCCCCAGACTTCTCTTCTTAGAATGTGATATATATGACTCAAAGCAATGCTTGTAAAGGACAGACATCTTGGAACCAAAATAACTCAGGTTCAAATCTGATGGTAGAACTTTCAAATTACATGACTTTAGAAATGTTTTTTAACCTTCAGAAACTTCTGCTTCCTCATCTGTAGAACAGGAATAAAAGTAGTATTTTAATAAGATTTTGAAAGAATGAGAGCTACTATATGTATAGCAATTAAGAAAGAATAGGTCTCATCAACAGCAGCTAATAAAATATTGGAGGTAGGTGATATCTATTCTTGTTTGTAGTACTAGGTTATAAGATGGAAGAAAAATCATATTTATGAAACATTTTTGTTTGAGATAAAGTGTACAAATGAGTAATTGTTGGCTTATTTAATTTGGAAAGAGCCACCCCTTGCTACACCTCCAAATAAACACTGTTTTTTTCAGACTAGAACCCAGGTAATGACTTTCATTCCACTGTTCTTTACTGGACTGCACTACTAAAGACACCACCAGGTACTTTTTCCTTCCTGATCTATCATCATTGTAATTTAAGTAAAAACACTTATTCTACTATTATACATAGATGAATGATAATTATTTTATACACTCCTGAGCTCCAAAAAAAAGAAAAAACAAAGAGTTTTCCTCATCAGTCATTTTGTATAGCTCCAACACCACTGCCTTAATAGTTTCTCTAAATTAATCTTATGTAAATTTGGGGATATTCAAAATTAAATAAGTCTGATTAAGACAGAAATCTAAGAAGCATCCTGCATCCCCAATTCCATGCACTGGGAGTTCTGTTACGAGGTAGCAACCATCTGTCTCAGATACAGACACAGTTATATAACCCACAGGAGTTGAAGAATCTTCTACAGTACTTTATGACAAAAATAAGCACATTTGCTGACAATGACTGAATCAAAACTCTGAAATAAAGAAGCCATACTGTAAACAGTATAGATTATTAATACTAATATCTAATTTCTCCCTATTTCAAAAATTGGTGAAAATGATCAAGGGGCAAAACCAAAAACATAGTTTTGGTCATGGCCCAGATTCTACTTCTCTACATGATCACATGTTGAATGGTCTCTTTATTCTTGACTCATGACAGTAGAACTGAGGCTATAACATGGTCTCACAGCCCTCATAACTGGAGACAATCTCTACTCTTTGTGTAGGACCGCATTTGAAGCAATTTTCTTGTAGAGGCAAAGCAGGAATATTTTCTGACTCCAAACACAGCACCCTTTCCATTCCCCAGACTTCTTGTCTTAGAATGTGATATATATGACTCAAAGCAATGTTTGTAAAGGACAGACATCTTGGAACCAAAATAAGTCAGGTTCAAATTTCATGGTAGAACTTTCAAATTACATGACTTTAGAAATGTTTTTTAACCTTCAGAAACTTCTGCTTCCTCATCTGTAGAACAGGAATAAAAGCAGTATTTTAATAAGATTTTGAAAGGATGAGAGTTACTGTATGTATAGCAATTAAAAAAGAATGGGTCTCATCAACAGCAGCTAATAAATTATTGGAGGTAGGTAATATCTATTCCAAAAGCATAGACTTTTTGGAGACTTTTCTTTGGTCCAGTGTGTTCTATTAAAATGTTGGTTACATCCATGACTTGTTCTCTCATGTTCTTTTGTCTGTGTCCTTGATTGCAGCTATTTTCTCTAACTTTAGGGCTCAGTACTTGGGACTTTCTCTGGCAACTTAGATTTTTTTCTTATACTCTAAGAAGAATAAGATTAGTCTTCCCAGTTTGATGATAAGAGTTGCTTCCTTGGTATCACAACTGAAAAGCTATCCATGTAAAGCACAATTTCACTCAAAAATCCTCCTACCATCTTGAACACAACAGATCACTTTGTAAGCATCATAATACAATCAACATCTGTACTCGTGTGGTTTTGGTTCTGTGCCTTTTGGGGAGGACATTCCAATCCTCTCTGTGATAGTGAAGCATTTAACAGTTTCTGTGACATTAAATCACCTAAAAGACAGTCTGTAGCTAATTCTACTGTTTTGCCCTTTTATCCTCTTAAATCTTCACTTTCCCTTCAAGCATTAAATGGTTCAGTTTAGACAAGTCATTATAACAATATTATATGAAAGTAAAATTGTCAACTCAGTATAATAAGAATTATTAAGAGTAAATGTGCCAGATTTCTAGTTGTAATTTATTTCAAAATTAGCTTTATGACTCCCTGGACTTTATTTTTCTTATCTGCATTTTTACTGGAAAGATCAGGTTAGTATTGAAAAGAGACAACTCTTGCAGAGACCTGAATGAAATGTAAGGGCAAAGCATGCAAAGGGAAATAGTAAGTATAAGGCACTGAGGCTGAAATGAGCTTAACAGAGAACAAAGAGTAGCAGGGAAGACAGAGAGAGGATGGTGCGAGGTTGTCAAAGATAGTATGGGGCCAGATCATATAGGTTTCTGAAGAATGTGGATTGTTCTAGGCAGGAAGCTGTTGGGGGGTTTATCTGATCACTGATAATCTGTTATCTGCAATCAAAAACTCTCTCAGACTGCTGTACGGTTAAGCTTAGAAGGTAAGGGATAAATTAGGAGATTACTGCTGTGAACCAGGTCAGAGAAAATGATGGCTTGAAGTTAAAATCAGTTAGACCAACCGATGGATATAGGTTGCATATAACAAAAAGAAGAAAAGAAGACTCCTGTGTTACTTTCCCTTAAGCAATGGAGTGGAGAGATTCTATTTGCTGAGATGGGAAACACTGAGAAGCAAATTTTGTTAATGTCTTATGAGCTTGTTCAACATCTGTTTTAACTTGTCAATACTGCTGGAATGCAGTACACCAGAAATGGCCTGGCTTTTATAAGTTTAAATCTTGTAAATTTAGTTACAAATTTACAGTTCATTGAGGAAAGACAGCTGGCTTTTCTATGGTTTTCTCTGGAAAATGGGAAGACACACAGTGATGTCTGCTGGGTTTCCCTCAGGGCTTCTAGGTCCAAACAGCTTTCCCTGGGGTGATTTCTTTCTGCATATCCAAACATCTGAGTCTGTGTTGGCTCTGAGCTCTGATCTGAGTTGGGCTGGGCTGTGCTGAGCTCCTTCTCTCTTTCATGACCTTTCCTTTTCAGTCTCACTCATTGTGGAAGGCACTCCCCTTAGGCAACCACAGATGTAATCAGCCATAGACGAATTTCACATGCTGATGATTTAAGGCCACAAAGCAACAGAACTGGATACCATCACGTGGCCAAATTGACACCTGAACCTAACTACTACAAGTGTCCACCCCTTGTCAACTTGTCAACTATACGCAATCATCTTAAACCATACTTAATCTCTAAAAGAAAACAATAACAGACATTTTTTGCCTAACAATGTTCATCTGTCTTGTGTACCACACACTAAATCTTTTCATATACAAAATACATTCATTTCATTGCAATATCACAAAAGCCTTAAACCATTTCAGTAATGATACAAATAAAGTACCAACCCAAAAATAGTACACAATCTCAAAAGTCAGTTATAGGCATGGTCTGTCTGAAAGCAGTATTCACCTCTAGCTGTGGACCTGTGAACTTGGAGTAAGTTATCTGTTTCCCATATGCAAAGGAGGGACAATCATAGGATAAATGATCCATTTGCCAGAGGGAGAAATTTGAAGAACAACAGGAGTCACAAGACCTAAACAATTCTGAAAATCTGCAGGACAAACTCCTTTAGATTCAGAATCTGAGAGTTATTCATCCTCAGGGCTTTAGAAGGCAGCTGTCCCATCCTCTCCAAGGGCCCACACAGTGGCCCTGTTCTCTCTCTGAACACTAGGATGAGGGGTAAAAATTGGGGAACATTGGGAAGACCACCTTTTTCTCAGCCCCACCCGCCTCAAGCATCTGGATGGCACCCAGATTCTTTGCCATCTCTGAGGCACTAGCTCAATTCCTTCAGAACAATGGGGTGGCAGCCAGGCTCCACCAACTCCCCTGGAAATGTGCTCTACCCTCTCTGAGGTCTGGGACATGAGAACTCTTCTTGAACATTGAGGCAGAAGGCTGGCCCTCTGCCTCTGGGGAAAACTCACAACTCACCCTTTCTACATGCATAGGAGGATCCATTCTCCCAGCCCGAGGTTTCTTGGCTTCAGAACTTAGCTTCCATGGTTCTACCTCTGAGGTTATAATTCCTTCTATTTTCTGCCCACTCCAGTCCAGACTGGCAGTGTTTCTGTTCATACAGGCCTCATAAAGTATTTGGTGACTTGGAATGTATCATACAGGGATCAAAGTCATCAAATAATCCTTTCTGGATAACTCCATCTCCAATTCTGGCTTGTCCTGTATTGACCAACTGGCTCCATGTTTTTTAAAATCCTTATGTGGGGCACTATTCTCTTGGGTCTCACTTTCTGGAAGCCCAGAATTCTCCAGACTATCAATTTCTGGTTTCCTTTACCCAAGAGTTCAGTTCCTAGCTTATCCTTTTCTTGTCATATTTTACCTTAGGCTACAAGGAGAAACTAGGCTATATTTTCTATATTTTGCTTGGAAATTTCCTCAGCCAACTCTCTCAGATCATCATATTCAAATCCTCCCTCCCATCCAGCACCAGGAATTAATTTTGCCAAATTTTCTGCCACTTCAAAACAAGGGTTGCTCTCCTTCCAATCTGTAATGGAAGTATCTTTGGAGTCTTTATTTCTACCAACAGTCTCTTCAAAGCAATCCAGGCTTTCTCTATCAAGCCCCTCACAATTCTTCAGAATCTTCCCTTTATCCATTTAAAAAGCCATTTGAATATGTTTGTACTAGCAAATGCAGCAGCAAGCACCCCTTTCCACTGGTACCAAAGGCTGTTTTAGTTTGTCAATGCTGCTAGAATGCAATATACCAGAAATAGGCTGGCTTTTATAAAGGGAACTTATTTAGCTACAAATTTATAGTTCATCAGAGGAAAGGCAGCTGGTCTTCCTGTGATTTTCTCTGGAAAATGGGAAGGCACATGGTAATATTTCTTGGGTTTCCCTTCTGGTTTTTTGGGTTCAAAAAGCTTTCCCCAGGGAGATTCCTTTCTGCATATCCAAACATCTGGGTCTGTGTCAGCTCTGAGCTGAGCTCTGAGCTGAGTTGGGCCGGGCTGGGCTGGGTTGGGCTGGGCTGAGCTCCACTGAGCTCCCTTCTGAACACTCTTTTTAAGTCCCATTTCTTGTGGAAGGCACTTCTCTTAGCTGATAACAGATGTAATCGGCCATAGATGAGCTTCACAGGCTGATGATTTAAGACCAGAGCAATAAAACAACTGGGTGCCATAGCCTGGCCAACTTGACACCTGAATCTGATTACCACAACATCAAAGAGGAATTAGTGAGTAGGCACTTCAAAGCATAAGTCAGAACCTTGGAGGAGAAATTGTAATTAAAGTTATTATTTTGGGATTCATCAGCTAATTGATGAATTCAATGTGACTGGATAATATCACCCAGGATACTGGTCTCCAAGGGGGGATTCTCACAGCCTGTCAGTGCACAAAACAATCCTTTAGGGACCAGAAAGAAAATATCAGAACATCATTTTATATTTATTTTCAGGTTTAATTAATATTGTATGGTCTGACATTGCCCTCACGTGTCCCTTGCCAGTCATTCATGTATCAAACTGCATTCAGGATGACTAAGGTAATGATGGGACTATATGACAAAAAGGTGTCCGTGGGACAGGTCTCACTCTTGCTTGCTTTCAACATAATATGACCTAGTATAGTTTACTTGTCCATGTGCATATGGGTGGATTATTTAGTATTTTAATAGCTTTTTAAAATAAACTTTATTTTGGAATAAATTTAGATGTACAGAAAATGTGCAAAGATAATACACCTATATTCAGTTTCTATATATCCCTAATGTTGACATCTTACATTGCTTGGTACATTTGTAAAACTAAGAAATGGCATATAACTATTAACTTCAGTCAGAGAAAAAAATCTACAGTTATCTGCCAAGCAGATGGACTAAAAAACTCATGGCTACCAAGGAGGCTATTTAAATATTATTATTTCCATTATTTTTCACAATTGCCTTTACCCTAAATGGTTTAGAGCCTTGAAATATTGGTAAATGAATACATGTTACCTTTAGAATTAGCAAGACATTTTAAAAATTCAAGACAAATACAATATTTCAGCAACATTTAAATCTCTGTGATATTAATCTCAAACTTTATAAAAATTACTGAAGTTTATGCTTAGAATCTCTTTGATATAGTACAGCATATGTAACATAAATTTATAAATGTTTATGATCTTCCTGCTGTTTGTTTTAAAAAGTTCTTTTTATCATGGTTCACTTTAAGTTTCTTTATAACTTGATCAACTTTGAAACCTGATTTCAACCACTTTTAGAATGTGTTTGGTGACAAAAATAAATCAAAGTAAATTTACTTCCACTAAAAAACAGTAGGTTGTCTTCTGTTTTTCATATTTATATAGCAGCCTTCAGACAAAAGTCTCTGACAAAAACTTGAAGGTAAAATCTTATTTTCAAGATGAATCTTTTTACTCTGTTCTGAGTCCAGCAAACCCAACTACACTTTTAGATTTTTCTTATATTCATATCAACACATCATGATTGTCCAATGTTTAAACAAAATTAAAAGGTAAAAAATACATTTTAAAGGAAAAAGAATTATGCTAAGTTAATAGTACTAAATACCCAATTGTATATGCTTTCAAGAGTAAATACACATATAAATATATAAACAGGAGTACAGGGTGATTTTTTGATAGGTTTCAGAGAAAATAGATTCAGCTACATTTTGAAAACAAAGAGACACTTTGTGGAAACATATTTATAGCATCTTGTGGAAACATATTTATAGCATCCCATTAAGAAACACAAAAGAAAAATACTGAAATACTGACTGATTTTTATAGGAGAAAATCAGCCATATATTAAACATATATAATGCATTAAACATTAAACATAATAATGCATTAACAAACACAATTATATAATCTCAACAAATTTTTTAAAGACTGATGTAAACTTACAACATATGTTTCTAATAGTTTCAAGAAGGTAGAAAACTTCAATATCTCTTTCCAAAATAAGATATCTTACCTTAAAGCAGCCTAGTGTAGCCAGCTAACAGGTAAAGAGATCATCAGTCTGTGATAGTTAGTTTCAGGTGTCAATTTGGCCAGGGGATGATGCCCGATTGTCCCACTGCCATGGAATTAAATCATCAGCATGTGAAATTCACCTACGACTCGTTACAGCTGCAGTCAGCTAAGAGGACTGCCTTCCACAATGAATGAGGTTTAATTTAATTAGCTGGAGGCTTAAAAGAGATAGGCCATAAGAGAGTTCAGCAGCTCAGCATACCTGATCTCAGCACTCTGAGCTCAGACTCAGATATTTGGAGATGCAGAAAGGAATCACCACAAAGAAAGCTATTTGAACCCAAAACCCAGGAGGGAAGCCCAGCAGACATCAACTATGTGCCTTCCCATGTGACAGAGAAAACCAGCTGCCTTTCCTCTGAAGAGCTGTAAATTTGTAACTAAATAAATCCCCTTATTAAAAGTCAATCCACCTCTGGTGTGTTGCATTGTGGCAGCTTTAGTAAACAAAAAGAAGTCCAGTTACTCATTATTGACTATTTTATCTTTCCTATTCACCACAATAAATGCCACACAATGGGTAGGCACAGCAACAGGAATTAAGGCTCACAGTTTAAGGACCAGAAGGCTTGGTTTTTCCTGGGATGGGTAGCATTCTGGCTGGCAAGCAACATTTCTGTTCCTTGGCATTCCCATAACATGAAGACATTCTCTCGATGCTCATCCTGGTTTCATTAACTTCCTGCTTCTGGCTCCTCCTAGTGAAGTTCTTTTTTACCCCTTTAATTTAATGGGTTTTTTGTTTGTTTGTTTCTCTATTTTAGAGAAGTTGTAGGTTTACAGAAACATCATGCATAAAATAGAGTTCCCACATATTAACACACTTGCATTAGTGTGGTACATTTGTTGCACTTCATGAAAGCGCACTTATAATTGTACTAATAGTGATAGACCACTGTTTACTATAGGATTCACTGGGTTCTAAAAGTCTACACTTTTCATTTTCTTAAAATATTTATTCCAGTAATAGGATTAAGACCCATCCTGATTCAGTTGACCACATCTTAACTAAAAAGAGCATCTTCAAAAGGTGCTATTTTAAATAGTTCATACATATAGGAATGGATCAAGTTAAGAACACTTTTTCTGATCTTTAAAAAACTAACAGAGGAGACGAGGCAAGATGGCAGCATAGTGAGGTGTAAACGTTAGTTCATCCTTTAGAGCAGCTAGTAAATAGCCAGGAATAGTACAGAACAACTGCTGGGGGAGCATCAGTGACTGGACACACAATATACACAAGTCTGGACCAGGTGGACAAGCTGAGATTCCACACAGAACTGTAAATCCCCAAAGTCTTGGAGGCTGGTACCCCTCATGCATGGTTCCCTGAGGGAAAAAGGAAACAGAATTACCAGTAGCAAGGATTTAGCTCAACCAAGCCCCAATTGTGGTATTAATTACCAAATTCTGACTCCTCAAAACAGGCTCCCAGCACAGATAAACCTGGAATAAACACTGAAGGAATTAGGAGTTCTTCCCCAGCAGAGGGTGGTGGGGGGTCACTATGGAAAAAAAAGAAGCAGAAAGCTTGTGAGTTGGACAGCACAAAATACTGGGAAAAGGCTGGACCCCAAGAAAAGGGGGCACATAGAGCCTGAAGATTCATAGAGCCACACACCAACTCAAGCTCTTGGTTGGCAAACCTGAGGAGACAGCACGCAGTTCTGAAAAGGCTTTTTTGCTTCTTTGTATTTCTTAATAGGTCATTAGACAGAACCAACACCCTCAGTCTCCAGCATTGACTCAGGCAAGGGCAGAACTAAGGCATATCTGAGATACAAAGTGACTAGTCAGGTGAAAGGGGTAATTCCCTAAAGTGCATATCTTCCCCAAGAAAACGGGGATGGAGCCCACCTGAAGTGAAATTCCTACTTCAAGGAATTCAGTTCCTAGGGAGTGGTAAACAGAAACAATCAAAGCCCTCCTACTGCCTCACCTCTGTCTCAACCATGTCTGTGGCAGGGAGAGTGTGCTGAAATTAAAGGCATTGCATCACTTTAAGCTAGTGGGAAGCCACAGGTAGACAAGTGCCACAAGCTTTGCAGGATAGGAAAAACATAGAATCTAGAGGTTTCATAGGAAAGTTTGGCATTAGGTCATACCCTCAGGAAAAACTGATGCTGGTTACTCTCTTCTCCTGAGACATGTCTAGTCTGGGAAAATTTTAATGAGATCTATATTTGAGGAGCCCCTCAAAAAAAGGCTCCATGTAGGCAGGGCAAGAAGCAGAAAAACGAGAACTGAAAATTTTCAATCAGCTAAACAGAACCTATGCTAGAGGTCTAGAATAAGTTGAACTTAATGTCAAAGAACAGATAGAGAACAAAGCCATCCAGCAAGGAAACCCTAGATAAGAGATTTAAAAAAAAAAAAACTCTAGAACAAACTAATTAAGAAAATCAAATGCCTAGATGCCAGCAAAAATAATAATAATAATAATAATAATAATAATAATAATAATAATAATGAGTTATACCAGGAAAATTGAAGGTATGACCCAGTAAAGGAACCAGTAAAGGAAGAAGCTGACATTTCAAATGAGATACAGGAGTTGAAACAACTAATTCTGGATGTTAAAACTGCAAAATTTCATCAAAATCAAATCAACAAGTTGAGGGAGAACATAAAGAAGACATTGAGCTAACATAAAGAAGAACCTGAAAGTCTGAAAAAACAAATCACAGAATTTATGGGAATGAAAGGCACAGTAGGAGAGATGAAAATACAATGGAAACCTACAGCACTAGATTTGGAGAGAAAAAAGAAAGAATTAGTAAACTAGAGGACTGGACATCTGAAATGTGACACACAAGAAAATATAGGGAAAAGAATGCAAAAATATGAGCAGTGTCTTAGGGAATAGAATGACAAGATGAAGCACACAAATATATGTGCAGTGGCATCCCAGAACGAGAAGAGAAAAGAAAAATAGGAAAAAGAGTAATGGAGGAAATAATCACTGAAAATTTCCCATCTGTTCTGAAAGACATAAAATTACAGATCCAAAAAGTGCAGCACACCACAAACAGATCCAAATACATATCCTTCAAGACACTTACTAATCAGATTGTCAAATGTTAAAGACAAAAAGAGAATGTTGAAGGCAGCAAGAAAAAAACAATCCATCATATACGAGGGAAGCTTGCTAACACTATGTGTGGATTTCTCAGCAGAAAGCATGGAGGCAAGAAGGGAGTGGTATGATGTATTTAAGATTGTGAAAGAGAAAAACTGTCAATCAAGAATTCTATACCCAGCAAAACTGTCCTTCAAAAATGAGGGGAAGATTAAAATATTTTCAAACAATCACTGAGAAAATATGTGACTAAGAACCAGCTATAAAAGAAATACTAAAGGGAGCAGTTCAAGCAGATGGAAAATAGCAAGAGAAAGAGGTCTGGAGAAGAGTGTAGAAATTAAGATCATCAGTAAAAGTAAAAAGAAAAAAAATGGCTATGACATAAAAAATCCAAAAGACAAATGATAAAAGTACTGACTTTTTAGTAACAACATTTAATATAAATGGATTTAATGCCCCAATCAAAAGACACAGACTGGCAGAATGAATTAAAAAACAGGACCCATCTATGTTGTATACAAGAGACTCACTTTAGATGTAAGGACAAAAAGAGGTTGAAGGTGAAAGGTTGGGAAGGTATATTTCATTCAAACAACAACCAGAAAAGAGCAGGGGTAGCTATACTAATATCTGACAAATTAGAATTCAAATGTAAAATAATTAAAAGAGTCAAAGAAAAAGACACTGTATTAATAAAAGGAACAATTCCAAAAGAAGACACAACAATCATAAATATTTATACACCAAGCCACAATGCTCCAATATACATGAAGAAAATACTGACAACATTGAAGGGAGAAGTAGATACCTCTACCATAATGGTTGGAGACTTCAATTCCCTACTGTAATCAATGGATAGAACATCTAGACAGAGAATGAACAAGGAAACAAGATTTTGAATAGCATGATAAATGAACTAGATTAAATAGATATTTACAGAACATTACACCCCACAAAAGCAGGATACATATTTTTCTCAAGTGCTCATGGATCATTCTCAAGGTTAGACCATATGCTGGTTCACAAAGCAAGTCTCAATAATTTTTTTAAAAAATGAAATTATACAAAACACATTCTCAGATAATAATGGAATGAAATTGGAAATCAATAGCAGGAAATGGACCTGAAAATTCACAAATATACAGAAGGTGAACAACACACTCTGAAACAACCAGTGGGTCAAAGAAGAAATTGCAAGAGAAATCAGTAAATATCTTGAAGCAAATGAAGATGAAAACCTAACTTATCAAAATTTATGACATGCAGCAAAGGCAGTGCTGAAAGAGAAATTTATTGCCTTAAATGTCTATATTAAAAAAAGAGCAAAAATTAAGGAATTAATTGTTCACTTGTAAGAACTAGAGAAAGAACAGCAAACTAACTCCAAGCTAAACAAAAGAAAAGGAATTATGAAGATCAGAGCAGAAATAAATGAAATTGAAAACATGAAAACAACAGAGAAAATCAACAAAATCAGAAGTTGGTTCTTTGCAAAAATCAATAAAATTAATGGACTCTTAACTAGACTAACAAAAAATAAAAGAGAGGGGATACAAATAAATAAAATCAGAAATGTAAGAAGGGACATAACCACTGACCCCACAGATATAAAGGAGGTAATGATAAGATAGTATAAGTAACTATATGCTAATAAACTAGACAATGTAGATGAAATGGACAACTTTCTAGAAGGGCATGAACAACCAACATTGACTTGAGAAGAAATAGATGAGCTCAGCCAAACAATCACAAGTAAAGAGATTGACTCAGTCATCAAAGCTACCAATAAAGAAAAGTCCAGGGCCAGATGACTTCACATGTGAATTCTACTAAGCATTCAAGAAAGAGTTAGTACCAATCCTGATCAAATTCTTCAAGAACAATGAAGAGGAGGGAAACCTACCTAACTCATTCTATGAAGCCAACATGACCACAATACAAAACCAGACAAAGATATTACAAGAATAGAAAATTACAGACCAATCTCTTTAATGAATATAGATGCAAAAGTACTCAACAAAATACTTGCAAATCAAATTCAGGTTGATTACATTGGACTGCTCCCTTCATAGACAGGGCAGCGATTTGTTTGAACTGGAATAGACACATACTCTGGATCTGAGTTTGCTTTCCCTGCATGCAATGCTTCTGCCAAAACTACCATCTGTGGACTTACAGAATGCCTTATCCATCATCATGGTATTCCACACAGCACTGCTTTTGATCAAGGAACACACTTCACAGCAAATGAAGTGAGGGAATTGCGCATGCTCATGCAATTCTCTGGTCTTACCATGCTCCCCATCATCCAGAAGCAGCTGGATTGATAGACCGGTGGAATGGCTTTTTGAAAACTCAATTATGGTGCCAACTAGGTGGCGATACCTTAAAGGGCTGGGGTAATGTTCTGCAGGAAGTTGTATATGCTCTGAATCAGCATCCGCTGTATGGTGCTGTTTCTCCCATAGTCAGGATCCATGGGTCCAGGAACCAAGGGGTGGATGTTGTGGGGCACGCCAAAAGAGAGAGCACACAATTCAAAACTGCAAGCCAATTTGGAGTCTTTATTAGCTGGCTGACGACTGCCTCAGAAACTTCCAAGAAGAAAGATTCAGAGAGCAGCCCCCAGAGGTTTTCAAGGTATGCTTATAAAGGCTAAAATCATGTGGTTTTGCAGTTGCTAGCAAGAAGCATGATCATAGAAACAGAAAAATGCCATTAGCTGTTGCCAAAACACATCCCGTTCCCTCAGTTCCCTAACATTGGTTATTGTTTAACTCTTGGGGACATTCTGCCCCCATGTTGTTGGGACTTTCCCTGCTTGGGCCTGATTGATTGCTCCTGGCCCTCCACATTCCCCACTGGTTTTATGAGAGAATCAAATCATTGTTTCTTCATTTTGATTATAAATCTGTTGATATTGGGTTTTAAGGACTAATAATTTAACAGTTTGTATTATTATTTTTTTTTGCACGTATGAGGTTAGACAGTTGATCACACAGGGTCCAAACATTAAGCCTAATAATCTGAGAATTAGGGGCCCTGCTATGGCGATCAAGAGCATGGTTAGCCATGGATACCAGGAAAATAAGTTTTTGTACCAGTTGGTTTCAGTTTTTTGGCATTCTTCCTGCTCTTCTAACCTTCTTCGGACTAGGAATAGTCTATTTTTAATTATTTCAGAATGATTGGCGCAGAAGTAGCAGGTTTCTCCAAGGGCTATGCATAACCCCCCTTGTTTCAGAAATAGGAGATCTAAGCCTCTGCGGTTTTGGAGGATGGTTTTGGCCAGTGAATTTAGGGAGTTTTCCAAATGACTGACGGAGCTTTCTAATTCACTAAGATCCAGATCAATTTGTTTGCTAAGGGTTTTAAAATGTTGGTCCCCAGTGAGAAGGGCTGAAGTTCTGACTGCAGATGATCCTGCGATGCCCAGTCCGACAAGGAGGCGCGCTAAGATTGGGGCTTGCTTGGCCTGGTAAGTGGTTTCTAAATGTTCCCTACCTCCTTCCCCCAAATAACAATATACTTGGGAGATAATATGAATTAAAATACAAAATTCCTTTTCGACTGCCATTGTTGGGGGAGTTACACAGGGGGTGATGCTGGATGTGCAGGCAAACCAAGTACCATTAGGGGCTACAAGGAGGCAGTCCCTTCCACCTGCGGTTGAAGTTAAAATGTCCTTTAGTGACATGATGAGACCTCAGGAGTCACTATAGGGGGATTTGGCTAGATTAAAATTCTCAGAATAAGTACAGATTCCCTGCCCTTGGAGATCTCCTAGGGTGAGTTTCGGTTCCTGTCCCCACCTGCACAGGTGTTGACCTTGTGCTTCCTGGACTGAGAGGTTTCTGATATGGGTGTCTGTGAGGCCTAGGGAGATATAAGCTCCTATTCCTATGTAATAAGGGGGTTCAGGGGTTAAGCAAAGCCAACAGTTTTCAGTAAAAAGTGGATTGGTTTGATTCATAAACTGGAAAACTGAATTTAACAGTTTTTTAGGGGAGGGAGAGGAATTTATTTGGGAGTTTGGGGTAGCATAGGCTTTTGAGCTTGAGCCTACCAGAGGCAGGACCCTGAGTTTGGGGGGGCTGTGCCAGTTTTATGCCAGGGTTGAGAGCTCGATTAGGTCCTATGGGATTGTCCGCTTTATGGGGAAGGAACCTTTGAATTGTGAAAATGGTCCCTGGGTTGTAACTTGAGACATATAATCTTAATCCCCAAGTTTTTCCACTCACCCAGGTTTGGCTACTCCAGGAAGGGATAGTAATAATTATTGGGTTACAGGCGCCTCGGGTGCAACTGTTGGGGTTATGGGCTGGTGCCCTTGTTAAGGTTATGAACAGGTCTCAGTTAGTCCATTCTGCTATTGTTTCACAACCCCAGTTGACACAATAATATTGGCCTTTCCTTTGGCAGTTTAAATTTCCCTCTGCAGGACAGGCATAGTATTGGGTATGCCATAAGCCTCTTTCTTGGTGGGGGGGTAGCACACCCGTATCTGATCATGTTACCATAACTCCCCTTTCCTAGGTGTCCAAACAATTGGCAGAGATCAAAGTGGAGGGTTGGTTGGGAGGGAGTGGTGGTTGTAGCCACCAGTACTCCATCCACCATTTTTGTGAGTTCCCAGGTATAGTTTAAAACCTTGTGAGAGTTTTTTCCCGTGACCCCTACCAGAGATATTAAGAGGAACCAGAGGGATTTCTGGAAAGTCTTATTTTTAGTGGATCCTCAGTTTGCTGGATAGTCCATTTTTCAGGGATCTGGTCTGGGGAGGCCTTTTTTATCTGGGTGTGATGAATCTAGTGCCATTTTCCCACAACTTTCACTGCCATTGGAGATGAGAGGATCACTGCTGGGTCCCATCCACGGGCCCCCAAGGTGGCTGGCTGAAGCTTCTTTATCCAGACTAGGTCTCCAGGCTGCACCTGAAATAGATCTTTTTTAGGGGCAGGATTTGTTGGTCCTGGATGGGCTGCCTTCACCAGTTTCCGAGTTTGCTGGGTGGTAGATTGCAGGGCCTGTAATGATTTTAGAAGAGAATGGTTATTTAATTCAGCTATTTTTCCTTCCCCCAATTTAGGGATTAGTGGAGGTGGTCATCCAAACATGATTTCATATGGGGTAATTCCCTTAACATAGGGAGTACATCTAGTTTTTAGGAAGGCAAATGAAAGGAGACTCACCCAGTTTTCACCAGTCTCAAGCTTTAGTTTATTTAAAGTTTCCTTTATTGTTCTATTTATTCTTTCAACTTGCCCTGAACTCTGTGGCCTATAAATACAATGTAATTTCCATTTGATATTTAATGTTTTTGCTAACAATTGGGTAACTTGGGCGATGAACACCGGCCCATTGTAGGACCCCATTACAGTCAGGAGGCTGAATCGGGGGACAATTTCAGAAGCTAGTTTTTTTACTACTATTTGTGCTGCTTCGGTTCTGGTAGGAAATGCCTCAATCCATACAGAGAAGGTGTCGATGAAGACTAACCAGGTAATATTTCCATGAAGTCTATTTCCCATTGCTCCCCTGGGGCTTGTCCCCTCATCCTGGTTCCTTGGGGCAATTTTTTCCCTTGGCCGGAATTTACCTGGATGCAGATTTGGCATCAGGAAGATACCTGCCGGGCTTGTTGTTGCAATCAGGGAATGTAGTAATCTCTCTGTAAGAGTTCAGTTAGTTTCATACTGCCCCAATATGTACTTTGCTGAACCTGGGCAACCAAATTGTGCCCCAGGTTCTCTGGCACTAGGATTCTCCTGTCTGGGAGAATTTTCCAACCATCCAGATCTGTTCTAGTGCCCAGAGTTTCTCCCAGTCTAATTTCTTCCCCAGGATATTTTGGATGGCTCGGCAGCACTCACCCCAGTAAAACAGGAAGTATATGCAGCGTCCCCACTGGTTTTTGGGCAACCTCTTTTGCCATTTTATCAGCTTGGGCATTTCCTCTGGCAATTTGAGTTTTGGCAGTCTGATGTCCTTTGCAATGTATAACGGCTGCCCTTTTTGGTAACCAGATAGACTCTAGCAAGGTGAGTATTTCTGGTATATTTTTTATTTCTTTTCCTCCCCATGTCAAAAGTCCCCGCTCTTGATATAGTGCCCCGTGGACATGCGCAGTTGCGAAGGTGTATCTGCTGTCTGTGTAGATGTTGACAACCTTTCCTTTTCCCCACCTTAGAGCCTGGGTCAGAGCTATTAATTTAGCCTTCTGGGCCAAAGTCTCATGTCCTAGAGCCTGAGCCCAGATGACCTGGTCCACAGTTATCACTGCTGCCCCCGCATACCTGATTCCCTCTGAGATGTAACTGCTTCCGTCTGTATATAATTCTTCATCAGGATTTGGCCAGGGGTTGTCGGTGAGATCAGCCCTCAGGTTTGTGAAAGATTCCAAGATCTCATGACAGTCATGGATGGGCTCGGGCGGGTCATCATCCAGAAGCAAGGTGGCAGGGTTAAGAGCCACCGTTTTTAGGAAGCGGATTCTCGGGGGATCCAGTAGCAATACCTGATACTGGGTTATCCAGGCATTTAAGAGCCATCTCTCAGGCGGGCTCCTTAGTAATGTTTCTACTGAATGTAGGGCCACTATGTGTAAATCCTGTCCCAGAGTTAATTTAGATGCCTTTTTTACCAAAATGGCAGTGGCGGCAATGGCTCAGAGGCAGCTTGGCCACCAGCCGCCATATAGTCTAGTCTTTTAGACAGGTAGGCAACTGGCCTTTTCCATGGTCCTAGCATTTGGGTGAGGACTCCTTTTGCTATTCCTCAGGTTTCAGCGACATGTAGTTGAAAAGGTTTGGACAGGTCAGGCGAGGTTAAGGCAGAGGCACTTACAAGCACCTGTTTCAGTGTTTTAAAAGCTTTTTGCTCAGCCTCGGTCCAAGCTAGAGCTTCCTCCTTTCCCCTGTGCTAGTGTACAGGGGTTTTGCTATTTCTGCAAACCCAGAAATCCAGAGCCGGCAATATCCAACTGCTTCCAAAATCTCCCGTACCTGCCTTTCTGCTTTTGTTGGGGTATTTTTAGGACAGCTTCAATCCTATTAGAAGACAGAGCTCTTTCTTCCCCCTTCTAATTCATACCCTAAGTATGTTGCTGAGCTGGTACAGAGTTGGGCCTTTTTGGCTGAGACCCAATAGCCTAACTGGGCTAGTTCCTGTAACAAGTTTTTGGTTGCCTTTTTGCAGTTTGACAGATTATTAGCTGCCAGTAAGAGGTCATCCACATATTGTAGGAGGGTTATCTCTGGATGCTCTTGTTTAAAATGAGCCAGGTTCTGACGTAAGTCTCTATTGAACAGGGTGGGGGAATTTTTGAAACCCTGTGGCAACCGAGTCCAGGTTAATTGTCCCGAGAACCCCCACTCTGGGTCAGTCCATTCAAAAGCAAAGATGGGTTGATTTACCATGGCCAGGGGAAGCAAAAAGAAGGCATCCTTTTAGTCCAGAACAGTGTAGACTTACTGGCTGGGAGGTAACAGGCTTAAGAGTGTACATGGGTTAGGCACAGTGGCATGAATGGCTTCAATTTTTTTGTTTATCTCTCAGAGATCTTGTACTGGCTGGAAATCATCAGTCCCGGGTTTTTGGACCAGGAGAAGGGGGTGTTCCAGGCAGAATGGCAGGGGACTAGAATACCTGACTTCAGGAGTTTTTTGATGTGGACTGCAATGCTTCTCTTAGCCTTAAAGCTTATTGGGTATCGTCAGGCTTTAACTGGGGTGGTGGTGCTAGTTAGCTGGACAACAATGGGGGGCCAGTGGGTGGCTAGTCTCGGTAGGTTAGTTTCTGCCCACACACTTGGTTTTTTTTTTTTTTTTTTTAATTTCCACAAATATGGGCCTGGGGCTGGCAATGCCACTTCTGCAGTAAGTTAATACTCTTCTGATAAGGGGCAAGTGAGGAGGATTGCCGAGGGGTTTGTATTGAAGGAGAGCTCAGTCGAATCGTTTTTGAAAGAGATGGGGGCCTGTAATTTCTGGAGAAGGTCTCTCCCCAAAAGGGGGTATGGACACTCCAGCATTATGAGAAGCCAGTGGGTGACAGCTCCTTCCCCAAGGTCAGTGATCCTGGTCTTAGTCCATGGGTAGGACTTCGTCTTTCCCGTTGCTCCCTGCATGGGGATTTTTCCTTGGATACGGGCCCTTCTGCCTGCTGGAGGATGGAGAAAGTCGCCCCAGTAACCACAGGAAATTTTATAGGCTTGCCTCCGATTTCTAAGGTGACCTTGGGCTCCCGGGGGCTCAACAGAATGAAGCCCCAGCCCCGTCAATTTGGCTCTTCAACCAGAACAGGGGCCGGTTTCATTCCTTTAAGTTCTTTTCTAGGGCATTTATTTTTCCAATGTCTTTTTTTTTTTTTTTTTTTT
Organism: Tamandua tetradactyla; assembly: GCF_023851605.1. NCBI lineage: Eukaryota > Metazoa > Chordata > Mammalia > Pilosa > Myrmecophagidae > Tamandua > Tamandua tetradactyla. The sequence goes on along the minus strand of NC_135328.1, from coordinate 84,864,768 downwards.
TTTTGCAGTAGGCGCATTGGTTTGCACCTAGGTCCAACCTTTTTCCTTGGTTTCCCTTTCTTTTTTAATGGTTTTTTGTTTACATTTTTGTTTTTCCTGTTTAGCCATTGCGGATACTAAAATTTTGGCTATTTTTTTGGACTGCATGGTCACGGGTCATCTCTGTTATTAAAAGTCTTTTGGGCAATCTCTATCAGTTTGGACAGCACTTTACCCTCAAATCCTTCTAATTTCTGTAATTTTTTTCTTATATCTGGGACCAACTGGGTGACCAATGCTATATTTAAGGCTCGCCTATTTTCAGGTGCCTCTGGATCTATAGGGGTGTACAAGCGGTATGCCTCAAGGAGGTGCTCAAGGAAAGTAGCCAGAGATTCATCCGGCTTTCATACGGTCTCACTTACCCGAGATAAGTTGGTTGGCTTCTTGGCCATCACTCGTATCCCCCGGAGCAGAGTCTGGTGATACCAATTGAGAACCTTCTTACCTCTATCAGTGTTGGGGTCCCATCCGGGATGGGTGGAGGGGAACACAGCCTCTAATCAGGTTGTTTCAGTAGTAGGCTGTCCGTCAGGTCCAAGAGTTAACTTTCTCACCTCTCACCTGACTCGATCTCATTCCTCAGAGGTGAAAAGGGCCTGGAGGAGCTGTTGGCAGTTACCCCACGTGGGCTGGTGGGTAAAAAAGACAGTCTTCAAGAGGGAGATGAGCCTTGGGGCTCTTCAGAGAAAGAGGGATTCTGTTTTTTTCAATTATACAGATCGCTAGAGGAAAAGGGGACATAGACCATGAAAGGTGGGCGGTCGTCCCCCAGGGCAGGGCCAACCTGCCTCAAGCATAAAATTGGAACTCCGGAAGAATCGGTGATTGTGAACGAGAAGAGGGGTGGTAAGCAGAGCCCCTTCTGGTATGGGGGGAACTGAAGGGCACCTCCCAGCTATTAGAGGGGCTGGTTGCCGCCTCTTGGCTGTTTCTCCCCTCTGGCCTTAAAGGGGGCAGAGGGGCTGTTGGGTATGGGGGAGGGTCTATCAAGAGCAGATCCTCCAGTGGTCCTGTCAATACTGGGATCCCATTAGTTTTTTCTTTTTGAGAGGTTTTTATTAAGAGGGCCATTTTGGCTCTGGGAGGGGTGTCTTTCTTTTTGGGAGTCCAGGCAAGACCATAACCACTTGGGTTTTTCTGTTAAAATTTCAATCCAAATTAGCATATAGGGGATTTGGTCAGGGTGGCCTGGATCACCAAAAATCATCCTTTGGACTTTATAAGCTATTGATAGGTCTGTGGTTCCCTCAGGAGGCCACCCAGAATCAAAAGTTGGCCACTCCCTTGAGCAGAATTTTTCCAAGTCGAAGGCACTGACAGTGGTTCCGTAGTCTGAGGCCTTCTGCTGAAATTCCTGGAAATATTTCAAAAAACATTGAAGCGGAGTACAGACAGATGAACTTGACTGACCCATAGAAATTATGACAAAAACAACCCAGAGTGTGACGAGACCAACAATTGAGAGGAGGGACAAAATGAACCAAGACAAACAAAAGCCTTACCCCTAATTGATTCCTAACCAGAATCCTGGGCAACGTCTTGCTCCGGGACTGGACCTTGGAAGTAATGCTGCATCCAGCCTTCCAGAGGTCCTCACTGGATCCAGTAACAGACCTGTACTCACCGGTGAGGTTTCCAGAAACAGATGACACCACCAGATTTTGTATAATTTTGGAGGGTCTTGTTGAACCAGCCTGGTTCCTGGTCCTTGCCTGGGGCAGTGGAAGGTCTCTCTGAGGCCTTCCCCTATGCCGGACCTCAGTTCTGGGGGTGATCCCCAGGACCTGTGGTCACCAGATGTCCCGTTAGGGACGATCTTGCTGTGGCCTCCAAATGTTGCCAGGCGCACCAAAAGAGAGACCACACAATTCAAAACTGCAAGCCAATTTGGAGTCTTTATTAGCTGGCCTGTGACTGCCTCAGAAACTTCCAAGAAGGAAGATTCAAAGAGTAGCCCCCAGAGGTTTTCAAGATGTGTTTATAAAGGCTAAAATCATGTTGTGGTTTTGCAGTTGCTAGCAAGCAAGCATGATCATAGAAGCAGAAAAATGCCGTTAGCTGTTGCCAAAACACATCCCGGTCCCTCAGTTTCCTAACATTGGTTATTGTTTAACTCTTGAGAACATTCTGCCCCAATGTTGTGGGGACTTTCCCTGCTTGGGCCTGATTAATTACTCCTGGCCCTCCACAGTGGAAATGGGAGTAGCACCACTTACTATTGTCCCTAGTGATCCACCAGGAAAATTTCTGCTTCCTGTCCCTGTGCCCTGAGCCCTGCTGGTCTACAAGTTTTAGTTCCAAAAGGGGGAGAACTTCCACCAAGAGAAACAACAACGATTCCATTGAACTGGAATCTAAGACTGCCATCTGGTTACTGTGGGCTACTCATGCCCCTGAATCAACAAGCCAAGAAGGGAATTCCAGTATTGGCTGGGGTAATTGACCCTAACTATGAGGGGGAAATAGGACTTCAACTACACAATGGAGGTAAAGAAGAGTTTTCTTGGAATATAGGAGATCCCCTATGGCATCTTTTACTACTACCATGCCCTGTGATTCAAATCAATGGAAAACTGCAACAACACAATCCAGGCAGGACTACTAATGGCTCTGAAACTTCAGGGATGAAGGTTTGGGTCACCCTACCAGGCAAAGAACCATGGGGTGAAGTGCTTGCTGAGGGTAAAGGGAACATGGAATGGGTAGTGGAAGAAGGTAGTGATAAATATGAGCTATGACCACATGATCAGTTATAGATACAAGGACTGTAATGCTGTTTTGTTCATGTTATAATATTTTAAGTTGTTAGATATCAAGTTTGAGAATGAATATTACCCAAGGACTTGCATCCAATTCTGGAGAGATTTAATGTGTTTTTATGCAGGATAGTTGAGTATTGTTAGGTGAAAGAAAAATGTGTGTTTTACTGTTTTTTATTTAGAAATTAGGTATGTTTTAAGGTGATATGTATAGCTACCAAGTTGACAAGGGATGTACTATCATGGTTAGGTTCATGTGTCCACTTGGCCAAGTGGTGGTACATGTTTGTCTGGTTGGGCAAGTGCTGGCCTGTCTGTTGTGATGAGGACATTTCATAGAATTAAATCATGATCATGTCAACTGCATCCACAGCTGATTCCATTTGTAATCAGCCAAGGGGAGTGTCTTCTGCAATGAGTCATGCTTAATCTAATCACTGGAAGCCTTTTAAGGAGGATTCAGAAGAGACAGTCTCTTCTTCCTGCTTTGGCTGGTGAGCCTCTCCTGTGGAGCTTATCCAGACTCTCCATCAGAATCATCGGCTTCACAGCATGCCCTACGGATTTTGGACTCTGCGTTCCCACAGCTATGTGAGACATTTTGTGATGGTTTGGAAGGATATATGTTCCCTAGAAAAGCCATGTTTTAATCTAAATCCCATTTCATAAAGGCAAAATAATCCCTATTCAATACTGTATATTTGAAACTGTAATCAGATCACCTCCCTGGAGATGTGATTCAATCAAGAGTGGTTGTTAAGATGGATTAGGTGACAGCATGTCTCCACCCATTTGGGTGGGTCTTGTTAAAAGAGGAAACACAAAAAACAAAAAAAAAAACAAATAAATAAATAAATAAATAAAAGAGGAAACATTTTGGAGAATGAGAGAGATTCAGACAGAGCAGAGCAGAATGACATAGCCACGAGAAGCAGAAATCCACCAGCCAGTGACCTTTGGAGATGAAGAAGGAAAACACTTCCTGGGGCTTCATGAGACAGGAAGCCAGGAGAACAAGTTAGCATATGACACCATGTTTGCCATGTGCCCTTCCAGATGAAAGAGGAACCCTGACTGTGTTCACAACGTGCCTTTCCAGATGAGAGACTCTGACTGTATTTGCCTTGTGCCTTCTCACTTGAGAGAGAAATCCTGAACTTCATAAGCCTTCTTGAACCAAAGTATCTTTCCCTGGTACCTTAGATTGGACATTTCTATAGACTTGTTTTAATTGGGACATTTTCTCGGCCTTTGAGCTGCAAACTAGCATCTAATTAAATTCCCCTATTTAAAAGCCATTCCATTTCTGGTATATTGCATTCCAGCAGCTAGCAAACTAGAACACACTTCTATAAATTTTATATTTGTGAGTGTATATATTGTTGATTCTGTTTCTCTAGAGGACCCTAACTGATACACTGGCTATTAGGGAAATGCACATCAAAACCACAATGAGCTATCATCTGACACCCACTAGAATGGCCACTATCAAAAAAACAGTAAAAGACAAGTTCTGGAGAGGATGTGGAGAATGAGGCACACTTACCCACTTATAGTGGGAATGTGAAACGGTACAACCACTCTGGAAGGCAGTTTGGCAGTTCCTCAGGACGCTAAATATAGAATTGCCACATGATCCATTTTAATAATCCCATTATTAGATATATATTCAGAGGACCTGAGGGCAAGAACACAAAATACTTATAGCAGCATTATTTACTGATTGCCAAGAGAGGAAACACCTCAAATGTCCATTAATGGATGGGTGGCTAAACAAGCCGTGGTGTATACTATGGAATACTATGCAACTGTAAGACAGAATTAAGTCACGAAGCATGTAACAATATGGATGAATCTTGAGGACATTGTGAAAGTAGCTGAAAAAAGGACAAATACTGTATGGTCTCACTAATATGAAATAACATTAATGAGTGAACTTTGAAAGTTAACATTAAGAACACAGTTTATCAGGAGATAGAAAGAGGGTAGAGATACAGCATTTGGTACTGAAAGAAAACAATTTGTGCGACAGGTCTGATTGTAAAAATTCAGAAATGGATAGCACAATACTACCTGATGGTAGCACAATAATAGAAGTACAATTAATGAAGCTGAATGTGAGTATAATTGAGGGAGAATGGCTGGGGTTTCAAATGAAACCAGAAGGAAAAATAGAGGATAAAGACTGAGATAGTATACTTAGGAATGCCTAGAGTGCACAATAATGTTGATTAAATGTACAAATATAAAAAGGTTTTTGCATGCAAGAGAACAAATGAATGTCAACATTACAAAGGGTTGAAAATAGATGGTGTACAGGAAAAGGTACAATCAATGCAAGCTAGGGTCTACAGTCAACAGTAACATTGTAATATGCTTCCACTGAATATACAAAGGCATCATGACAAAACTAAATGTCAACAAGGTGGGGGTGGACATGGGGAAGGGTTTTGGATTCTATGTGGAAGAAAAGGAAATGTCTTCCCATAGATTATGTTGGTGAAGGCGTATCTATTTAGGTTGGATTATATGATATATGAATAAAACTGTTTGAAAATTAGCAGAGAGAAAAAGTGCAAGAAAAAATGTAGAGAAAGAGATATACCTATTCACTGTTGGTAGGGAAGCTGAAAGGTGCAGCCCCTCCAGATTGTCCTTCAGAGGACAGTGTGGTGGTTCCACAGGCAGCTAGGGGTAGGGTTGCCATATGATCCTGAAATCCAGTTGCTCAGTATATACCTGGAGGAACTGAGTGTGGGGAAACAAATGGACATTGGCACACTGGTGTCTATGGTGGTAGTGTGCACAATCCACAATGGATGAAGGCAGCCTAAGTGTACAACGACTAGGGAATGGAAGGTGGAACTATGGTGAATATATACAATAGACGACAGAGCAGCAGCAAGAAGGAATGAAGTTGTAAAGCATGCAACTTGGTGAATGAACCTTTAAGGACTGTATATTGAATGAAATGCCAGAAACAAAAAGACAAATATGCCTCACTCACATGGACTAACTATAATATAAACACTCAGTAAACAGAGTGTTCATTTAAACATTTAAATAAACCTAAAGTTGAGAGCATGGGTTATCAGTTGGAGTCTATTGTAAAGGGTCCTAGATTGTAAGCTCTTATAGCAGTCACATGCATTCATGACTTGTAACTGATATTTCTAAATTCTGAGATATTGAGCTGTTTGTTTATAACCTAGTCATTCCCAGAAATTTCAGGCATTTATATGTCACCTGTTACTCAGAATTAGAGCTCTGAACTTATGAAAGTCAGCAGTACCCCATACAGGAACTGTTTAAAAAGTTGAAAAAGGGATCTGAGTTCAAGTAGAGACATGAATGAAGCTGATCTGGTTAGGACTGGGGCAGATCAGAATACAGGGTAAAGGATGATATTGTCCATATTTTAAAACTCCAACCTTTGTGTGAGACCAAAGGGAGAGATGTTTAGTTGATGCAAAATTTAAATTTTAGTAAGTACATTTCCTAATTTAATTTGTATGGTCAGTTTAGTTGAACACTATAAGGACGTGGAATCTTGAATAAGATGTGAGATTTTGTTGGCTTCTCCAGGTTAGTATAAAGCCTTGATAAATCCCAGAGTCACCTGGGCAGTGAATAAAGAAGCATTTTCAAGGTCCTCTTGGGATTGGAGAGAAAAGAAGAAATATTCAACTTCCCCATTTGGAGAAATTCTGATAGTCTCACATGCAGTGGAGACTACCAAATCAATAGGCCAAGCCCTCTAACTTAGGTTTCATCCCTATGAAATTTATTACAGCAAAGGATAGGCTAAGCCTACTTAAAACTAGCCTAAGAGTCACCCCCAGAGAACCTCTTTTGTTACTCAGCTGTGGCTTCTCCCTCTCTAAGTCAATGCAGCAAGTGAACTCACTGCCCTCCCCACCGCTACATGGGACATGACTCCCAGGGGTGTAAATCTTCCTTTCAATGTAGGACAGAAATCTCAGGTTGAGCTGGGACCTGGCATCAAGGGATTGAGAAAAGCCTTCTTGGCCAAAAGAGGGAAGAGAGAAATGAGACTAAATAAAGTGTCAGTGGCTCAGAGATTTCAGAGTCAAGATGTTATCCTGCAGGTTATTCTTATGCTTTATATAGATATCCCTTTTTAGTTTGTGGTATATGGGAGTGGCTAGGGGTAAGTACCTGAAACTGTTGAGCTGTGTTCCAGTAGCCTTGATTCTTGAAGATGATTGTATAATGATACAGCTTTTGCAATGTGACTGTATGGTTGTGAAAATCTTGTATCTGATGCTCCTTTTATCTACAGTATGGACAGATGACTAAAAAATATGGATAAACAATAAATAATGGGGGACAAAGGTTAAAACAAATTTGGTAGATGGTCAATGAGAAGGAGCAGGTAAAGTGTTTGGTATGTATCAGTTTTTTCTTTTTCCTTTTTTTTTTCTCCTGGAGTAATGCGAATGTTCTAAAAAATGATCATGGTGATGAATACACAACTATGTGATGATGTCATGATTGATTGTACACCATGTACAGAATGTTTGTATGATAAGATTTATCAATAAAAATATTTTTAAAAGAACATAACTGCAAACTCCTAAACAGTATGTTAGCCTCCTAATATCAGAAGATACTGTGGAAGTTGAAGAACAATCTAAGAAAACTTTCCTTATCTATCAGAGTAAGATCTTTTATGAATGCTAATAATCAAAAATGTATAGTATTGACACAGGGATAGTTAAATTCACCAATAGAACAGAATATTAACTCTGGAAATGAATCCTTTCTGTGCTGGTTTGAAACTATTATGTATCCCAGAGAAGCCGTGTTTTAATATTGATCCAATCTTGTGAGGCAAGACCTATTGTTTAGGGTGGGAAACTGTAACTAGATTGCTTCCATGGAGATGTATCACACCCAGTTGTGAGTGTGACCTTCTAGTTAGAGTACTTCCATGGAGATAAGACACACCCAATTGTTGGTATGGTGTTTTGATTAGATGGATAAGTGACCCCACCCATTCAAGGTGGGTCTGGATTATTTTACTAGAGTCCTTAAAAGAGGAAACATTTTGGAGAAAGCTCAAATGCAGATGCTTGGGGAACAGTTGCTTCAGAGCTGACAGACACATGACTACTTGGAGATGCTTAGAGTGCCAACAGAGAGAGCAGACACCTAGACACCAGCAGAGGCCAGCAGACATTGCCACGTGCCTTCCCAATGAGATGCTAAGAAAGCCAGAACCTGGAGAGAAACGAAGGAAGCCAAGAGATAAAACTCAGCTCTGGAGAAGCCAAATGAGGAACCCCCATGGGAAACAGAGGCTGAAAGGGAGCAAGGGGCTAACAGATGCCAGCCACATGTCTCCCCAGCTGACAGAGGTGCTCTGGATAGCATCAGCCTTTCTTAAGTGAAGGTAACCTCTTGTTGGTACCTTAATTTGGACATTTTTGTGGCCTTAGAACTGTGAACTTATAATTCAATAAATTCCCTTTATAAAAGCTATTCCATTTCTGGTATACTGCATCCCAGCAGCTTTCTCAAACTAAAACACTTCCCTATGTGAAAACTTGAAAGTGTGACATTGCAGATGAGGGAAAAGAATGTAGCTCTCTGCAAATGGTACTGGAACAATTGACTGTGACATGGAATAAAAAGTATCGTGGTGTTGACTAGACACAGTCCCTGTTGTTTCTTTGCTTGTATTTCTGCCACTTGTCACAGGGGCGATGTTCTCTCCTTCTCTTCTGGGTTTCCACTGATTTGGGGCTTCTTTTTGTGGCTTTCTTTTTATAAAGTCTCTTGTAATCTGGATTAAGGCCCATCCTACTTCAGTTGACCACAATTTAACTAAAAACATCTTCAAAAGATCCTATTTCCAATTAAGTTCACACCCACAGGGAGGTGGATTAAGATTAAGAACATGTCTAAATTAGGATACACAATTCAACCTACCACACCCAGACACGACAACCACTAACTGTAAAATAAAAAGTTGATATAATGGCATTTTGTATTCATCAAAAGACTGTACAAAGAACGTGAAAATTAAACCACAAACTGGAATAAGATGTTTTCAGTACACTTATATGAGATTAGCATTCAGACTATATGAAGAAATCCTATATATCAAGAAGAAAAGCAACAAAATAAAAAAATAGGTAACTGGAAATGTCTTACTATAAGGTAAGCAGGAATAGTATTAAACCATAAAAGTGTTCAAAGTAAATGCAATACCAGGTGTGACGTTAGAATTGTAAATAACTTGACTAATCACTTTAATTTGCTGAAACTTCCATTTTTACTAAGGAAACTACAAAGAAGAAACAAAAAGCAACTGAGGCAGGCTGACATACCAACAATCCTTTGCAGAGCTAATTAAGATCCCTGCCTCCATGGGAAAGGAGGAACTGTGATGAACAGTCAGGCTGAAATTAGTGAGTCTGTCTCTCTTCACCAGATAAGTCCACTCCTACACAAGCATTCTGCCTGGGCAGCTTTTGCAGATTTATGGTATCCAAAGACACTTTGCCCCAGTCAACTCATAGCTCACATCCTCCTCGGCTCCCCCTCCCCGTTCCCCCCCATACCCTTTCTTTGTTCTAAGCAGGTATATAAACTGCTTCCCCACCACTTTTCTGTGAGCAGTAACTTTCTTTTAGTTCTGTTTCCATGCGTGTCACTTAGCTCAATAAACTTATTCTGCACCTTGCTTTTCAGAGATTGTTTTAAACTTAGCACATGCTACATACATATGATGGGCAAAAATAAAAAAGCCTGTTACACCAAGTGTTAGCAAACAGGTGATCAATAAGAAGTTTTGAGCACTGCCAGTGGGAATTTAAACTGATACAAGCACTTAGGAAAATTGCCTAGAACTATCTTGTAAATATTTACAAACCCTATGACTAATTCTTATATATAAATTCACCAGAAGACACTTAAAAGAATGTTTATAGCAACATTGTTCATAAGAGCCAAAACAATTCCAGGAAATAATTGAAATATTACTAAAAGGAGAATGGATAAATATATTATAATATATTCTTACAATGATCTATCAAACTGCCATAAAAAACATTTGAAATACTGCTACATGCAGCAAACTGGATAAATTTTAAAGACATAGGATTAGTGGAAAAAAGATCAAGTCACTAAAGTCTACTTACATAGTAATGATACCATTTTTGTGATTCTAATTAATACACAAACCTAAGTGTAGAGATCCAAGGGGAGAAAAGAAAAAGGAAGTTTTGCCTATGTATATATGGGACCAGTCATAATCAGAATTTTTTTCTTTTTTTAAAATCATTTTAGGGAATATACTAATGTATATTAATGGATCACTGTTTACAAAACAGACCAAAAAATAGAATAAAAGAAAAATTTTAGATCCACAGACACATATTTTAATAATCGTGGTTTGATATGGTTTTAATAAACGTGTTGATGGCATAGGCATTGGGCTTACATACAGGAGATTTTTTTTTTATTCTTTCTGTTATCTTAGCTTTTTCATTTCTCAACCCTTCCTTTCTATATTTTTTTGCACAATTTTATAGCTGAGAATCAAATAGGAGAGCTAACCCTGATCATGAATTCTGATAGCCTTTGTGTAGGAGTTTTGTATTTCAAACTATAGCTTAGATTTGAAGATGAACTTCATAGACGGGGATTCTCAACTCCAGAAGAAACTTCCTTTTGAAATATTTGATTCCCTTATGCTCGGTTCTTTTTGGTTTAAAACTTCTTACAAAGGAAATAGGAAGTAAGAAGCCATTTAGTGGGGAGCTTCTAAACAATAGAAGCACAGGGAGACTGTGATGTTTTGTCGCAGATAAGAGACCAGCCCGGAGGGAGAAGATAGAGTTGGAGTACCCAATGTGTCAAACTCAGCAGGCACCACGGCAACCAATGCCATGTGACTTGCTGTAACTATAGCTGATGTCTTTTCTATGGTAATTATTCTCTCTAGAAATTATAAGAATGACAAAAAAAAATCTGTTTTTGAAACAGCACAATCCAAAAACTAACATCAGGTGCAAGTATTCTCCTGGTCCTCTTATCACGAAGGAAAATTAATTATTCTCATTTCATCCTCTAAAGATGTGCTGCTAATGGGAAAATAAATAAAATCTCTAAAATGAAAACAAAAGCCCTCTCAGTCCCCTTGAATGTGTTCCAAATTAGTGCCTCTGACCTTTTCTTAAAACATTAAGCATCACAAGGAAAGCAGCGGGAAAGGAATCATGTGCTGAACAAGTACTTAGAGGGCAGAAACACTCACTGAAGTGAAAGGGAATTAGTAAAGGATGGAGAAGACCAGCCCCTCCCAGTTTGGGTGAGCAGATTTGGGATTAAATATCAAGCAGAATGTCACATGCAATTAATAGCTCTGACAACAGCGGACAAGCAAGTATAAAACACTCGGCTCTAAGAGCGGCTCACAGAGAAGCCCCTCAGGATTTTAAGGTACTGGTGAGAAGCCCTAGGGTGGGACGGGTGAACTCCCACCAAAACTACTAGGATGGGGGACTTTAAATCATAGAAGTTATTAACTTAACTTGCTGGAAATCTGCTCCCAAGTCTTCTTACAGCTCCATGGTTAAATGTAAGGAATGATGGTAACCTGCTACTGAATGCTATTAATAAAATCCAGGATAAGTTTAAATAAAGAAAATTCAGTGAGTGGAATAGTGGAATTAATTGTGTAGGTCTTATACATGTCAGTTTTTTAAAGGTAAATTTCTAATTTTAGTGATTGTTTGAAATGCCCTTTCACAGATACTTGAAAGTGTTTTGAAGGTAAGTTGGGAAGGGGTCGTGCCATTTATGAGGCTCTGTATAATTCCATCTTGCTTTTCCTTTTTTCAGCTGGATTTTTATATATGCACCTCTGTCTTCTCTACCCAAAGGGCTGGAAACTAGAGATTTATCTTGCACTCTTCCTTCAAGCAAAATGAAAGCTCAAAAACTCCTCTCTCCAGGTTACGCTTTCTTCCCCTTACTGCTTCTTCAGCAGGCGTCTTCTCAGTTCCCAAGAGAGTGTGCCACCGCTGAGGCTTTAAGAAGTGGTGTGTGTTGCCCAGACCTGTCCCTGCAGTCTGGCGCTGGGACAGACCGCTGTGGCGCGTCACTGGGGAGGGGCAGGTGCGACGCCGTGACCGCCGACTCCCGACCCCATAGTCCGCAGTACCCACATGACGGCGCAGACGACAGGGAGGGCTGGCCCACGCGCTTCTTCAATAGGACGTGCCACTGCAACGGCAATTTCTCAGGACACAACTGTGGGACTTGCCGTCCTGGGTGGACAGGAGCTGCTTGTGACCAAAGGGTCCTCACTGGTAAGTGGGAATGTGAACTGGGAACAGAGTTCTGCCTGAGGCTTGATGCTTTTAGTAGAATCCTAAGTCATTGGAGCTGCGGGAAGCACTGGAAATCACAGAGCTGAATCCTCTCTTTTCACAGTGGCGGAAACTGAGGTTTAGACAGGTTAAGAAGAGTTTTTTCATGTTTAAAGGGTTGGGTTGGAACTCAGCTCTTCTGACTAATATTTCCTTCCACAAACCTTCATGGAACAACCGCCATATGCTGGGCGCTGTGCTAGGTGTTTGTGACTAATCCTTACAATAAAACTCCTCAAGGGAGTTGTTTTAAATGCCACAGATGAGGTTTGCAATGTTCAAATCCATGCTGCTTGTAGGTGATAAACCTGCAATTTACACTGAGATCTGTCTACATCTAGTACTCGAGCTTCTTCCACTACTCTTGCTGATCCACAAAGGAATTTCCCATTGCGGTGATCAAAGAATTTTAGATGATGAGCCTGGCTTGGCGCTATCTAAATAGTACTAGTGTTAAAGCATTAAATAACAACAGTGAAAAATACTTGTTTTTTTTCTAGGTACCAAACGTTAGACCAAGGGTTTCACAGAACATTTGAGTGTTTTTTGTGAGCCATTTCCTAATCTAATAGCTTTTTATTGTCTGTGTCTTCTTTAATCTTTACAGCTCCTCTATAAAGCAGGTATTGTTTTTATCCAAACTTTACACAGATGAAAACCTGACGCTTAGAGGAATATATCCAAAGTCTTAGCAACTATTCTAAAACAAAAGCCTCCTTTGTTTTCACAAGTTTTATGATATTAGAAAGTAAGAATATCCCAAGAGGAATGCTGCTATTGCATAGAAATAAATATAACAGCATCTAAAATCATAAAAACCACAAGTGAAATTAAAGAAAGTTAAGAGAAATTCTAGAATAAATTGGAGGGAGTGGGGTGAGAGAAGAAACAAGAGAAAGCAGGCCTGGAGAAAGGATTTTAGCAAGGAATATTTTAAAGCGTGTAAAGTAATTTAAAACATTAGAATATATATGCAGATAATCATTAATGGGTAAATTGAATATGGTATGTTATAAGATGATTGCACTCATCCATCCCAGCAAGGCAGGTGTTCTCGTGTTTGAATTTTGCTTTCTCTAAAGTCAGGAGAAACCTTCTGGACTTAAGTACAGAAGAAAAGAACCTCTTTGTCCAGGCCCTGGATATGGCAAAGCGCACGACTCACCCTCGGTTTGTCATTGCCACCAGAAGAGCAGAAGAAATATTGGGACCAGATGGCAACACTCCACAATTTGAAAACATTTCCATCTATAACTACTTTGTTTGGGCACACTATTATTCAGTCAAAAAGACTTTCCTTGGGGCAGGGCAAGAGAGCTTTGAAGAAGTGGATTTCTCTCATGAAGGACCAGCTTTTCTGACATGGCACAGGTACCACCTACTTCAGCTGGAGAAAGACATGCAGGTATGCATGTAGCATTTCAATTTTCAGGTCCCTGATAGAAAAGGTGTCTTATTTTTAAGTTATTTTAATACACTGTTGTTAACCAATAAGGAGAACATGTGATGACAAAGCACTTTAGTTGTTTATTCTGCCAGTGACATTCACTCAAACTTTCTCCCTGTACTAATTGCATACTTAATTAATTAATCCTTATCTCAGGTAAAGTGTAAAGGAAGTAATATCAAGTATAAGGAGGCCAACTGAGACATTTATAGGTGTGAATTAAAGCTTTGGGAATATTCTACAGCTTTGTAACTGAAAAATGACTCTCATGAGTTTTGAAACAAAAGACTCTCATTTGACAAGTCTTCGTCCCTCCCGGTCAGGTGAAGCAAATGTGCGTCCACTTCTCAATCTTCCCACCCCAGAAGCATTCCTCATCGTTGCAGTTGGTGACTCTTTCCAATGTGGAATAGGGTTTCAATGCTGTAAAAAGTTCCTTTCCCTTTGGATAGCAATATTTTCATTGAGCTCCATTTTTTTTTCCATGCCCCCTAACACGTTAGGGCTTAAAGAAGCAATCTCTTTAAAATGACACATCAGTCAGACATTATTTTTAATTAAAAAGCACCAGATTTCTCTATCATAAAATGATTCTCAACACAAGCACAGTTATTTCTTGCCTATTTTTTTAAGCAGAGAGACTCAGAACACCTTAAAGAGTTTTGTTAGCATAACTACATTATTGATGCTTCTTTTACCAATTTCTCACCTTCTCGAGAAAAGGATTGAAACTTTAAAAGGCATTGTAAATTATTAGATTTCAACTAGAAAATCCACAAATTAAAGCTGTTTCCTCTGTAAAATTAACAGCAATGAATCCTTCCCCTCAGAAAGATAAAATTTTCAAATTAATCTGGAATTCCTAAAGGCAGAAAATATGATTAGATTCATTTATTGATTGGTAGGATGCTTGAGCCCAGCATAATTCCAAGAAAAAAAATGAATGGGTGGTGGAGAATGAATACACTAAAATATGGAATAAACTATTCTTATGAACGTTATGAATGTGGTGTATTCATATTCAGTTTGATAGTGATTAAACAAATTAACCTGATGGCTCGAACTTCAAATTTTATAGCTCTGATTACAAGTGAGGCATTTAGTAAATTATGAGTAGATATATCTGTCATTTGTAATTGACTTCAGGTCTTCATGCCTTCAAGTTACTCTCCCATGAGCACACCAAAAGGAAAGGGCAGGTGGAAAATATCTAAAGCTTCAATTCTGCCTGTGTAAACTTCAACCCTGATAACTTCTATAACCCTGTGGCACTGAGATCCAAAACATTACAATCTAAATGTAATGCACAGAATTGAAATGCCACATGAATCTGCTTTGGGTCCCGAATGTTAGTTGTTGAACCACAAACCTATTCTTAACGATCCCCCGGAAGCTGTCACTAATTTTTTTTGAACATAGGCAATGATTTCTAAATGAGGATTCGAAACCCCTGGAGATCAATAATCGGGAATGCCTCTGAAAGCTTTTGGCCCCCTCAAAGTTTCTGAGGATAAGGAAATACTTCCTAGAATGGGATATAAAGTGGAAAAGCAATAATGTACTAAGACTTTTGGAGGCGAGATGAAACTATAGCAATTCCTACATTTAAATCCAGCAATCAAAAATAACTCCCCAAGGGCCAAAAGAAATGAGAAATCACTGTAAATATGTTTTAAAGAACCCAATAAAATAAGCATATGATCTTAAGCTCAGCAGTTTTTAAAAATGTGAGCTCAGCTCTAAATGGAAACTGGGACTCTAGTTTAAAGAAAAATATGCACAAAAAAATATGCTGCTTCTGTTTAGCATTTCCTATATGTATGAGTTTCAGGCAGACACCTGAGCCCTGTTTGTTTAGACTCTGAATCAGCGGTCTCAAAACAAAGCACTGTAGTGTCCAGGAAGATAATGTTAAGTGTGGAAGAGCCCACAGAGCCTGTGTCCAAACCAGACTCTACATGCATGAAGTTGTTCAAATTAAATTCAAAAACAAAATGAAACAAAAATCACAGTCCACAAAGCAGATTTCAAAGCTGAATCCGACCCCCAGGCTAAGAGTTATTGACACTGGAATTGCAGATAGGGAAACCAGAGGGCGGTGGAAATGTCAAGGGGTGGAAGTTTTTACTAATAGTTTTTGATATAACCAATGGAAATGTTATTGTATACCTAAAAAAGAAAAGGACGTTTTTTTCAAAATAATTTTTAGAAAACTTCTGTATAATGAACTGAGTTTCATTCCCTCTAATGGCTAGATGATTTGTTATAGTAAATTAGAATCTTCGTTAAAATTAGTATTTAGCTCCCCCAAGCCCCTTAGACATCCCTGATACACTAACTGGTCCCTAAGTGGGTGAAGAAAGCTAATAGAAACGGTTGTCAGGGAGTAAACCAAGCAAGAGGAGAATTTTAACCAAACAGAGAATGCTAACAGAGTTTCCATGATGTAGGAAATGTTGCAGGACCCCTCTTTCTCCCTTCCTTACTGGAATTTTGCGACTGGGAAGAACATCTGTGATATCTGCACCGATGACTTGATGGGATCGAGAAGCAACTTTGACTCCACTCTTATAAGCCCGAACTCTGTGTTTTCTCAATGGCGAGTGATCTGTGAATCCCTGGAGGATTATGATACCCTCGGAACCCTTTGTAACAGTAAGTTCCAAATAACATCTGGGAGGCAAAATCCCTTAACCGATAAAGAGGTTTAAAATGGCTGGCTGGAAGGCCTTTCTTTCTACTAGGGACCTCAGACTAAAATCTACTTTTATTATGGCAAATCAGTGTACAGATATTCCTTGAAACTAGGGGATAGTGAAGGCAGTTTTCCAGCAGAGACACGGAATGCCTTTATGTTTTTACATTGCTTTTCTTAAAGAATTCGGTATGTTTTTACATTGCTTTTCTTGAGGAATTTGGTCAGCACATTGTTAATTTCCTTATTTTGCAAATGTCTGGTTGTAGAAACTAATCCTCTTAAAACATTCAGCACTACCAAGTAGTCATGTGTCTTCTCTTGGAATTTCTGAGAAAATATTTCTGTAGGAAACCTGAAATATGCAAAAAGAGTTGAAAGGGCTCTGGGAGTTAAAAAATATGTATATTGATTATGCATACTGCAGTCAGAAAGTTAAAAAACTAAAAGGTTATATGGGCACTATCTTTAAGAAAAGGAAGATATTGTAGAGAATACAGATGCTTTATCTACCAGCTAATGTTTTCCAACTCTCCCAAAGTGAAAATAAAAGAAAATATCCCACCAATTGTCCTCATATCCTTTCTCCAGTGATCTGTGTGCCTTCCCTGCCATAGGCCAAGTGTCTGCTGTATGCAAGTCTATTCTTGAGTTTCCTGTTCTCTTCCTCAGACCATATTGTCTGTCTCTGTGCTAATAACACAAGATCTTAATTATTAGAGTCTCCCTATCCCATCTTATTTTTCTTCTAGTGTGTCATGGCTAGAAGATTTTGAACCTCTGTGCTTCACTATAAAAACTGGAATTATGGGGATCCATTTTATTATTATATTCGTATGTTACATGTATTCTGCGTGTATCTTTTATGTGTCAAATATTGAATTATTTTTTAAAACTTAGAAAAATATTATTTTAAATGCAGCAAAAGCCATTAGGAAGATTTCCCCTCTTTGAGATTATTTAGTTGTATAGAAGAATAAGCGAAAAAATAGAGTACGAAATTTCCCTCTATAGACATTTTTTAATTAGAATACATTTTTACTTTTTTGGCACGCTGAATGAATGGTCCCCCCTTGTAGTGGAGAAATGAAATTGAGGGTCAAGATATCTTCAAACACTATAACATTCATTTCTAACTTGACTATTATATTTTGGCCTGGGAATTTTCCTGACACTTGATCCGGATGATGGATACTAAAGTGTCGCATAATTTAAAGAGATAAATAAAATCATAGCATAGGAGGGAAGAAAGGGGAGAAAATCTTCTCTTTTCATCAGAGTTTTTCTTGTCAATTAATATAACAAGTCGTAACACAGACATGTAGTTTCAAGGCAAATTGAAAAGTATATATTTTAAGTTAACAAATTTCAAGATAATCATTTGTCTCAGTTCAAGAGATAAACACCAAATATTCTGTTTATTAGACAAAAGAAAGAAGAAAGGAATTAACATTTTACTGAACATGAATTATGGGTCTGCTATAATGCCAAATGCTTTAAAATGATACCTTATTTAATCCTCATAACAATTATTTTCTTTGTCTACACTTCTACTTGGATAAGATCCAACAGGTCTTTTACAAAAGACCATACATGTGCATCTTTCATTCAAAACTTCCTTAGACATTCCGTACCTATATTTGCATATGTTTGTTTCACAGTAGCTCCCTAATTTTCCATTAATGCAACAAACTTGGTATACTGAAAAAGTGAATTATTCACACCTAAAATTCTTCTGGTCAGTAAAACATCATCTTTGATTCATCATATGAAAAGCTGTATTACCTCACAATATTTCACAAATCCGTATTTTCCTTTAAACACTTGGAATCTTTCATTCTGATCAACATTTCCTACACAGAAATTCCACAACGAGTTTCTTCACTACCAGAATTCTTCATTATGAAGTCCTAGTTAGGATGCAATATTTTCAAACTCCAGGTGATCAATATATTTTTCCTGGAATTTACTGATAGTTCCCTGAACAGTAATCCCTATCATCAGCTTGAATAGCTAGTTTAGCCAGTGGTCTCTGAAAGTTTATGATATTATATACACCTAAAAGTTTCACATGCACTTCCCAGTCTCAGTATAGGTAAATGTTTTGTTTATTTGTTATACAAATAAAATTCATTATGCTAATTCATATGACAAGTCATTATGTTAAATATAAAGCATACAAAATAGGAAGCCTTATGAAATAAAATAAATATGAGCAGAAGTTTCTCACATTTACATAGTTCCTTTCCCACCCCAGTGGATAATTTTGAACGTCCCCTCTAGGGCGTGCCTGCTCCTCTCAGGAGACACTGGGATAAATTAATGCAAAATACTCCTAACCAATCTTCTCTTTTCCTGTCCAAGGCTTCAATTTCTTCCCACTTCCTAATGAATTAAAATATAACTTTCTCATTCTAGTATTTGTTTTCTATGTGACTCTGGTCTAGCTCCCATCTTTTTCACCACCCAACTACTCCACTGCCTTGTCATGTACTCCAGTTAAGCTGTGCCCCAAACACGTCCCGTTTAACAGCCGACATGATCTTTCTCATATCAATATGCACTAAACAGCTATTGAACAACTGTTATATGCCACATACAGTGCCAAGAGTGTGTAGACTCTGTTGGGCTTAACCTAATTATATCTTATTACCTTGGCCTTAAATGTTTGACTTGTAAAATTTCTCCTATTTCACCTAAGGAAACTCTCTTCAATCATCTTGGCAAATCTGTCTTCATCACAAAACCTTTATGTAACCACCCAAATGGATGATCTTTCTCACTCTTAAACTCTCACTCTTTCTCTTTCTCTCTCTGACCGCCTTAAAGCACCTATCATTTTCTCCTTGGCACTATGGTTCCTTTTTACTTTTGTTCCCTACAAATAATTAATAACTTAATTCTCAAATTAATCACTAAACAACCATGTGTACCACCTCCCAAAGAGATTTCTTAAGCCCCACCACTTCATTTCTATCAAGTGCTTAAGAGAGACAGCATTTGGTAACAAACTCTTTGATGCTGAACTTTTATGTTTTGCTCTAATACTTTGTTACTGAGGACACTACTTTAAAACTATGTTTCTACTAAACGCTTTTGAAAACATTGTGAAAAAAAATCTCAGTATTTAAAGGCATTGTGGATCTGCGCAATTCAGTATGAAATTTAGGTCTACAATGTTACATAGCAAAATTCAATTTTTGTGGAATTTTCCTTTTAAGACACAATTTCATGGAAGATGCATATGTTGACTTAACTGTATGTATTAGTGTGATCATTTATTTTTTTCCTGAAATGATTTTATGTATCACTTATCTATTAGACTTCCAAAGAAGGAACTGGTATTTGAGACTTCCTCACTTTAATTCCACTAAATTTGCATTTTCAGTTTTCTCTTCTACCAAGGAGAACTCTTTCAGTGCTTGTGCCATATATAAGCAATTTCAAAGAGCAGAGAAGATAAACCTTGCGTAACTGTTTGCATGCCTGATCTTTTCTGCAGGCACAGAGGGTGGGCCCATTAGGAGGAACCCTGCTGGGAACGTGGCTAGGCCTATGGTGCAGCGTCTTCCAGAACCACAGGACGTTGCCAAGTGCTTGGAAGTGGCCTCGTTCGACACACCTCCTTTTTATTCCAATTCTACTAACAGTTTCCGAAATGCAGTGGAAGGTGAGTAAACAAAATTGATGCTTCAAATTGATCCAGTTTTCAGAGACAACAAAAGTATTGCAATTCAGGTCTTTTTGAAAGGCATTGAATGCCACATTGATGCTGTGAGTTTATGTGATGGGTTCCTATTATGATTTAATCACAATTCTCTGCTCAAAATTTTTTTTGCTTAAAGAAAAGTATCAGACCATGAAATGCTTTTTAATTATCATAGAAGTCTTGGAAATTATTTTCTGTTCTCTTAACTACCAAAAACTCATTTAAATCCAAATTTCTGGTTAGCTGGATGGCCAATGTGTCTAATGCTACCATATTCTAGCAGCGGGAAATAATATTCAAGACTTTGAGGGCTTATTAAAAACTTTTCTTTTACAATAAAGGGTAAAAACAAAAATTTCTAAACAACCAGATGTACAAATCTTGTCATTGTTTTCAATGATTTTCCTATTTATCATCAAAATTACATGCATTCTTTATCTTTATGGTTATTTTAATAGCTATAAGAAAGCACTGATTTGGAGATTATTCAATAAATAAAGAATATATTTGGTTATGAGTATTGATTTCTAAAATAATGCACAGATGTTGTCTTATTGATGCTCATTCAAAAGGCAAATTATGTCAGATTCCTTACAAAATGCTTAGAAAGACTAGTGCCTTGCTACATGCTGTATACTTTATAGACAGTCTTTAAAAGGTTTTTTTAATTTAAAAAATGATGGAATAAATGTGAATAAATAAATTAATGCATAAGTGTCAATAACTATCCAATTAGCCTTAGATTAAGAGAAAACATGCTAACATAGTTTAAATTCTAATTTTATGATATGCAATTTTCCCCTGCTCTCCTGCCTCTGGTCCTGCAAGCCACGTTTATAACTCTATCCCACATTTACTGAGCATGGACCCTGCCTTTCAATTTGTGAACTGTCCTGACCTTATCTTCATCTCCTACCTACCCTGGGTCCTCTGAAGACAGAGTGCCACTAGTCACTTGGCAGGTGCTTCTTCTTTGAAATGAAATGGTATTTTTTAGAAAAGACTATTTAACATAAATCATCAAGTATTTTGCCAGTTTCCTAACGCTCATCTAAAACATCTTAGAAGCTGAGAAAAAATGGTTATAGATATATATTCACACATATTTAGCCTCTTTATAAATAATACATATGAAATGTATATTTTAACCACTTTATATAAAATAGATAATGAAGATAATTATAAAACTTCATTAATGTTTTGGCAGTCAGTTTTCCAGATGGTTAAAACTAGTACAGAGATCATGGAACAGCTCTAAGAAACTGCAAGGTCCCCACACCATAAGGTAGTTTTTCAAAAATAAGCATGCAGGCAGTCAGGTAGGAGACTAAAGTAACATCTGGCAACTTAGTTTCCGGGGTAATCAGAGTGGAGTTCTCCCTACTGTGTCAGCAGTATTTAGCAGAAGCTGGAGGTTGCCACTGTCTTTATTTCTACACAGATTGATGTCTGCCTTGTCAAAAGAGAATGTTCTATTATTTTGACTGGTATCTTTTGCGGGTCATTATTTTCAACCTCCAGGCTACATTCAGAATATCATGCCACTAGCTTAAAAATAACCTAGCTCGGGGTATAGCAAGCAAAGGTCACTTAACATACGAACATAGAGGCAATACTACTATGAAGGCAAAAAGTGGCCTGACAAGCCTTAGAACAATTGCTTGCCAATACAGTCACTGCTGTTGAGTTTAAAAGTCAGACATTTGCAATGTTTTTTCATTTTCTCATCCTTATGTTTATATCTAGGTTACAGTGATCCCACAGGAAGGTACGACCCTGCCGTTCGAAGCCTTCACAATTTGGCTCATCTATTTCTGAATGGAACAGGAGGACAAACCCATTTATCTCCAAATGATCCCATTTTTGTCTTGCTGCATACATTCACCGATGCAGTCTTTGATGAATGGCTGAGAAGACATAATGCTGGTGAGACACTTTCACATTTTTTGCAGGCTCAGCAAAGGAGATTGTTTAGATGGCAAGGTTACCACTTTAGGCTAACTGTTCGACATGCAGGAAGAACACTTCAAAATAAGAGCAAAGTGGCCATAATTTCCAGGACTTTCAAAATATTCAAAACCTCTTTGGAAATGTAGTCAAGAAGTCTCTCAGAAAAGTTATTAAGATGGCATTTATTATCATTTGCTAGGACTAAACAGGTTACACATTCTCATTTTTACTATGAAAAGATGACTTACCATGTTCCCCAATTTTTCTTCCCCATATCTTCCAGGGAACATTTTTTATTCTCGAAAACAATGTGTGGGAAAGCCTTACGATCCTCTTCCTTGATACCCCCAAAGCACTTAAAAAATACTAATACTTTGGGCAGGCCACGTTGGCTCAGCAGGTAGAGTTCTTCCCTGCCATGTCAGAGACCCAGGTTTGATTCCCAGTGTCTGCCCATGCAAAAAAAAAAAAAAAAGAAAAAAAGAAAATACTAATACTCCACAGTGCTAAGTTTTTATTATTTTATGAATTCTCACAAATGGAAATTTTATTGAAAATGAAAAGATAATGGTTTTTATATCACGACACAAGAAATTGTTTAAATCCATTTTAAATGCATTCTTTAAAATATTATTTAAAAGTAATTTTTTTCTTCACTCCTGCTCACCTCTCAGGCTTGTATTACTTTTCGAACAATGAAAAGCTTCTACTGGTTAAGGTAGTATAAATTTTCATATTTTGAAGCATTCTAGATTTTGACATCAATGTACTTATTCGTCGTGCACACGAGCAAAATACTGGAGAGGAACTGTCTATCTATCTATCCAGCCACCTAGCCATTGAGTGTGGTTCTTATTTCCCTCTGTGTGTGTATGTGTGTACAGTAGAAGCCTGCAATCCAACTAGATTAGGGCCATTGATTGATGGATTGGCTAAAATAGTTTGTTCCACCAGAAAATCATTTAAGACAGAAAGAAATTACACATGACTATGTATTCACCTGTTAATCGGTTTGTTAATGCAACACCAAGGACTAATCTATGAGCATGAATTTACTGATTGGAATTGCACCTCATTTTTCATGTTTATTTACATATATGCACATAACTATGATGAATTATCTACAGTTCCAGTATCTGTTTCTTTAAAATGAAACAAGAAATTAACCCTTCTTATGATGCAGTATTAGTCTAGATTTTTATATTTCCCTAACCCTTTACATTAATTTTACCCACTCCTAATTCAATAACATTATATCAGTCAGCCGCCTTTAACAAATCTTCCCAGAACATTCAACATAGTCATTATAGAAACAACGTCTGTCTCTTTTTGCAATTATAATTTATCATTCTGAGTATGTTTGATTCAGTATAATAATAAGTACAATTAGAAGTAACAAGTTTAGAACAAACAAAAGCCAACTTTGGATAAACATACACTTCTGGGCACTAGGAAGTAGTATATGAGCTATAGTCATTCAGCCATTCACAACGCCTAGTAGTATGTTTTTCAGAGAAAATGGAAAATGTTAGGTAATCTTGCCAGTGTTTTAAGTGAAATTTTCTTTAAAACATTTCAACTGTGAAAATACGTATCCTTTATTTTGATATCTTTATTTAAAATATAATTTTTTCACATTCATAGCAGTTTACTAATGCGCTCTACATTTTAATCTAAAGGTCATTAATGAACCAGAAAATATCTGTTTCTTAGCTATTCCCCTCCAGCTCCATTTGTTTATGCTATCTGAAAATAATAGAAGGTCTTTCAGTTACCTGAATGGTAAAGGGGAGAGGAGAAGTATCATAAATGAAAAAGTAGAGAGCTAACTTGGAGTATATTTATGATAAAATATAGCCACAAAATTATAGGTGGATCTGTGGTAGAACACTTACCTGCCATGCGGGAGAAATGGGTTTGATTCCCAGCCTGTGGACCAAAAAAAAAAAAAAAAAAATGTAAGACAAGTCAATGTAAACACATAAAACTGAATGAAAACCAAACTCAAATGATAAACCTCTTTAAATATCCTACATGTGTGCAAGTATGCTTTGGAAAACCATTTTACAGAGGAACTATGTTAGGGAAAAAGGCAAATGAAGATGGGAAGAAATTCTAAAGCTCTACACAAAGCAGAAGTCTTGTTGAAAATAAGTCTGGGAGTGAGAATAGAATAATTTTTCAAAATGTATATAAAGGTTTTATAGATATAAAATTCTTTTCAGAAATTATACTATTATAGAATTATTAGTATTAGAATGGAACAAAAACCGTATTTTGAATCTGAAAGAAATTTCATTCACCTCCTAATGTCCTTTACAGAATCCTTTCATTAAACATAAGAGACAGTACAATATAGAGCATTCTAGCTGCCACAGTGTTCATTTCTATTCACTAACATTTTGGATCTATATACACATTTAATTCAATTCCCTTTTTTTGCAACTAAGTCATGTGAGTAAAGTTTTAAATATAGTGCCGTGCTACTTGTGCATTTTGCAAAAGAAGCAGGTTACACATTTCCCATACTGAGCACTACAGTACTCATTAGGCCCTTGAAGAAATGAAGCAATCACTCACAAATGCATGTGCATGTATGCTCACATGCACACACATACACACACACTTCAATCCTTTCAACAAATATAATTTTATGCACTTACTATTTCCTGGACAGAATTCCAGGTACTGGACACATAGCGGCATCCAAAGCATGCAAAAATATCTTCCCTTCTGGAACTTTCCTCACAGTTGATGGGTCTGACAATATGTGAATAAATATATAGTATGTTATATGGTGAAAAGTCCATTGTAGAAAGATAAAACCAGGAAAGGGTATAGCGACTTCTGTGTAGATATCTAAGACAAAGGAACAGAAAAGTGTGCACCTGGTGGAAGCAGAGTAAAGGGTGGGGAGACAATGGGGGTAGACAGCAAAATGAGAGATAGCAGGGAGCAGATTTGAAAAGACCTTGGAATTAGCTGTGAGATGGGGAGTCGCTGGAGGGTCTTATATAGAAAAATGACATGACAATACCACTTGTTGTTGCTTTTGCCAGCATCCCCATCCACTCATCTTTTTGGGGTGGGGGGTGCATGGTCCGGGAATTGAACCCGCGTCTCCCGCATGGAAGGTGAGCATTCTACCACTGAACCACCCGTGCACCCCCATCCACTCATTCTTAAGAACGTAACTTTCTCATGCCGCTGAAGCTGAACTAAGTCAAGCCTAATCTAGCAAGGTGAATTGGGAAGTCAAAATTTTAACTAAATTATTAACTTTAATATTTAACTTTAATAAATAATTAATGATGATAAACCAGAATGTGAGTTTCTGAAGGCGAGAATTGTGTCTGCTTTATTCAATGCTAAACCCCAGTTGGCAGCTGTACCTAAAAGATTTAAATACATTTTTAACCAGTCTTAGGACCTAATAGGCCTAAAGGCACAAATATGAACACTATCTGCCATTTCCGTGATCAGTTGTTCCTCAAAATATAGGTAAAAACACCCTTCTCTGCTTCAGAGGAGCAAGTGACCCTTTGGATAATGCACCTCCTGCGAGCAGAAATTCTCACACCTCGCTGGCCCTCTCACGCGTTCCAATTGCTCTAAATTTATTACCATTAATACCCTGCCCAAGCCCACTTGCAACCCTTGTTTTGTGACATCCCATTTTGGATTTGTACTAACATGAATTTAGAATAAAAAATGTCTTTTGCCATGAAGTGCACATCACCCTTTTTTTCCCTAACAGAAACTCACTAATAATACAAATCCCATGGCTCTAGGTGCACCTCTTCCAGGTAACAGGATGCCAACGGAATTACAGGCCCTAATTCCAAGCTTTAAGCATTTTTTGGTAAGAGAGTAAAACTCTGAAAATAAAGTTAATATTTAGATCACTATACAAAGCAACAGAAAAAATGAAAAACGCTAAACAGAAATATTCACAGTCAAGGACAAACCTCCAGGAGTTGCACCAACTCGCTGATTTAAATTACAGATGATGTTTTACAAGCTACCAGTCTATCTTTTCTTTGACTTTGAAAAATAAGTTTAATGGCTTTTATTCAAATTAGTTTCTGTAATTAAAAGTAAAACAATTGAGGATCATCATAGATAATAAAATGTTAAAACTTCCCTGTCTTTAAACTTTCTTGTTCTCCTGGGTGATGTGTTGACACCATATTCAGAGTATTTGAACTTTCTTTCATGTAATTCCCTGTCCTCTTCTAGTGAAAACACTTTTTATGTCTTTATGCATGGTAAAATATGGAAAAATTTTTTTCATGTTCTCCTTGAATATTTCTGGATAAATTCAGACTATAATAATGACAATAATTTTCATTTTATTTTGCCTGTTAACAAATTGTATTTGACCCATTTTAGATATGTCCATATTTCCATTGGAAAATGCCCCTATTGGACATAATAGGCAATACAACATGGTGCCATTCTGGCCTCCAGTTACCAACACAGAAATGTTTGTTACTGCTGCAGACAACCTGGGATATGCTTATGAAGTTCAATGGCCAAGTGAGTATTGAAAATTTATTTTCACTATGGAAATTTCCAAAGCAAATGTATTATATTTTAAGTGAAGTAATCCCAAGACTGACAGAGCTTTTATTTTTCTTAAATTAGAGAAGTTGTAAATTTATGGAAAAATCATGCAGAAGATACAGAGTTCCCAGATATCCCAATTCACACTCATCATTTTTCCAATTATTAATATTTTGTATGATTGTGATACCTTTGTGCAATTGAGGAAACACTGTTAATATAATTATACTATTAAATATAGTCCAGAGCTTGCCTTAGGGTTTACTGCTTGTGTTAGACAGTTCTATGGTTTTAAAACTTTTATTCCGATAACATACATGCAAGCTAAAATTTCCCCCTTTTAACCACTGTCAAACATATAATTCAGTGATGTTAATTAGATTCACAATATCATGCTACTGTCACCATGATCCATTTTTATCAAAGGTTTTCCACCACTCCAAACAAAGACTCTACCAATTAACATAAACTCCCCACTCCCTATCCCCACCCTGGCCCCTGGTAACCGGTATTTTATCAGTGAATTTGCTTATTCTAATTATTTCATATCAGAGATATAATACCACATTTATACTTTTGTGTCTGGTTTATTTTGCTCAACATGATGTCTTCATGGTTCATCCATGTAGTCATATATATCAGAACTTCATTCCTTCTTGTGGTTAAATAATATTCCATTGTATGGATAGGTCACAGTCCGTTTATGTATTGATCTGTTGATGGACATGGGTTGCTAACATCTTTTGGCAATTATGAGCAATGCTGCCTTGAACATCACTGTACAAATATCTGTTGAGTCCATGCTTTCAATTCTTCAGGATATATAACAAAAAGTGGGATTGCTACTTCATAATTATAGTTCTGCACTTGAGGAACCACCAAATCACCTTCCTCAGTGATTGTGTCATTTTAAATTCCCACCAACAATGAATAAGTGATCCTATTTATCCATATGCTCTCCAACACTTGAGATTTTCTGCTTTTTCAAAAATAGTAGCTGAGTCTTAGATTTTTCCACTGGAATTTAGAAGCTGTCATTGAGATTTTTATTTGGGGATAGAAAGGGAATTTACTAAGCCCAGTCTGTCCTCGTATTGAGTTGGTTATATGGCATGCCATCTCATTTAATTCTTACAATACTTTAAGCTAAATATTATTGTCCTCATTTTACAAGTAAGGAAACTGAAGCTTACAGAGATTAGTTGTCAAAGATCACATTTCTAGTGATACCAAAGGTGCTGAGCTCTCTACTTGATGGCTCAAATGACCAATTCCTGAGACACTGGGGTTTCAAAAAGAGAAAGAGTTTATTGCTAAGCACGAAGCAGGAGACCAGATGGCCTATCAGCCCAAAACTCTGTCTCCCCAATTTTAGGGGGTTCAAGGTTTTTATGGATTGAAACAAGAGGAGATGGAGTTGTGACCATTGCAATAGTAAGTATACTCAGGACTGAGAGTAGATCATAACTAACCACTACATTATAAGTACAAACAAGGGTAAGACTAGTAATTCCAGGTAATAACTTTTTCTATAATACAGAAAGAAAAAGCACCTATGTAATGATTCAGCAACCATATTATCCCTTAAATCTTAATTTCTTAGTTTTGTTACTAAGGAGAGAGCATGAGTTTTGGGCTCAGACCTATGTAACATGCCCCAGTTTTCCTGCTACACAATGCCACCTCCATTTATTTCTTCTAAATGAAGAGAGAATGAGAAATTCTGAGCTATTTTTTCCCTGAGATTTTGAAATCTAGAACTTTCTTTTTTAATTCTAATCTCTTTTTTTAATGAAGGCAGTAGGGCATAGTGGAAGAACACAAGATTAGGACTGTGACAGACCTGGACTCCAAAACAACTCTACTGCCTACTAGCCAAGTGACACTGGACAAATGACTTAAAACTGAGCCCTAATTTCCTTGCCTTTCAAATGGAAATACTAACAGCTGCTCCATTAAGATTCATTCATTAAAAGAAATAAAGGAAATACCTTTGAGGTGGCAGCTGCTGTCTGTGAAAAGCAGTGTTCTCTGATAAAAATTAAATGGGCAAAAACTTAAATGGACATTTCTCCAAAGAAGATATATAAATGATCAACAATCACATGGAAAGATGCTCAATACCATTAGCCATTAGGGATATGCAAATGAAACTCATAATGAGATACCACTTCACACCCTCTAGGATGGCTATTATTTTTTAAAAAGATAGATAAAAAGGGTTAGAGAGGATGTGAAGAAATTGGAACTCTGGTGCATTGCTGTTGGGAATGTAAAACAATGCAGTAACTGTGGAAAACAGTTTGAGGGTTCCTCAAAAAGTTAAACATGGATTTACCATATGAGCCAACAATTCCACTCTTAGAGATATACCCCAGAGAATTGAAAGAGAGATTCAAAAAGACACATGCACACCAGTGTTTATAGCAGCATTATTCTCAATAGTCAAACAGTGGAAACAATACAATGACATGAATGGATAAACATGTGAGATATACATACTATGGAGGACTATTTAGCCATGAAAAGGCAATGAAGTTTTGATACATGAACTTTGTAAACATTATGCTAAGTGAAATAAGACAGAAACAGAGGGCAGATAGTGTATGATTTTTACTAATATGAAATGACTAGGGTAAGCAGATTCATAGAGACAGGAAGCAGATCAGAATTTACCAAGGGCTGAAAAGAGAGGAAGTTGGGGAGCTTACTGTATAGAGAGTGCAGAGTTTCTGCTTTGGCAGCTGAAAAAATTTTGGTGATGGATGGTGTTGATTCGAGCACAGAATTGTAAATTTAATTGATGCCACTGAATTGTTTACTTGAAAAATATAAAAATGGCAAAATTTGTAGTATGTTTATGTTTTCTCAATAAACAATAATACATTTATTAAGCAAACTAAATGTCAAGGTTTCTTCAAAGTACATGGGGCCGTTCTTAAATTTGAGGTGTCCAATTTTCCATGGAAAGCATTTGGTTATTTACTTTTTATCATAATTTTCCTTTTCAAATAGGTCGGATTTTTAGTATTTCAGAGATAGTTGCCATTGCAGTCGTTGCTGCTTTAATACTGGTTGCAGTCATTTTTGCGGGTGCTTCTTTTCTGATCCGTGCCAGAAGCAACATGGATGAAGCAAATCAGCCTCTGCTCACTGATCAATATCGACACTATGCTGAGGAGTATGAACAAATCCAGAATCCTAACCAGTCTGTGGTCTGAAGATTAGTGCCCACCTCTCTTATAGCTTTGTACAGCAACCGATTAGTATCACAAAACCACCTGGTTGAAACGAATATATTGTCACTATCTGTATTTTATTTTTCTCTATTACTTTCTTATGCATGGGTATGTTGAATTAAAGCTCCAGAAATTACTTGCCAGAATTGGGAAAAGTCTTTCACCTGCTTTTCAATGAGTCCTATTTTTCAGCTTTATTTAAAGTGGTGGTTTGCATCAACTCCATATTTAAGCAAATGGTGCAAAGACATTGA
This sequence comes from Tamandua tetradactyla, assembly GCF_023851605.1. Lineage (NCBI taxonomy): Eukaryota > Metazoa > Chordata > Mammalia > Pilosa > Myrmecophagidae > Tamandua > Tamandua tetradactyla. The sequence continues at coordinate 84,834,703 of NC_135328.1, read as the reverse complement.
CACACTTTAAAGGCTGATTACATGATGATTTTAAAAAACACCTGATCTTTTATGTATAAAGGAAAATTTTGATTAAGTCCCAGATTAAAATACAAGAATAGACATTCTTTTAATGTTAAAATGTAAATACATTTCCGTTCAATGGCACTGGTCAACAGAAATAAGGTAAGGCACATGTATTAAACTATTTGGCGTTGTAAATGAGATCCTGGTTAATAACACTTTCGGATTGGTCTTCTCATTTTGGCATCAGCATATATTGCTAAATTTAAATGTCAAGGCCACAACAAAACCACATTTTGTCACACTTGGTACAGGTGACAGCTTCACTTTGGTTAAGAAGCCTGATTATGTTTGCCACTGTGTTCCAGTATCTCTCAATTCACTGAAAAAGGTCCACAAAAAGCCATGCCTCATAGAAATCTACAAATACCATTTAGTCCGTTGTGTTTAATATATATAACTTTCTCATCATTTACCAGCCTTTTATGTATTCACATATAAAATAACTTACCTTGTTTCATCTTAACTCCATAGGTTCTCTTGGAATGCATTTAATTTATTAAAATTTGAAGTACCAAATTCTGGTACTTCAAAAGCTCAATTATAAAATTATAGGATAGAAAAAGACAGGAACTAACAGGATTCTTTACAAGATTATTTGGAGAGTTTAACAGATTTCAAGTTCATATGAGCCAACAGTGTAATGCAACGGATAAAGGGAGAAAAAACACCAAGAAAATGATAAAAGAGAATAAATGCTGATGTACTGGGACTCATAAATTCAGCAACAGAAATCTGTGCTCGTCAAGTATTATCTGAGGTATTTAAGGCCACAGTTGAAAGAAGCATTGGCAAATTAGAATGTGCCCTCTTCATCTTTTCCTCTCATTTCAGGGGTTTAAGTGATATAATGATGCAATGACAAATACAATAGAGAGACTTAGAAGTCACTCTTGAATTCTGCCATGTCTCAATATATATATCCAGTTAGATAATAATTTTGTTAATACAGTCAATATTTATTGAGCAAATACTGTTTTCTAAGCACTGAACCTATCGTCTAAGTCAGTCATTCTCAACTGGGGGGTAGGGAGGACTTTACCCCACAGGGGATATTTGGCAATGTCTGGCAACATTTCTGTTTGTCACAGTAGGAAGTGGGGGTGCTACTAACATGTAGCAGGAAGAGGCCAGGGATGCTGCTAAGCATTTTACAATGCACAGGACAGCCCCCTAAAACAAAGAATAATCTGGTACAAATGTCAGTATTAATTCCATTTGTTTACTACTGAATAAAATAAAAATCTAATAGTAAGGAGATGGGGGAAATGAACTTGGGAACATGGCCACTAGAAGTTTTGCCGCAACAAGTAAACAAACAAACATGACAAAAAATAAATAAGGAAAACAAATAACTAATAATTTAAGTGATATGAAGGAAACACCCAGGGTGCTGACATAAAAAGTATCTGTTGAGGGTGGGCCAAGAGTTCTTGCCTGCCATGTGGGAGACCCAGGTTCAATTCTCGGCACCTGCCTGTGCAAAAAAAAAAAAAAAAAAAAAGGTTATCTGTTGGGGGAGTCTATTTTAGATAGGTGCTTAGGGAAGATTAGCTGAAAAAGTGACAACTAAGCTGAAAGTTAGAGAATGAGACTCCACTAGAAAAAATTGGCAAAACATAGCAAGGATTACAGCATCCAGGATAGCTCTGATTTGAAAATGAAGTGCTTTTTTGTTTTGTTTTCTATTTTGTTTTGTCTTATAGAAATGATTTGGAATATTCAAATAAATGATAGAAGGTCAGTGTGACTTGTGCCAGTTTAAATCTGTTCTTTACCCCGGAAAAGCCATGTTTTAATCCTGATCCAATCTTGCAGCAGCAGCCTTTTCTCTTAATCTTAATTCAACACTGTAGGTTAGAAACTTTTGATTAGATTATCTCCCACAGAGATGTGACATGCCCAATTGAGGGTTGTGATCTTTGATTAGATGAAGATGGGACTCTACCCTTTTCAAGTGGGCCTTGATTATTTTACTGAAGTCTTTCAAAAGAGGAAACATTTTCGAGTCAGAAATGACAGTGCTGACAGAGAGAGAGCTGACTCAGATGCTGACACTTGGAGAACAGAGACACAGATATTTGGAGATGCTTGGAGCCCATCACATGTCACTATGAGATGTTAAGCAAGCCAGAATGTGGAGAGAGCTGAAGGTAACCAATAGAGGAAAACCAGCACCAGAGAAGCAAAGTGAGGAACCCCCACAGGAACAGAAGCTGAAAACAACAGACCCCAGGAGCAAGGACCAGCAGATCCCAGCCATGTGACTTCCCAGCTGACAGAGGTGTTCCAGACCCATTGACCTTCCTTGAATTCAGGTATCTTTTCCTGGGTACTTAGTTTGGACAATTTTATAGGTTGAGTTCATATACTTGTAACTTATTTAAATTGTCTTTTTAAAAAGCTATTCCAGTTCTGGTGTATCGCATTTCAGCAGCTTGGAAACTAAGACATGATTGGAGATCGGTCAGCAAGTAAAAGGCCAGGCGATCACTTTGGAGAGGTGGTCAGTTCATGCAGGGACTTGAAAAAAACAGGGTACGGAGGTGGATTTCTCTTCCAAGTGCCATGGGAAGCCAAATGAATAGTTTTAAAAAGGCAGTGGCACAAATATCACATATATGAAAAGTACATTATGGCTGCTCTGTGGAGAATGAATTGGATGAGTACAGATAAGGGAAAGAACAAGAAAGCCAGTTAAATATTGTTCTTGCCACTCTTAAAATCTTTTTCTTGGCATCTTCAGGATAAAATAAAAACTCTTTAATAGAGCATACAGGATCTTCAGGATCTGGTCTGCTCCAGACTCACCGGGATTCTTCCTTTAGATGTCCTAATTCTTATCCATTCCATCATCCATTCATTTATTCATTCATTCATTCAATAAATAATTATTGTATAACACATGATAATGCCCTATGCTACACTAAAGAATCAGTGGTGTGAAAAAAGCTAGTCATCTATTTTCAATAATTTTCTTTTCTATTTTAAATGATTTTATTTAATTTGGACTCAATTAAACATAATTAAAAGCAAATACAATTCTACTCAGTGCCATGGTGGCCCAGGATAGGGTTGATAACTCTCACTCTAGCCAGATCATTCTTATAATTCCCAGAAAATGCCATTTGCTAATATTTCCACAGTTTGCATGTGCTCTATCTATAAAATCATTTCCATTGTCCCCCATGTAATACCTGCTTCTCCTCAATATCTTGAATAACATCACCTGAAGCTTTCCTGAAAATTTTCAAAGCTGAAATAAGTACTTTTCCTCTGAATGTTCCCCAAACTCCATTACACATCCAAAAAAAAAATGGATGCTTGTAAATTTTACTTTTCTTTTGATCCATCCTACTTGGCTACAGGCACCTTGACAGTGGAAATGTATTGCTCATCTTTATGTCCCAGTGCTTAGCATTGTGCTTGCACAGAGCTGCCAGTAAATTTTTGTTCTTGGAATAAATACATGAATGAAGATATCCAAAGGCATTACTAGGATGGTGAGCACTTTGAAAATTATTTCATATGGGAAATTTTAAGGAACTGAGGGTACTTAACTACTGAAAGAGAAGACTACAGAGAGATGTGGTAACTCCTGTTAAATATTTGAGTGGATTGAACTACAGATTTTTTAAAAATTTATTTTGTATTATCAAACCAAAACAACATACGAACATGAACGGTCTTAATATACAAACATTCTGGGTATGGAGTACACTCAGTGGCTCACAATAACATCACAGAGTAGTATATTCATCACCAGGATCATTTTTTAGAACATTTGCATCACTCCAGAAGAAAAAAGAAAAAGAAAAAGAAAACTCACACATACCACACTCCTTACTTCTCCTTCTCATTGACCACTAGTATTTTTCTCTATTCAATAGAATTTTTTTTATTTCTATCTATTCAATAGAATATTTTTTCTATTTTTCTCTGTAACCCTTACTACTCCTTTTCATTGTTCACTAGTATTTCAATCTTATCAATTTATTTTAGCATTTGTTCCCATTATTTATTTATTTTTAATTCCTATTTTTATTCATCTGTCAATATCATAGATAAAAGGAGAATCAGACACAAAGTTTTCACAATCACATAGTCACATTGCAAAAGCTATATCATTATACATTAATCTTCAAGAAACATGGCTACTGGAAGATAGCTGTACAATTTCAGGCACTTCCCTCTAGCCTCTCTCATACACCTTAAACTAAAAAGGGGCTATCTATAAAATGCTTAAAGAATAACCTCTGGGATAACCTCTTGACTCTGTCTGAAATCTCTCAGTCACTGACATTTTATTTTGTCTCATTTCTCCCTTCTCCCTTTCGGTCAAGGTTTTCCCAATCCCTTGATGCTGAGTCCCAGCTCATTCTGGGGTTTCTGTCCCACGTTGCCAGGGAATTTACACCCCTGGGAGTCATGTCCCATGTAGAGAGGGAGAGGGCGGTGAGTTTGCTTGTCATGTTGGCTGAGAGAGAGATAGGCCACATCTAAGCAACAAAAGAGGTTCTTTGGGAGTGACTCTTTGGCCTAATTTTAAGTTTCATATGAACAAACCCCAAGATTGAGGGTTTGGCTTATTGATTTGGTTGGCTCCACTGCTCGCAAGAATATCAGGGATTCTCCAAATGGGAAAGTAGAATTTCCCCCCATTCCCCCAAGGGGACTTTGCATATACTTTTTTATTCACAGTTCAAATCACTATGGGATTTATTGGGAGATCACTCTGGACAGACCTACAAAATCTCATGACCTATTCAAGGTTCCATGTACTTATGATGTTCTCTTAAACTGTTCATATAAGTTGTATTAAGAAATGCACTGGTCAAAATAAAAATTTTATCCCAAATAAACATTTTTTGCTTTAGTCTCATACATAAGTTAAAGTTTTAAAACATGAATTGCCATCTATTTTCAACAACCTGCAATATTGACATTCATTTATTTTTCCTCACGCAAAAACATTTTTTAATTTGTACATTTAGTCACTTTCACTGTATACTCTAGGCATTCCTAGATTATACCATCTCAGTCTTTATGGTCTATCTTTCCTTCTGAATTCATTTGTGCCCCCAGCCCTCCTCCCTCTATCATTCTGATATTCAGCTTCATTCAATGTACCAACATTATTGTGTTACAATTTTTAGTATTGTGCTATCCATTTCTGAATTTTTACAATCAGCCCTGTTGCACAATCTGAATCCCTTCAGCTCCAATTACCCAAAATCTACCCTATTTCTATCTCTTGCTAGCCTCTGTTCTTAACTCAAATTCTCCAAGTTCATTCATTAATGTCAGTTCATATCAGTGACACCTTACAGCATTTGTCCTTTTGTTTCTGGCTAATTTCACCCAGCATAATGTCCTCAAAGTCCATCCATGTTGTCACATGCTTCATGACTTTATTCTGCCTTACAGCTGCATAATATTCCATCATATGTATACATCACAGCTTGATTAGCCTAGTAATGGGATTGTTGGATCATATGACAATTCTATACTTAGCTTCCTGAGGAACCACCAAACCACCCTCCACAGCAGTTGTACAATTTTGCTTTCCCACCAACGGTGGATAAATGTGCCTCTTTCTCCACATCCTTTCCAGCACTTGTCATTTTCTGTTTTATTGATAATGGCCATTCTGGTGGGTGTGAGATGATATTTCATTGTGGTTTTGATTTGCATTTCTGTAATAGCCAAGGAAATTAAGTATCTTTCCATGTGCCTTTTAGTCATCTGTATTTCCTCTTCCGAGACGTGTTTGTTCATGTCTTTTGCCCATTTTGTAATTGGGTTGTTTGTCCTTTTGTTATTGAATTGAACAATCTCTTTATATATTCTGGATACTAGACCCTTATCTGATGTATTATTTCCAAATATTGTGTAGGTTGTCTTCTTACTTTCTTGACAAAATTCTTTGATGCAAAAAGTGTTTAATTTTGAGGAGTTCCCACTTCTCTATTTCTTTCTTCAATGCTCATGCATTGGGTGTAAGATCTAGGAAACTGCCTCCTATTCTAAGATTTATAAGATATTTCCCAACATTTTCTTCTATAAGTTTTATAGTCTTAGATCTAATGCTTAGGTCTTTGATCCATTTTGAGTTAATTTTTGTATAGGGTGTGAGATATGGATATTCTTTCACTCTTTTACATGTGGCTATCCAGTTCTCCAGGCATCATTTAATGAAGAAACTATTCTGTCCCGTGTGAGTTGGCTTGATGGTCTTATCAAAGATCCATTGTCCATAGATGAGAGGGTCTATATCTAAACACTCTATGTGATTCCACTGGTCAATATATCTATCCCTATGCCAGTACTGTTTTGACCACTGTAGCTTTGTAATACAACCTAAAGTTAGGTAGTGTGAGACCTCTGGCTTCATTTTTCTTTCTCAGGATATTTTTAGCTATTTGGGGCACACTGCCATTCCAGATAAATTTAGCTATTTCTATTTCTGCAAAGTAAGTTTTTGGGATTTGAATTGATATTGCATTGAATCTGTAAATCAGTTTAGGTAGACTTGACATCTTAACTATATTTAGTCTTCCAATTCATGAAAACAGTATGCCTTTCCATTTATTTAGGTCTTCTGTGATTTCTTTTAGCAATTTCTTGTAGTTTTCTTTGTATAGGCCTTTTGTATCCTTAGTTAAATTTATTCCTAAATATTTTAGTCTTTTGGTTGCAATTGTAAAGAGAATTTTTGTTGATTTCCCCCTCTGATTGCTCATTACTAGTGTATAGAAACACTGAAGATTTTTAAGTGTTGACCTTGTAACCTACCACTTTGCTAGACTCATTATTAGCTATAGTAGTTTTGCTGTGGATTTTTTGAGGTTTTCGACATATAGTATCATAGCATCTGCAAAAAGTGAGAGTTTTACTTCTTCCTTTCAATTTTGATGCTTTGTATTTCTTTTTCTTGTCTAATTGCTCTGGCTAGAACTTCCAACACAATGTTGAATAACAATGGTGACAGTGAACATCCTTGACTTTTTCCTAATCTTAGGAGTAAAGTTTTCTGTTTTTTCCCATTAAGGATGATGTTAGCTGTGGGTTTTTTTTATATTCCTTTTATCATGTTGAGGAAGTTCCCTTCTATTCCTGTCCTTTGGAGTGTTTTCAACAAAAAATGATGTTGAATTTTGTCAAATGCCTTTTCTGCATCAATAGAGATGATCATGTAGTTTTTCTGCCTTGATTTGTTAATATAATGTGTTACATTAATTGATTGTCTATGTTGAACCACCCTTGCATACCTGGGATGAATCCTACTTGGTCATGGTGTATAATTATTTTAATATGCTCCTGGATTCAATTTGCAAGAATTTTGTTAAGAATCTTTGCATCTATATTCATTAGAGAGACTGGCCTATAAATTTACTTTCTTGTAGTATCTTTGTCTGGCTCTGGTATGAGGGTGATGTTGGCTTCATAGAATGAGTTGGGTGGCTTTCCCGCCTCTTCAATGTTTTTGAAGAGTTTGAGTAGGATTAGTACTAATTCTTTCTTGAATGTTTGGTAGAATTCATATGTGAAGCCATCAGGTCTTGGATTTTTCTTTTTTGGGAGCTTCATAATGACTAATTCAGTTTCTTTACTTATGACTGGTTTGTTGATGTCATCTATTTCTTCTCAAGTCAGTGCTGGCTGTTAATGCCTTTCTAGGAAGTTTTCCATTTCATCCACATTGTCTAGTTTATTAGCATAAAGTTGTTCACAGTATCCTCTCATTACCTCCTTTATTTCTGCAGGGTCAGTGGTTATGTTTCCTCTAACATTGCTGATTTTATTTATTTGGATCCTCTCTCTTCTTCTTTTCGTCAACCTTGCTAAGTGTCTATCAATCTTACTGATTTTCTCATAGAACCAACTTCTGGTTTTGTTGATTTTCTCAATGTTTTCATGTTACTTCTGCTCTGATCTTCATTATTTCTTTTCTTTTGCTTGCTTTAGTTTGCGGTTCTTTCTCTAGTTCTTCCGAGTGAACAGCTAATTCCTCGATTTTTGCTCTTTCTTCTTTTTTGATATGGACATTTAGGGCAATACATTTCTCTCTTAGCACTGATTTTGTTGTATCTCATAAATTTTGATATGTTGTGTTTTCATTTTCATTTGCCTGTAGATATTTACTGATTCTCTTGTAATTTCTTCCTTGACCCACTGTTTCTTTAAGAGTGTATTGTTGAGCCTCCATATATTTGTGAATTTTCTGGTGCTCTGCCTATTATTGATTTCCAACTTCATTCTTTATGATATGAGAAAGTGTTTTGTATGATTTCAATCTTTTTAAATTTATTGAGGCTTGCTTTGTGACTCAGCATACAGTCTATCCTTGAGAATGATCCATGAACACATGAAAAAAAAGTTGTATCCTGCTATTGTGGAGGGTAATGTTCTATAAATGTCTGCTAAGTCTGGTTCGTTTATTGTATTATTCTAATTCTCTGTTTCTTTATTGATCCTCTCTCTAGATGTTCTGTCCATTGATGAAAGTGGGGAATTGAAGTCCCCAACTATTATGATAGATGTGTCTATTTCTCTTTTCAGTGTTTGCCTCATGTATTTTGGAGCACTCTGGCTTGGTGCATAGATATTTATGACTATTGCATCTTCTTGTTGAACTGTTCCTTTTATTAATACATAGTGTCCTTCTAAACTACAGATTTTTAATCAGGCATCCATGGACCCCCTTGGAAATCCAAGATCAAACATCAAAGGGTCTGTGAAATTACATTTGAAGTCTTGGGTATGAATGTATATATGCATATTTTGAAGGGAGAGCATTCATAGGTAAATCAGATTCTTAATCGGGTTCAAAGTAAAAGTAAAATAAGACAATTTTCTATGCTATGTTTTATCAGAAGGCAGAACTGGAAAAAAAATGGGTGCAAGATGTGGGCTGCAACAGTTGGCTTAACATTAGGAAGAATTTACCCCCAATTTTTGCACTTAAAAGCGAAATAGGCTGTCTTGCAATAGAATAAATACCCATTAAGTAAAGACTTTAGATGGCCATCTGAGAAGGTTCTTGTATTAGATAGGAGTTTTGATCTCATCACAACAAAAGACTCTTGAATTCAAAGATTCTGTGATCCTTGAGCTGCTGTGAGCCATTCTAAATTTCCTCTAAGGCTTTCAGTCGTATATAAAGTAGAACTAGTCATGTGTTCACCTATCTAGCATCCGCATGATATGTCACACTGCTAAAATGCTAAGGCAAAACCTTAGGATCATGCCTTCTACAAACAGGGATAATTTTACTTCTTGCTTTCCAATTGTTATGGTTTTTCGTGCTTTCTCTTATCTGAATCTTTGGCTAGAACTTCCAGTACAATGTTCAATAACAGTGGTGATAATGGGCATCCTTGTCTTGTTTCTTATCTTAGGGGGAAAGCTTTCACACCTTTGAGTGTGATATTTGCTGTGTGTTTTTCATAAATGTCCCTTATCATGTTGAGAAAGTTCCCTTCTATTCCTAGTTTTCTGAAAGTTTTTATCATGAAAGGATGCTGCATTTTGTCAAACACTTTCTCTGCATCAATTGAGATTAATTTTCCTTTGTTCTATTAATATAGGGTTTTACAATGATTGATTTTCTTATGTTAAACTATCCTTGAATTCCTGAAATAAATTCTGCTTGATCATGGTGCATAATACTTTTAATTTACTGTCAGATTGGGTTTGCCAGTATTTTATTGAGAACCTATAACATGACATGATTCTCTATATAGTATATATAGAAAATCCAAAAAATATCCACCTAAAAGATACTAGAACTAATCAATGAATTCAACGAAGTTGCAGGATACAAGATACACAGAAATCAGCTGAATTTCTATACACTAGTTATGAATAATCTAAAAGGAAATCAGGAAAACAATTATATTTACAATAGCATTTAAAAGAGTGAAAATATTTAAGAATAAGTATAACCAAGGAGGTGAAAGACTTGTTTGCTAACAAAACATTGCTGAAAGAAATTAAAGAAAACCTAAATAAATGGAAAGACATCCCACGTTCATGGATTGGAAGACATTATTGTTGAGATGTCAATACTCCCTAAAGTGTTCTACAAATTCCAGCAGGCTTTCTTTGCAGAAATTAAAAAGCTGACCCTCAAATTCATATGGAAATGCAAGTGGTCCTGAATAACCAAAATACTCTTAAGATGAACAAAATTGGAGGACTCACACTTCCTGACTTCAAAACTTACAACCAAGCAATGGTAGAGTAATTAAACAGTATGGTACTGACCTAAGGATACACGTATAGAGCAATAGATTAAAATTGAGAGTCTGGAGATAAATCCACACATTTCCGGCCAGTTGATTTTTGATAAGGGTGCCAAGTCCATTCAACAGAAAAATAATAAGCTCTTTAACAAATGGTGCTGAGACAACTGGAAATCCACTCTTACTGCTCACCATATATACAAATTAATTAAAAATGAATCAATTATCTAAACATAAGTGTCAATACTATAAAACTCTTACAAGAATATATAGGGAAATTTCTTCAGGACCTTGTAGTAGGCAAAGGATTTTTAGATTTTCCACTAAAGTACAAGCAACAAAACAAAAAGTAAATAAATGGACTTAATCGAAATTTAAAAATTTGAGCATCAATGGACGATATCAAGAAAGTGAAAAAAACCTATAAAATAAGAGAAAATATTTGGAAACCATATATCAATAAAAGTTTAATATCCAGAATATATAAAGAGCACTTATAACTCAACAACAAAAAGACAACCTTACTTAAAAATGGGGCAAGGATCTGAATAGGCATTTCTACAAAGAAGGTATTCAAATGATCAATAAATATATGAAAAGATGCTTGTTTTAAATTGCAAGCTTCCAGAATGCAATATACCAGAAATGGGATACTTTTTAAAAAGGGAATTTATTAAGTTGCAAGTTTGCAGTTCTAAGGCTTTGAAAATGTCCAAATTAAGACATCCAGAGAAAGATACCTTTACCCCAAAGAAAGGGCCAATGGAGTTGGGTTTCTCTCTCAGCTGGGAGAGCATTTGGCTATGTCTGCTAGCTTTCTTTCCTCATTTCATAAAGCTTCCCTGGGGACATTTTCCTCTGCATTTTCAAAGGTCTCTGGCTCTGTTGGCTCTAAAACTTTTCCCAAAATGGTTCCCTCTTAAAGGGCTCCAGTAAGCAATGCTACCTTGAATGAGTGAAGACACAGTTCCATGGGAACCATATAATCAAAAGTTACCACCCACAATTGGGTGGGTCACACCTCCATGGAAATCATCAAAAAGATCCCACCCAGCAATATTGAATGAGGATTAGAGAGCATGGCTTTTCTGGGGTACCCAATAGCTTCAAACTGGGACAGTTCTCTTTATCATTAGCCATTAAAAAATGCAAATTAAAATGCAGGAAGATACCACTCATACCCACTAGGATGGCTATCATTTTTAAAAAGGAAAATAAGTTTTGGCAAGGATGTGGAGAAATAGGAAACTTCAAACATTGTTGGTCAGAATGTAAAATGATATAATCACTGTGGAAACAGTTCATTCGTTCCTCAGAAAGTAAAACATAAAATTACCATATTACTTGGTGATCCCACTTCTGGATATATACCCAAAAGAATTGAAAGCAGGAACCTGGACAGATGTTTGTACACCATCATTCATTGCATTGTTGTTCACAATAGCCAAAGGAGGAAGCAACCCAAGTGTCCATCAACAAACAAATGGGTAAACAAAGTATGCTTTATCCATGCAGTGGAATACTACTGACTCATAAAAAGAAATGAGGTGCTGTACATGTTACAACATGGGAGAAGCTTGAAGATATCATGTTCAATGAAATAAGCCAAGACACAAAAAGGACAAGTATAGTATGATTTCTCTTACATGAAATACTCAGAATAAGTAAATTAATTCATAAGGACAAAAAACAGGATAGTGGTTGCCAAGAGTCAGGGTAGGGAGGGAACGGGGAGTTATTATTAAGTGAAGATGAGTTTTGGTTTGGGTTGATGAAAATAGTCTGGAAATGGAAAGTGGTAAATGTTACATAGTTTTTCAGTATATTTAATGCCAAAGAATTGTCCACCTAGATGGTTAAAATTATTTTTATGTTATGTATATTTTACTACAATTAAAAATAAATAAAAATGTTTTTAAAACCTTAGGATGTATTTCCAGTACAGGAATTGTTATTTCCACTCTGATTAGAGTGAGAATAGCCCGGGTATTTTAAGATGAAACAGTGAGATTTGAGGAAGGATTTCTTGTGGAAAGGTTCAGAGAGATAAGTCAAGACAGTTTAAAATCCATCATGACAGTTTCACAAACTGAAAGCCTGTAACTAGATCTAAATGGCTTATCCATAGCCAGGGAGAAAAAAAAAGAAAAAACATTTTAGGAGCCACTGACGTCATTATTGATTGCAACAATACATTTTAAAATCACTTCATTACGAAACATTTTATTATTGTCCTCTTACTCCCCATTACATTTTTTCTCCAAATATAATTGTCCTAATTCCTTCAGCAGAACAAGGTTAGGGTTAAAAGAGAGATTCCTGGGTCTTAGCCCAGTCAGACTGAACCAGAATTTCAAAAGGTTCCTTATGCATTCTAAAGTATGACAATCACTGTTTTATTGATTCACTGTTCACCTTCCCAGGTTAATCAACCCCCGACTCACTTAACGTCTTATTATAGATGAGGCCATTTTGGTCTTTCTTAGAGTAGTGTGAACACATAAAAACAAACCTTAAATAGAAGCTACTCAGAAGCACTTCTGCTGCTTCCCAGCAATCATTCCAAATGAACACCAGTAGTTTGGTGATCTTTTCTACCAAAGGTGAGTTCCAGATCCCTTCTTGACCGTTGTTGTTGCCCCCACTTATCAAGGCACCCAATTATCAATATCCCCCAATTCCACTGCACTAAACCCAGCTTTCTTAAAGAACTTTGTCCCCAGAGGATTTTAAGTTTATTGCAATGCTATCAAAACGTTTATCCTATGTTCCCCTTGACTTGCTGGTTTCTAATGTGTAGCTTTGTGTAGTAAAAGCGCTACAGAATGTTAATGAAGTAGGCATTTAAAAGAGTTTAAACCAAACTCACTAACCTTTCAACATAGCACATTTCCCAATTTTCCTCTATTGGAACTTTCTTATGAACTTAGAAGGAATCTTAGAATGGTTGATCTGGCTTTTTCATTATCCAGATGAGAAAATTGCATTCCATGGAGGTGTACAAAACTGTACCAAGGGCGGGCCATGGTGACTCAGCGGGCAGAGTTCTCGCCCAGGTTTGATTCCTGGTGCCTACCCATGCAAAAAAAAAAAAAAAAAAAAAAAAAAACCGTACCAAGCAACACAACTAGCAAGCAGATAACTAAGACTGTAATTCAAGCCTACCAATTTCCAAAGTAATAGAAATGGCTTCTCAAGCACTTATTTATTGTTTTTTAATTGTGAAATATGACATATATACAAAAAAGCAACAAATTTCAAAGTACATTGTAATAAGTAGTTATAGAACAGATTTTAGAGTTAATATTAGTCACAGTTCCATAATTTTAGGTCTTTCCTTCTACCTGCTCCAAGACACTGGCGATTAAAAGAAATATCAATAATGTGATTCAGCAGCCATACTCATTTGTTAAATCCTATCTTTTCTGTTATAACTCATCCTCCTCCTTTGATCCTTCTCCCAATCTTTAAGAGTATTTAGACTATGCCCATTCTAACTTTTTCATGTTGGAAAGGTCCACTGATAATATGGAATAGGGGGAGGAACTAGTTGATGCTCTGGAGAGCTGTTCCCTCTGGCTTTCAGGACTTATCTGGCCTCAGAACCCATCTGGAGTTTGTAGTTTTCTGGAAAGTAATCATCAGTGCATGGAACTTTTGTAAAATCTCAGAGAGAGCCCTAGGTGATCTTTAGGGTTGGCAGGAATGGTTTTGGTTGGGGTTTGGCAAACAGTAGTAAATAGCAGTTCCTAACTGAAGCTTGGATAACAGTAGCCTCAAGAGTAGCCTCTTAACTCTATTTGTACTCTCTCAGTCACTGATATCTTATTTTGCTAAATTATTTTCCCCCTTTTGGTCAGATAGGCATTGTTGTTCCCACAGTGCTAGGGCTAAGTTCATCCATGGGATTCATATCCCATGTTGCCAGGGAGACTTTTAGCCCTGAGGTGTCATGTCCCATTTAGTGGGGAGGGTAATGATTTTACTTGCAGAGTTGGGCTTAGAGAGAGAGAGACCATGTCTGAACAACAAAAGAGGTCATCTGGAAGGAACTCTTAAACATAACTATAAGTAGGCTTACGTTCTCTGCTCAGAAATAAGTTTCAAAAGAGCAAGCCTCAAGATCAAGGTCTTGCCTATTAACTTGGGAGTTCCTAATGTTTGAGACAGTATTGGGGGTTTCCCTGGTGGTAAACTTTGATAGTTCCCTATTTTTGTTCCCATTCCTCAAGAGATTTTGCCAATACTTTTTAACTATCCACTCAACATACTCCGAGATGCATCCAGGCATTACATCAAGTGTTTATATTTTAGTGCCTTAGGGATTATTGTTACTAGTACAGAGCTGTTAAAGAGAAATGTCGTAGTCCTTTTCCTGTTAACTACTATTTTACACTTACAGAGCACACTTCATGTATTAGGAAGATATACAGGAGAATACAGAGATTATGAGACAAGATGAGAATGTAAACAGGACAGAAACATAGTTTTCACCAAATGGGTGATGGTTCCCAGGAGCACAGAGATCTTGACTAGGCTAATATTGTTTCACTAATTCCTGGAGCAGTGAAGAGTAAATGTTCACAAAGGGTACGAATGAATGGACATGAAAGCTAAATGAAACCTGATAGTTATTAGAAAGGAGGAAGGAGAAATGGTCAGGCAGATAAGGTCCTGGAAGATGAAGTGCTTTTGATCGATTCTATAAAAGTAATGCACTTAGGAAAGATTAAACATCTCTTAGAAAGTTTTCCAGAAATAATGTCTGAAAAAAAAAGAAAAGAAACATGCAAACATATAGATAAGGCACCACTCTGAGTGTTCCTAATGTAGATCATTTGAATACTAATTTGACTTAAATAAACATTAATTGTATAATGTATTTTCTAAATGTGTTTTAAGAGTTTGGAACACAGGGCAAGATCTTTGTATCTTCCTCTCTTCTCATTCCTAGTAGAATACCTTGCACATAATAAATCAAGGATAAATGTTTATTAAAAACAATGATAATGGCTTAAAAAGAAAAGAATGATATCACAGCCAAAACAAACGCAAAGATAATTATCATGATGTTGGGGTGGGGGGGGATTAAACGATCAGAATTTGTCAAAATTGATTACCCAGAGGGCAATATTTTGGGAATGCAAATGTTTCTATTGATAGAAAAGGAATCCCTCTAATCAGGAAAAATAATTCAATAATTTCTATTGCCTGGATGAATTACCACTACAATTTTACTGGTTTTACTTTCACTTTTCCATGCTTAAATAAGGAAATCTAACAATTTATGTGTTTTTTACAAGAAAAGAAAGAAAAAAGGTATATTCATGAACATTCTGCAAAATAAGCACTGCATTGTACATTAATGTATTGCTTTTTCATACACCTAGATATATTAATAATGTATAGCTTATTTTAGGACCCATCTCATATTCTCCAGAGATTTGCAAATAAAAGTTCTAAATCTAACTTTTGCAGAGAAGAGACACTCAACCTTGAATGAGCCTAAATAAGGTCTGCCACTACACAAAATGTTATCATCTATTACTCAGGAATGAACAAACTCCCCTAAAATACTACATTAGGGGAAGAGGACAGAAATATACAAAAGACATATTTCTACAGAAAACAAAAAGCAGTAAAATAGTTTTGTTGAGAGGATGTTTTCAGTTCTATCAACATTAAAGGAATGAATTCCTGTAAATATATAAAACAGCAAGCAAATTTCAAAAAAGATAAAATTATTCATTTTTAGGAAATAGCAATTTGTCAGAAAAAAAGGTAATTGTAGTACACCACAAAATTATCACCTAAATGGCATAATAAATATTGATTTAGGGAAAAAATATGTTATAACTAAATTAGAAAATGGAAGCAGTAATTGAGTTATTTTGGCAGGGCAGGGTTATGATGAAAAACAGTCCTCATTATCAAAAGTCAGATGTCAAAAAAAAACATAATAAAAACAAATAAAAAACAAAAAAATAATAAAACAACAACAAAAATGGAAAAAAATTAACAAAAAATAAAAGATAATATCTAAAATTTGAAAAAGAAAGTTAGAGATAGAAGTTTCAATATACTATTTAAAGACGAGAAAGCAAAATCAGAAGAATCAGCTTTTGGAACTGAAAATAATTACATCCAAAAAGTATGATTGGGGTAGGTAGTTGGAGCAGGAGACCTTTCATAGTTCTACATAAACTTTGACTTTTCAAAAGGAAATTTTAAAGAGGATAATTCTTCATGGGACTTCAGCAAAATATGACGAATTTCAGAATTTCTGTATCCAAGCAGAAGTTTAGTCTTCATATTTTTGTTCCTCTATGACAAGGGAAATTTTAGAGCTTTAATTTTGGAAGAGGGAAATAAAGAACAATGAAGAAAACTTCCACAGAACTGGTTAGCAAATGGGTATGACCAATTGTTAATCACCTAAATTAAATAAGCAAATTGTACATGGGAAAACACCCTGGCATTCTTTTTGGTTTAGCCTACAAAACACTCTGCCATGTTCTAAGCATATTTTCACAATTTTGTTTCATGTAATAATCTTCAGAGTTAGCCAGCCTTTCATCAATAACTGTGTAAAAAATTGAATAGAATATAACCACAAGGTGGCAGCTTTGAACACATTTCGAAATGTTGATTATGAACATCAAATGCCTCTAACTGAAGAGAACAGTGAAGACATCTGCTATTTCTCTTCTGGTTTAAAAAAAAATGTTCTCGTGATCCTTGAAAACAGAAGGAATGCAATTTCCATTTTGGCGGAAAATACCATGTGAGATTAGGAATTTCCACATGGCTGAAATTCTCAATCAAATGACAACAAAAATGTGTCTTCTATATTAACTAAAACTTTCTCGTGTACACTATTGCCCTTCGTCATAATCACAGGTCATCAGACCCTGTTAGGCCACAAAATGAAGAGTGAATGGCATGTCACCCAAATGGCTTCGCATACAGTAGATGATTATACCAGTACCGAAGATGCTGACGACTTGTGACAAGGGTGAAAAGGCTAGCCAGCTAAGGGAAACACCATTCAGCTGCTGAGAATACAAATATTGAAACTCTTGGTTAAGTTTCTACATGTAGACCTCAAGCATTCAAAGAAAAACTGGCCTAGCAGAGCACTAAGAAAATACCAATTATTTTTAAACTTACTTTGAAAAGAATTCTAATTTGTAGAAAAGTTGCAAGAATAGAATGAATTCCCGTATACGCTGGACTTGGATTTACCAATTGATAATGTTTGGCCTCATTTGCTTTATCATTCTATTACTGAATAGAATAGTATATACTACTACTATTTTTTCTGAACAAGTTTGACAGTAAATAGTAGATAAAAAAAAAAAGAAATTTAACAGGTATAAGACACTATTGTCTGTACATAAATTTCTCCAATCATTGCAATAATATGCTTTACAGAGACTTTTTAAAAATAACCGAATTCAAAATTTTGAAAAAGAATAAAAATAATAATAATATCAAAAACATAAGAGAAAATTGTATAATTCGAGACTTGTGATGCCAGGTAAACCTAAAGAATAATGAGAAGAGAGTGGAGGGGAGTCTATTGAATTCTCTTAAAAAAAAAAAAAGGCAACATCTCTTTGAGATAGACAATATTATAGGATCCACTTTGTATCCAAACAGCCCCAGGTTGGTGCCCACTTATTAGTAATGTGTTCCTGGGCAAGTTGCATTAACTCAGTTTCCTTTCCTTTAAAATAAGAGTAGTTCTTGCAAAATAGGGATTTGGGGAACATTAGGAGAGAAAGCTCATGGATGCATAGCCCCGAATGCCTGGAATGTACTAAGTGCTTAATAAATCTTAACTTTCATTCCTAGAATCATAAAAACTTAACTCTTCTCAACCATCTCTTTAAAAATATTTTGGGGGAAAAAATCATGCTCGAAAGTCAAGTCTTGTGGTTCCTGATGCCACATTGCATACTGGTTTCCAAACGAACGCTCTCATCCCACCGCCATCGAGGGGCATGTCACAGCTAATTATCTGTCATCACGCCCTGTTGCATAGTGGGTACCTTGCCGGCTGCTGCTGGGACCTTGGTGCTGTCTGTTGATTAATTTGCACTGCCTCCTGAGTGTCCTGGCCGTGTATGGATCATACAGAATGAAGCCCAGGGGCCAAATGGCAGACCCATATGAATTGTGGAACATATCTGAGGCCCCTCCTCATTACTTAGTGAATAATGTGAGGGATGTTCGCTGGTTCACACACCCTGGCAGTGTAAATGGTCAGCTGCTGCCTCATCTGTTTTTCTGCATCTAGGGTGCAGGACCAGATCGGCTGAGGAACTTTGCTAGCATTTATGCAAATAGCTGTGGGAGCTCCTGGGTTTGGCACCATTTCCTTTCAGAAGCCCCATTTGTGGCTGCACCGTCTGCCTCTTTTGTGCTTTCATTTTATAAGGCAACCTCAAAATAGATCTCTCCTGTACTCAAGTTGTATTTAAGTCCCTTTACTATGGAAAGACTAAAACCCCTCCCCATGTGGTAAATGTGTCCTGTTCAATGTTAGGTGACCATAATAATGTTTTAATTTAAACTCTAAAAGAATATACTTTTGACACAAAATCGGACTATGCATATCCAGATTTTCCAAATTAGATTTTCCTTAACTGATTGCACAATTCAGATTTGAAATACATAAATAAATTTTTAAGCATGTAAATACATAGAACAATGAGTTATAAACTATTAGACATACATGTATAATATTACAGTTTTATTCCAATACAAACATTTTATCTTCCAAATATACTAAAAGAACATATTTTAAAAATAAAATGAATTTGATTTAAACTTTTTTGAAAAGCTATGCATGCCTTCAAATTACTGACTTCACTAAGCAGCTATGGTATCTGTAAAAGCACCTTACTTAATGATAAAGAAAACAGTTTAATCTTGGTATAAATTGTCATGCCATTAATGGATGAAGTTTCTCAATTTTTTCTTCTCTCTTCTAAGCAGTTTCTCTATATTTTTAGAATGAGATACTCCCGTTAAAAAAAAAAGTTCAAAATCTGCTTAGAAAAGAAGGAAAGAAACAAAGCTTTATAAATAATTATAAATAAACCTCAACCGCGGGAAGTGTGTCTACTAACAATAGGTGATACTTAAAGCTGGTTTCCTCTAGGTGTCAGTACAGTCCTAGAATTGAGAAACCTTAGCCTCACGAAAAATTAAGAGCACAGTAAAATAGACATATGTGTTGCCATCCCATACTATTTATACAGCTGAAAGATTTTTCTCTTGAATACTGAGCTAAATTTGCAACTGTGAATGTTTGTCTTCGAATGAAAGAATGCATTTTGTCCTAGAAAGAGCAAAATGTAGCTATGATACATTTCTGCAAACATAAATTGATTTCCACATCTCTTTTGGCATTGTAAGACCCTATCCTTCATCACTGGGTGTAGTCACTTACCCTGCCCTTTATAGAGATATCAGCATTTTAAAAACTCTATAAATTTCATCTTAATTATTGACACCCATTACAATAATTGGATTTAACATGGCATGTCCAATAACATGGAGTCTTAAAATATGCCTTTAGCACCAGCACAGATATGTTTAGTCAGACTAACATAGAATTTAAACCATACGACAACATCCACAGATTCTAATGAGGGCATAGTCGGTAGGAATCACAATATGTCCTCTGTTAAAAACACTCAAGCCCCACTCAAGTCCCATTCCTCCAGTCATGGACAATCTTTGAAATGTTGCCCTACTCTTTCTTCCCTTTAAGTTTTCTGAGTAAACTGTAAAATAATTTAATGCCTCCTCATGATCAGATCAGGGAAGTAACATTTCTACACATATACGTTTAGTGCATTTCAGAAACTCATTATACTTCCCCTCTTGATTTTTCAACTTCAAACTTTATTTTGAAAAACATCAAGCTCCCAGAAGAGCAAAACAATGAATACTCACTTTATTTTATCTAGATGCATCAGTTGCTAACATTTTGTGACATATGTTCTATCTCTCTAAATGAATGCTTTGACACAATTTCAAGTGAACATATTTGTGAGGAGATAAAATTATTATTAATCATAAACTTGGGTGACATAAATGGTTTGGTCATAAATAACTTTACAAGTTTCCGGTGAAGTCTAATTCTTATACTGTATCTCACTTACGGAGCCCATATATGGACGTATACATGTGTCTAGTTGCCTACTGTGCATGTAAGTTGGAATCCCCCAAAGAGCGACACAAGGCTGGAGAGCTAGTTCAGGCAGATACAATCAGAGCAATCAGGAAGAACATTAAAATGATAGGATCTTTGGAGCTCACACTTCAAAGCCAATACAGCCTCTACCTCCTTCGAAGAATCTCAGTATCTCAATTCTTACCACTAACACTACTCTGTTGTCTTAATACCTCATGAATATTGGACAAATGAACAAGCAGATAAATGAATAATCACCTTCGTCCTTCTACATTAAGAAAGGAGCAAATTATGGCAAAGACTAGATGGCCTGGGTTACCAACCAATCCATAGGGTCTGGAAAACATTGCTGGAAAATTCAGATACATGGTTCTAATGACCTCACAGAAACTGTCCCCATGTCTGGCAGAAATAAAGTGGTCCCTCTCTGGTCAAAGGAGGCAGAACTTTCAAATGAAATACAAAATTAAATTTAAATTAACCCCTATTTAGTAGACCCTGTCTACTAAATAAATGAATATGTGAATAGTAATAAATATTGCCAGTTTGAATGGACATAAATTATTAGCCTGTCCTGGGCACCACCACGTCATAGGCCACCCAACTTATTTTTTCCCTCCATGCCCCCATGGCCAACCCTACTGGCTGTGTCACTCTCATACTTTCAGGTGAAAATCCACCTCTTGAAGTTCTCCAGAGAATGAAATTGGAACTGAAGAAAAGGGGCAGAGAAAAATCAGAGCAAAAAAGAAGTAGACATATTGGGGAATAGGAAAATTGAAAGTTGTAGTTAATAAAATTTTAGAGTTGACTCTAGGAACCAACTCCATGTTTAATATCAAGAAAGCTTGTCACTTCATGAGCCATACATCTAATGTAGATGGAGCTGCTTCCAGAATATCTGCCATCTATACCTTTATACTAGGAAGGCACTGCTTAGTGGCTATTTCAGTTAAGCTGTCTGCCGGGTCTTGTCCTGTCCACATACTTAACAAGACACTTTCCCAAAAGAATTGAGCAGCAATCTCTTTGTCATAGATGATTGATGCAGCAGGGGACAGGATTGGACATGGGACATCTGACAAAAAAATAAATAAATAAACCTAGTTCTTTCTTAGAAAGCAGTGGAGCCTTCCAATATGGTCACCTGTTTGATTACTCTAGCCTGAACACTTTCTTCTCCTTGTAGCAAATACTTTCTAATTATGACAGATATTTTACACCTCAGGAGAGTCTGTAAAAGGAGCACTTATTTGATGGGGTACAGTCAAAATATAGAGTGCATGCTTTAAAAATAAAAGGGCCTGAACTAAGTTATTTTCAAGCACTGACACCAACTTTTTAAGGCCTTATTTTGAACTTTGTCAAAACATATTGGACTATATTTTATCTTCGCTGAAGTAAAGGATTTTTAAAAGACTATCTTGGAACATCTAAAACTAATTATTTTATAAATTTAAAATACGGTGTTCATTTCCTAATAAATAAATTGCTGTAAGAAATTACCACAGATCTGGTGACTTAAAATAAATGCTAAATAATTGTAGTGGCTGAAGATTTATTCTCTTATCATTCTGGAGAACACAACTCCAAACTCAGTTTCACTGGGCAGAAATGGAGATGTAGGCAGGTGCACTTCCTCAGGAGGCTGTAGGGGAGAATCCATTTCCTTGATTGTTACTCTTTCTAGAGCTGCAGTCTTTGCTTTCCTTGGCTTGTGGCCTCTTCCTTCATCTTCAAAGCCAGCAGTGTTCCATCCTCTTTGTTTCCCACTGCTTCCATCACTTCTGTCTCTTCCCTTTTATAAGGAAATATGTGATTGCATTTAGGGTCCATCCACCTGGATAATACACCATCATCTTCCCAGTTCAAAATCCTTAACTTAATCACATCTGCAAAATCCATTTTGCCATATAAAGTAACATTCTAAGGCTTAGTATCTGGATATCTTTGGAGGCCATTATTCAACCATTCACAAATACTTTCTTGGTGTGCCCATTTTGAGAAATTGGCTCTGTTGTTACCAGTAAAGAGAAAGAAAGCCAATTCCAAATTCTTCATTTGTCTTTATTAAACTGCCATTAAAAGTTCATCCTTTGCCTCTGTCCTGGCAGTGACAGAAGACACTGAATCAAACCATAAAACTGACTGAGGGATTCTGTTACATCCTCATAAATCTTACATGAAATTTCCTTCTCTTCAGTTATTCACTCCCTTTCTGGCTGAGATCCTTATTTTCTGCTATGCTTCTGTTCAAACTATTTCTACAGTAAACAGCTTCGTTTTGCCATTTAACTGAGAATTTATCATTCTTCCCTTTAACCCCAGCTTTTGAATTTCCTTTTCTTTAAACTTTCATGTAATCAAGAGGGCCTTATCCAAAACAGCTTTCACAAGGAAAGTAGCCCACTTGCCCTTGTGCAAATATCTCACAGACAGAAGAATTGTCCCAGGGACGCACCCTCAGTCTACTGCTCTTTGCAGTCTTCAAGGTCTCTTTGGGTGATCTCAACCACTCTGACAGTTCAAATTGCCCTTTGCAAGTTGATAATCCTCAGGTCTCTACATCAGCCTCAGCCACTCTCCTGAGTTTCAGGTTCATATAATTTCAATCCACTTGACTAGCTCTCAAGAACGTCAATTCAGTATAACCAAAATGGAACCAATTCTTTCCCCTTCATAAAAAATGCCTCATCCTCTTCTACCCTGTTCTTCAGTTAAAAGGGCTATTGTCCATTGGGCATTTAGGCAGAAACCTGGGATTTATTTTGGATTCCTCCTTTTGTCTTCATTTGCTAACTGGCCACTCCATCTTTACAGTCAGTCAATGTCGATCTACTCATTCGTCATCCAAAATATATTTAAATTCTCTACCCTTTCTCTAATCCTTTTACCACTGCCTAGCTGGACCTCTCTAGAGTTTGAGAAAGACCTGACAAATTATTTTCAAGACTTTCAGTATATTAAAAAGTGAAAAGATGCCAAATCAGTATTGAAAATATAGTATATATTAAATACTTAAATTGAATGAATTAATGCTTTTCAGACGAGTAAAACTGCTATTCACAAGATAGTCAAAAGACATTAAAAAATCAGAGTGGATTATAGGAAATATGCTAATACTGGAACACAGGTTTAAATTGATAGTATCTTCTTACAAAACTGTCAGTGTTTTTCTAAGACTGTATGCATAAACTCATTTGGGGATGATATCAAAAGTCTGTATTTGAGGCTCTTGGTGAATGTAAGTCTAATATCAAATGGTCTTCCTTGTAACTTTCCCCCTTGTCCATTACTACTTCTTTGTAGATCCTGAAGCCCAATCTACCTCTCTTTCCTTCCTGTTCTCAAATCTATCTTCCTCTCAGTCAACAGACTGATCTTTTAAATCTAACTCTCTCTCTGCCTTGCTTAAGACAGCCGGTAAAGTATAGTCTCCTTGGCATGCCATCCCAGGCTTTCTATGACCAGTCTGTCTTACCTTTGCAGGCTCTTTATCTCTTCTGCTTCCCAAATTTCAAATTTGGGACAAAAAGCTACTTACTTTTCTGAAAAATAAAATGAAATCACTTTTCTTACTTCTGTACTATTGCTGATGCTGTTTCCTCTGCTTCTAGTGCCAGGGTCCACCAGTGCTGTACCTCGCTATTTCTCTGGAGTCTGTTCAGGCAAGAGTGGTCAACTCCAAGTTGCCTTCCCCAAAACCTGGCTTGGGCTTGGCCCTCGTCTGCTCTTCCCGAGGCATGAGCATGGCAGCTTCCTCCCAGCTGCTCGAGAGTCGAAATCACGACTTAGATATCTTGGTGATGAAGCGCCCTGCAAGTTACCTAGCAAAGGGTAGAATCTAGATGGGCATTTACTAAATTGAACAAAATTGGAGTGAACTTAAAGGAGCTATTTTCATATCTGCTCCCCTCCACCAGGTGGCACAATTTTTATTCTCAATAGAAACCAAATCGCAAAAATGAAAAGATGTGCAAAGATGGTGTTCAGTGTAATTATATATACTAATAGGCATGTATATGTGTGCATAGAATGGAACTCTTCTCACAGCTTCTCATTCATACTAATACAAAATAGAGACTCTATCCAGTTGGTGTAACCTTTATGATCACTGCAAAAGCAAAGTTGAAAAAATATTAAATAACTGCAGTTATTATGAATTTTCACTCAATGTTATCATCCAGAGATTTTTCAAGAGTAGAGATGACAGTGAATTTCCATTCTTTGGAAGAACTGTTATATTCCTACATAGAAAGACAGGATGATGGGAAGATTCGGAGGCTTACAGGCTAGGAGCTTATTAGTTTTCCAGGATGCTATGACAAATACCACACAATAGGTTGTCTTAAACAATGGGAACTTGTTGGCTCTCGATTTTGAACTAAGAGAAGTCCAAAATCCAGGCATCAGCAAGATGACACATTCTCCCCAACGTCTGTAATATTCTGGTGCTGGCTATGGGCAATTGTTGGGGTACCTTAGCTTTCTCATCAGGCTTCCAGCTCCACCCCATAGCTTTCTTTCTTTTTTTTGCTTGGGCAGGCACCAGGAAACAAACCCAGGTCTCTGGCATGGCAGGAGAGAATTCTGCCACTGAGCCACTGGCACACTGCCCTAGATTTCTTTTTTTTTTTTAATGCAATTTTATTGAGGTATATTCACATACCATAAGATCAACCAAAGTTGCAATCGATAGTTCACAGTATCATCATATAGTTCTGCACTGATCACCACAATCAGTTTTTGAACATTTTCATTACTCAAAAGAAATTAAAGTAAGAATAGAAGTAAGGATGAAAAAGAACACTCAAAACATCACATACACTTATCCCTCTCCCAGTATTTATTTATTTTTTTGTCCTATTTTTTTCACTCATCTGTCCATACACTGGATAAAGGGAGTAACAACCAGAAGGTTTTCACAATCACATGGTCACACTATAAAAACTATATAGTTACACAATCCTCTTCAAGAACCAAGGCTACTACTGGATTGCAGCTCAACAGTTGCAGGATTTTTTTTTTCCTAGCCTTCTAATACATAAAACTGTACAAGGATCTCCATATAATGCACAAAAATAACCTCCAGAATGAACTCTTGACTCTATTTGAAATCTCTCAGCCACCCACACTTCATTTTGCTTCATTTCTCTTCCCTATTTTGGTCAAGAAGACTTTCTCAATCCACAATACCAGGGCCAGGCTCATCCCCAGGAGGCATGTCCCCCATTAGCTTGGAGATTTACACCCCTGGGAGTTATAACCCATGTAGAGGTGAAGGCAATGGCTTTAACTGCGGAGTTGGCTTAGAAAGAGTTCACATCTTCTTTTTCAGCTTTTTTTTTGCTTTTTTTCTTCAGCTTTTTTTAACAGTTGCTGTATGAGGTAATGCTGACTTTCAGAGCTACAGAACTCTAACTGAGAGTCTCAGGTGTCACACAGAATCCTGAAATTCCAGGAACAACCAGGTTATATACAAGGAACTCAGCATCTCATAATTTAGAAAAAACTGTTACAATTCAGGAATAGATGTGACTACTATAAGAGCATGCAATCTAGGAAACCGTGCAATAATTCATAGCTTTCTTTTAATAAGGCCTCCAGTAATCTGATTAAGACCCAACTTTGTTTAGTTCAGCCACACCTTAATTTAAAAAAACCTCTTAGAGACCATATTTAAAATGGGTTCACCCCTCAGAGGAATGCCACATGTCTAAATTGGGATAAATAATTCAATCTAGGTAAAATTTAAACTTTCTAAGACTCACTGTTTTAAACATGAAAACTGGATAATAATGCTTTAATGTTTCGATCCCCAGTGCCTGCTCATGCAAATAATAACAATAATAATCTTTGATGTGTACATTTAAACCATGATGTGAACGATTAAACACTATGCAACCTATAATGCATGTAAAGTACCCAATATAGTGAAGGATTTCAGGACTTAACAGTATTATTAGAAGCAGTTGGATGGACTAAGAAACTTGTAGGAATTTCATCTGGCCTTAAAGTTTAAAGAATTCAAAGTACTGGAATTTGTTTCAACCACTTTTTTGATGTGTATCTCTGGGCAAGTTACCTAACCTAATTTCTTCCCCCAGTAAAATGGCCCTAGTAACAGTCCCTATCTCATCATGTTGTTAAGGCAGTTAACTTAAATATTAGCTAATGGTCTAATGGTATTGGTGGAGCGAGAGTAGCAGTAGTGTAAGATGTGGTAAGTTATCCACCCAAAGCTCTATCTGTCAGTCCCTAATCAAGGCCCAAGTCTGACATTTCAGTTCAGAACGTTGATCCCACTAATGGCACTGGGTTCAAAGAAGTTATGTTTAGATCTTTCGGTGGGGTTTAAAATGTGAACTTAATTTATATGTTGTCACTCTCTTTCTTGCTAGAAGGTGTTTTCTCCCTTTAAGGAAACAAAGCCCTTAATCTGATCTCTATAGCTATGTGACAAATGTAAACTCACAGGTGCAGGCTTAATTCCTATACTTGTGCCCTCCCTAGTGGAGTTGCAAATATTTTTTTAATACAGTGTCATCTTTAGTAATATTCTTTTAGGGAGTTCTGCTCTTCAAAATTAGAGATTAGCTATTTCTTTCTTAAATTATCCCTTTTTAATAGTTCTTATTAGTTGCCACTATCTCTAAGGGTGTGTGCTGGCCTAAATGTGAATAGTGTCTTCCCTAGTTGGAATATAAGAGCAGGGGAAAATGTGAAAATCTGAGTATGGGATGTCTCCTTCAATAGCTATTTTTTTTTCAAAAAAGATATTTACGTTTAATACAAATTTTATACAAAGAAAATGTGAAAAAATACTTCCCTATGCTAAAAGCAATTATGTTTAAAAAATAAGGCCAGCTAGGCTATTTTCTCGACAACTGCAGTTCACAAACGTTCTCTCTCTCCTTTTTATTTCTTCTCTAATATGGGTAACTAGCTGGAAATTGTACAGTTTGCATCCTCTTATTGACAATGAAGAGGAAGTAAACGAGACTGAGAATGTACAACAGAATGTACTGGAATTGCTATTGTACAATTTTCTCATATACGTACCTCACCTTTTGCTTTGTTCAATGCTTTTTGTTTTACACAACACACAAAATGGTACTACAGCATATGTAGTGCATCAAGACAGCATGGCACAGTCTTGCTTTCTCTCATACTGCCTTTGTTTCATGCTTACATTAAAATGTGAATCCCATCATATAAATAGTACATACATGCTTCACCCCAGACTCAACCATCCTCTGTGTGCATCTTGCCTTGGAGTTCTTGCTTCTGAGAGGCACAGCATCTCTTGCAAAGTGTGTGTGCATGTTTGAAGGAGCCACAAAGCAAAGACTCTTTGTTTCAGAGCTTAGGACTCTAACGATTTTCTGTCTTCTCCTCTTCTGCAATTGAGTTGAGCAAGGTCTGTTTCTGTCTGATCGCTGTAAACAAGGACATCATTTTGCCTTTCGGGAGTAGAGTCATCATTGAAATCACATAATATAAACTACCTTCTCCAAGTGTCCTCCTGGTTCAGAGAGCTCGCATTTGTGATGTAGCTTGTGGCATCTGAAAGGGGCCGATGGCTTGCTGTGATGTGCCCATGACAGCACAGTGTGTGCAGAAACGCCCGATCCCCACGTGCTGTGGACAGAAATGCAAACGGAAACGTCTTGCTTTCCTGTGGGCATCCAAGGACCACTCCCTGGGCATGACCGCCACTCCCAGCCCAAGCTTCTATCACTACTTGGTGGCAGCAGGCACGACTGACCACCCCTATTCTAGCATCAAAACATTCTCTTTGTTGTTGGCTTTGCTTTTTTTTCATTGTCTTTCTTTTTTTTTTTAATAAATCAAAGTTAATACAAATATAAAAAGGGAAAGGTACTCTAGGTTCAATGACATCCACAAACTGTACATTATTAACATCTAAAGCAAAGGTTTCCTGTGGGTCTAACAGTCCTTGGTCAAAGCTAAGGCTGGAAGTTGTGCAGTGTCAGCTGCCCTTTGCGCCAGGAGCCAAGGCAAAGTATGAATGTGTGGAATTCTCAAGTTGTGAGGTTGGCTGTCCTCGCTTCCGTGGTGTCTCTCTTGCTTCCTGTTTGGCTGTGGTGTCCGCCCCACCCCCGCCATGGGGTGGGGGTGTGCGTTGCGGTTTGCCTCTAGCCCCAGAAGGCGTGGAGCCGAGACTCCTTTGGGATGAGACTCTTCGCCCTGATGGTACTGGCGTTGTGCTCAGACCCTGCCGAGCCCCGCTTCTCGTCGCAGCTGCTCCAGCAACTGCATTTGCTGCTCTGGGAATGGTCAGATCCTTGGGTAGAGCCCAGGCGGATGGAGGAGGGCATCTTCCAGGAGCCACAAAGGTCGAGGGTGGAGCCACTGTCGCTGCTCTTCTCGGTCTCCCTGTCTTCGAAGGCGCTGGACTGGAGGCCGAGGTCTCCCTGTCTTCGAAGGGACTGGGCTGGAGGAGCTGGCCTGGGACGGCTTGTTTAGCGTTTGAGCATTCACCTTGGCATCTTGCTGCGGGGCGGTAGCTGACTGGGTGCAGGACCTCCAGTGCTCGGGCCAGTGGGCCTGCCGGTAGGGGTAGTCAGTCTCAGTAGCTGGTGTTCCAGCAGCAGTAGAAGATGGCCTCCTTCTTGCAGTTGGCGCGCCACTGCTTCTTCTTGGTCTCATCCATCACCTGCTGCTTCTTCAGCTCCAGCTGCTTCTTCATTTTGGGCGATGAGCGGGTCGCGCTCCTGCTGCAGGCTCTGCGGCATCTCGGGCCGGGTCAGCGCCAGGTTGTGTTTCATTTCCGAGAACTCCTGCTGGTGCAGCCACTGAAGCTTCTCTATCTAGATTCTCAGCTATTTCGCCTCCAGTAGTGTTTTTAGAAGGATTATTATATCTTTCTGTCATGGTTCCTTTAATTGCATCCATTATTTTGCTCGTGTAGTTGGCGGTATCTGCCGTGACATCGGCTGAGGCAGGTCAGCACTGACCGAAGGCTGGTCAGCTCGTGGACCCCGAGCTAGTCACCAGGGTGATGGTGGATGTGGATGGGCTCTGGGTGATCTCCTTCTGCTGAACAGTCGATGAGTTCCACACGACCCACTGCACCGCCGGGGCAGTCTCCTTCGGTAAGAGCGGCCTCTGCTTTTGGCCGGGCTTCGCGTGGCGGCGGCGGCCGGAACCGTGACCGTGGACGCTGTGCTGGTGGTGGCCGTGAGCCCGGCCGCGGGGGGTTGGGAAGAAGAGCGGGTGAGGACCGGAGTTGCCGCGGGGAGGCTGGCCGCCTGCCGTAGTGGACGGTGGAGCCTTTCCCACAACATCCTGCTTGGGAGATGGCTCTTTCGGTTTCTTCTAATTTTTTCGACCCTCCCGCCCCAAATTGTCTTCTCCTAAATCTATCACAATCTCCTTCTCTGAATCGGAATTCATACCCAGATGTACTGTAGGGCAATCCGTCTCATCTCTTTCCTTCAGTTTATCCTTTGTGGGATGAGGCGGAGGTTTTGCCTTTTCTGAAAAATCTTTCTCGGGCTCTGGACTGGCCTTTTCCATGACCGTCTCCGGATCTGCTTTCTCACTGGCCGGTGATGTGCTCTTCACCCCCTCTCATTTCCACTGAGTTTGTCGGTTTGGGTTTTGTTGTTTTGCTTTGTTTTGTTTTTTAACAGCAGGTGGCTCTTTGGCCATCCGACTGCCCTCTGTGTCTTCTGCATCTTCCAGCTCGTTCTTAGACTTCTGCTGATCGTCGCTGATACACTCACTACCGCTGCGATCTGAATTCTCGGAATCCTCCGAATCGCTGTGCTCTACGGCCCTACAAACATCTTCTGAGATTTCATTTCTTCTAATTGTGCTTTGTGACTCTCTGTCGTCCTGTCAAGGCTTAGCTAGAGCCTGCTGCGAATCTGCCACGTGGGAGAGATGAGCTGGAGAGGGGTTGACTGCTGCTGGACCGACTCACTCAGCTCCTTCAAATCCATCTCAGCTTTGCTCTGATCAAAATATTTCCCATTACAGTCTGCTTCTCAGAGCCCTCAATAACACTCCAATATATATGGCTAAAAGAGACCATGCAAAAACTCAGTCTACCAGTTAGCAAAAAACCCCATCTACCACCCCCGGGTCAGCCCTCATTAGCTATTTAATTCCCTAAATTCCACAGATGCAGATTCATTCGTTTAACTTGAAGCCTTTGGCCCCTGATAAACACATACATGTTTTGAAGTCTTATCAGTTATTTGCGATCTTATGAGCTCTTATAAGATCAGGTCCCCCTTAAGCAGGTTTTGAAAAGGGAAAAGTGAAGAGAGCATAAAGTCACTAAAACCTGGAGAACCTGTTTGGGGGTACACTAATTCCATCATTTTATGTATGCCTTCCAACCAGGCTATGAAGATCATATTTTAATGTGTTGGCTTTCATTTTATAGATAAGGAAAATGAAGTATAGAGAAACAAAGTAGCATCAAGTGACAGAGCTTGTCCTCAAATGCAAATCTGTATCTTCCAATTATATATCTCCACAGTTTAGACTGTGAGGCCAAGACAAGTCTCGCTTTATCTATGCCACAGCTCTGTGTTGGATGCTCTGTGTCTCGCATGTCATATTGTCACAAGCCTGCCATTTCATGAATGAGGAAAGGAACAGGAACTCTGTATAGGAAATCCTTGTTACAATCACAAACTCAACTTTACAGCTGGTACCCATGCACCTAGATCTGTTTCCCCTCATCTTTCTGCACGTGTTAATAAGTTTAAGTTAATATATGTAAGAGATCTGATGAAGAATGTGTTTCAAATTCTGTTACTTTATGAGTATTCATTTAAAAAAATCCACAAAGTTACTTTGCGAACTTTTCTCAACAATCAAAATTTATTTCACTTGTGATCACAGTTGCTTATTACCCCTCCAACCCCCCCCCTCAAAATAAAGCAACTAAAATTATAAGAAATGTAAAGCAAGGAAACTTAAAATTATACTATACTACATTCCCTCCCCAAATTGAATTTAATAGTTGAAATCAATCTCTGTTAATACTCTTTCCAATATTGCAGCATTACAACTTGACATAACTAGTATTTTGCAAAAGTGATGGCTCTATCAGATTTTCAACATTTTTGTCACTGTGTCATTTGACAGACGGTAAAACACACATTTCTACAAAGAACAGGATGAAGTCAATACATCACAGTTATTTGTAAACAAATAATATTTGTTACTGCAATGCTGGGCCAGATCTCATGCATCACTTTTTAAAACCAACCCCATTGTTGAGATTCAACTATGATATAGAGCCTATTCAGTAACCATGATCCATGGTGTGACTTTGTCTACAAATGCAGTTTCCTAAAGTGCTTCTTCAGTTGTCTAATCAAATCAACAATTTAAAAGAAAAACCTTTTCAACTTAAGAATTTAGAAGATGTTACAAGGATTTCACTTATTTCTTCATTAGTTCAATCCATTCAGCAAGTAGTATCTTAGAAGCCTACTGTGCACAGGATGCTCTGAATTTACAGTATGTAGAAGACAGGGTCCTTGGCCCCAAATTATCTTATAATATTGGAGACCCATATATGAAAAACAACTACGCAAAGCATCATATGATAAGCAAGTACCCAAATAATCCTTTCGTAGTAAATCCCAGCAATCTGTGGTAGGAGTGAAGTATCTATAGGGGCAGCAGATAATGTATATGAATGAAATGCATCAGAAAGCATGTGCCCTTCTTAAAAGGTAGCTGCCACCCAGTCTAAGGTAATTGATGTCATGCCAGAATGCAACTGGACTTGCAAAGTCCAGTTGCATTCTGGTTTTCTAAAAAAAAAATCCAGATTTTTATGTGGAAGTCTTCCGATATTTGAATAGTATCTGCTATAAAAATTTTTGATGCTGTGCAAGTTAAAAAAATAAGACAGCCTCAAATTCTGTATAAATATGGAGAAAGAAACTATGTCCAAACCACATGCCCTAGAAAAGTTGCATGCAAAAACCAGTGTTTTAGGTAGTTTTCAAAAGATGTCATGGTCAGGTTCATGTGTCAACTTGGCCAAGTGGTGGCACCTGTTTGTCTGGTCAGGCAAGTGCTGGCCTGTCTGTTGCAATGAGGACATTTCATAGAATTAGATCATGATCATGTCAGCTGCATCCACAGCTGATTCCATTTGTAATCAGCCAAGGGGAGTGTCTTCTGCAATGAGTGATGCTTAATCTAATCACTGGAAGCCTTTTAAGGAGGATTCAGAAGAGACAGTCTCTTCTTCCTGCTTTGGCTGGTGAGCCTCTCCTGTGGAGCTCATCCAGACCCTCCATCAGAATCGTCGGCTTCACAGCCTGCCCTGTGGATTTTGGACTCTGTGTGTTCCCACAGTCACGTGAGACACTTTTATACGTTTTATATTTGCTGGTGTTCCCTGTTGATTCCGTTTCTCTAGAGAACCCTAACTAATACAAAAGACAATGGGAAAAATGAGCATTTCAAATGGAGGCAAAGTATGCCAGTTTGAACCTATTATGTACTCCAGAAAAGCCATGTCCTTTAATCTTCATTCAATATTTGGGGTGGGATATTTTTGATTCTTTCTATGGAGATGTGACTCACCCAATTATGGAGGTAACTTTTGATTAAATGGTTTCCATGGATATGTGTCTCCATGCACTCAAGGAGGTTGCCTACTCACCTTAAGAAGGAACCATTTTGGAAAAAACCAAGAGAGCCCACACAGCCAGAGACCTTTGGAGATGCAGAAGAACACCCCATGGAAGCCTCATGAAATGAGAAGTCAGGGGAAAAAAGCTAGCAGATGTCACCATATTCCTTTCTAGCTGACAGAGGTGTTCTGGACCCATCGGCCTTTCTTGAATCAAGGTATCTTTCCCTGGATACCTTAGTTTCAACATTTTCATGGCCTTAGAACTGTAAACTTGCAAAGTAATAAAATCTCCTTTTAAAAAGCCATTCTGTTTCTGGTATATTGCATTCCAGCAGCTTTAGCAAATGAAAATGCAAAGGTTTGAAAAAAAATGTACTTAGAAAACAGGCAAAAGTATTTCTAAAACACGTCTTTAGAATTATTTATGACATGATCATAGTGATCTAGTAATCCTTTAAAAATTGATGATGAGGATACAGTAGCACCCTAAATTATTTTGAAAGAACTGCTTTTTCTTACTGTTATAAAATGAAATGTGCTCCTTGAAAAAATAGAGATACAACAAGATAAGAAATAATGTCATCTATTATTTCATCACCTAAATATAACCACTGTTAATATTTTCCTAAATGAAAATAGCTAATGTATACTGTGTCTTTACCATACTATAGACCCTGTATTAAGTACACATCATATTTATCTTTTAATACAAATACATATACTTAAATATTATAGTATATATTGTTTTATAACTCATTTATATGCCAAAATTCTATGAATATGATTCTATGTCATTATATCTTTTTCTACAGTGTAATTTTAATTCTTGCTCACTATTATTTATATATCTACAATTGCTTTTTTATTGGTGGTTATTTAGGATGTATAGAGGGTTAGCTAGTGTCCCCCAAATCACTACCATCCTGAAATCTCAGAATGTGAACTTATTTGAAAATAGGACTGTGCTGGTTTGAAACTGTTATGTACCCCAGAAAAGGCCATGTGTTTTTAATTCATTCCTGTGGGTTGCAGACCTATTGTGGGTGGTACCTTTTGGTTTGGTTAGGTTATTTCAATTGAGATGTGAGATATGATCACCGCTTTCAAGGTGGGTCTTAATTCTTGACTGGAGTCCTTCATGAGAATAAAAGAGAAAAACACCTCGAGACAGCTCAGAGAGAAAAGCCCCGGAAATGCTAAGAAAGGACCAACAGAAGCTCACTGAAAGGAACCAGGAGGTGAAAGCAATAAAATCTGGGAACAAAGTACCATTAGACCCTGGTCATATGCCTTTCTCTCTGGCAGAGGAACTCCGGATGCCAGCAACCTTTCTTCAGGGAAGACATCATCCCCTTGATGCCTTAATTTGAACATTTTCATGGCATTAGAACTGAACATTTGTAAACCAATAAATCCCCTTTGTAAAAGCCAACCCCTTTCTGGTATATTGCATTCTGACAGATTTAGCAAATCAAAACAAAGACCTTTGCAGGTGTATCTAGTTAAGGATGGAGATACGTCATATTTGATTCAAGTGGGCCTAAATCCAATGATGGGGGTGTCCTTATAAAAGAGGATAGGAATACACAGAGACAGAGGAAAGAGGGACATGTGAAGTTGGAGGCAGAGGTTGCAGTGATGCATCTACAAGCCAAAGAATACCACGGATCTCTGGGAGCCACCAGAAGCTAGGGAGAAGAGAGATTTTCCTTTAGAGCTTCCAGGGAGAAGCATGATCCTGCCAATACCTTACTTGTGGACTTCTAGCCTCCAGAAGAGTCAGAGGATACATCTCATTTGTTTTAAGCCACCCAGTTTGTGGCAATTTGCTAGGACAGCCTTAGGAAACTGCTACAGCATTTTTGCAGTTTTTCCCTCTTTTAAAGTATCAATTTTGATGCATTCAACTAAAAGAATCCAAACTACTTAAACAATATTAAGTGGGTTATTGGTGCACATGACTGATTATAACTGAAGAGTAGGCACTACTCTACTGTGGTTCAGTCAGAGCTCAGGCTCCTTTTCTCTGAATCCCCTTGGCCCATACTCCTCAAGGGCCTTCTTAGTCCTTAGGCTGGTGGAGAAATAGCAGCAGCTCTGGGCCTCACATCTAAGCACAACAACATCTAGAAGAAGAGACCACCTCTTCTAGTGCTCCCAGCAAATGGTTTCTTGTGTTTCATTATGAAACATTCCCTGTTATGAGAGGAATCCCACCAGTAGATTGACTCTGACATGTGTATCTGAATTAATCCCTAGAAAGAGAAAGAAGATTCACCCTAAGACCAATGAGGCTCAATTCCAGGAGTAGAAATATGAAAAAGTTAGCCCTGTAACAATGAGGATGGGATAAATAATTGCATGCAAATCCAAAACTGTTGGGAAGGGAAAAATCTGGGTAAGCAACCAATGCTGTTTACTACAATAAATGACAATGCAACAGACATCTTTTTAAAAAAAAGGTAAAGAGGCCATGATGTTGTATACAACCCTTATTTTCTTAGGATTTATTCCTAGCAGAGGAATTGCTAGAGCAAAGCAGATTGAAAGGACACTTTATATATGCATGTGTGTTATATTTAAAAAATATATGAAATCCACATTTTTCAATCTCCTTTTAAATGCCAAATTTCAAACCAGAATTGCTGGTACCATTTTGTATTCTTTACAGCAGTATCTGAGTACCAGAAATAAAGGTCTATTTTACACAAAAATATAAGTGGCTGATAGTTCACTTATAACATAGAGTGCATTGAACAATGTACATGGTTAAATACCAAAACGAGGAATCTGAACTTCAGTAAGCATTTAAATATTTTAAATTATATATTTTTTACTTGGCATGCTACTTTTTCCTAAAAGGGATTTGAAAGGGCTAGAGTAAAGGATGTATATAGAAAATTAATTAAATATAAATGAGGATTTTTTTTTTTGCAAACGAGGATGGCAATTACTTCAAACAAATAATCCTAAAAAAAGAAATTAATCCTGCAGCATTGTTGAGGGAGAATTGAAAGTAAATGAAAGTGGTGGAAGGAGACAGGTAGGAACCCATTGTAATTGTCCAGTCAGTCGAAAGGTCATGAAATTTTAATGTAAGTTGTTGTCAGTAGACTAAGATATAACACACAGGTGAAATACAAGAAACAAGATTTACCAATTGGTTGAACGCTGATCTGTTTTGGGCAAGACCCCAATGAATATTCATGGAACTCAAGGAAACCTAGGTCCAACTCCATAATTTTCAAATGGCAAAGAGTCATTTGGAGCTAATCTTATTTATGTTTCTAATCTCATCTCTTGTAACTTTTCACTTATATTTCTATTGAAGCAATACTGACATATTTCACATTCTCTAAATAGTATCACATTCTTTAATGCCGCTGTACTCAGGCCCAAACTATTTCCTATGAATGAATTATCTTACTCTGACAGAGTGGTTTAAAAAATATCAGATCTGCACTTATTAGCTGTGTGATCTTGGGCAAATTCACCTTTTGTGTCTCTTTCTTTACCTATAAAATTTCAATAAAATGAAAAGATATACCTCATAGGTTTGTCAAGGGGATTAATTGAGGTGATACAAAATACTAAACAGAGTGCCAGGAATGTACTCAATGTACAATAATTTGTGCTTTTGTTTTCTTCTTCTTTACCAGAGACCCTTCCACCCATTTACACACACACAGAGAGTCAACTTTTGCTGGCCTTGTTATCTACCCAA
The DNA here is from genome assembly GCF_023851605.1 of Tamandua tetradactyla. Lineage (NCBI taxonomy): Eukaryota > Metazoa > Chordata > Mammalia > Pilosa > Myrmecophagidae > Tamandua > Tamandua tetradactyla. The sequence goes on along the minus strand of NC_135328.1, from coordinate 84,797,816 downwards.
CTTTTCTTAGAACTTGCTGTCATGTAAAGACTTGAAAAAATGATTCATGTAAAAGGGTAAATAATTGATTACTCTTGAGGTATTTACCAGGTTACAAAAACTTTAAGGTTAAAAAAAAGTTCATTTATACATGTGGGGTTTAAGCATCAGGTGATAACTGCAGAAGGTATTCTTATGGGCAGCAGATCTTTTCCTGTGCTCCTTGAATGCTTTCTGCTCACTATTGTTCCCCCACCCCAAACTCACACCAATTTTTACTTAATACCTCCAAGCCTTCAAATCTGTTCCTCTCCCCATGCTCTTGCTACCCAATGTGTGTACCTCATTCGGAACAGAATCACACTGCATTGCCATTGTTTGAGTGTGTCTCTATCCCACTTACCCATGGGCTCCTTGAAGAGACCTTGCTTCCCCATTTTGCAACCCTGTGCCTTGCAAGGAACCTGAAAGAGCACAGATACTTAATAAATATTTACTGAATGAATGATATAAAACTTATAGCAAAGCAGCAGCTATTTTATTAATTTAGGGCATAAGCATTCTGACGCCTTTTTTGCTGGAAGCCGTATCTGTAAACATGGACATTTGGAGACTGTTTTGGAATTGTCATGGATAAATTAAGAACAGTTTAATGGTTTCTTTGTCAAGAGAGAACCCACTGTATAACCCCACTGTCACCCAGACCCACAAATACGATGCAGCATGAGGAGTGCTGAGTGACAACTAACCATCCTCCCTCCTTTTCTTGTATTTCCAAAGAACTACCTTAAAAAAGTCATGCCTCCTTCAGAAAAATGGGCATTTTTGTAAAGAATCACATAAATGATGTTGTAGGCTGATAATGGCTCTCAAAGATGTGTTCTCCTCCTGATCCCAGGAACTTGTGAATGTAGCCTTATGTATATAAATGTTCTTGGCAGATATAATTAAATTAAAGATTTCAAGGTGAGGAGATTATCTTGGATTGTTCAGAGGGCCCTAAAAAGCCATCCCAAATGTCCTTATAAGACAGAGGCAGAAGACAATTAGACACACATCCAGAGGAGAAGCTGATGTGAAGTCAGAGACAGAGATAAGAGTGATGCAGCCATAAGCCAAGGAATGCCTAGAGCCACCAGAAGCAGGAAGAGGCAAGGAATGCAATCTCCTCCAGAATTTCCAGAGGAAGCAAATTCCTACCCACACTCAGGTTTCAGACTTCTGTCCTCCAAAAGCAAGAGAGAACACATTTTCTGTTGTTCTAAGCCACAAATTCATGGTGATTTGTTACAGCAGCCACAGGAAACCAATACACATAAGAATAGCTCTGAAGCAAACCATCCATGATCTGGTTTGCTTCAGAAATGGCCAGTTTCTCTCTTTCTTAAGCAAAATGCCCTGATTTTTTTCTATCCCTTTCTCCTCTTTCTCTCAATAGGATTTTTCTCCACTGTTCTGTGCATTTCTGTATCTCTTGTTTCCACTTATTATTAGTTTCTCTTGCCTCATGAATTTCAGCTTGCCATTACTACTCACGTAATTGTTTCTCAATCAGGGAATCTCTATTTTAATCTCTGTGTTTATTCTTACTTCTATCTGCCAGTCATCTTATTCTTTTATAGTTCAGAATCCTAAAAGGCTAAACTAACTAGCCCTAGCATATCATAGGCTACTTTGAATTTGCTTCTCAAGTCAGATGTCCAGCTCCACCCGTCTCTTGGTGCCAATGTGACTGCCTATGGCTGTTCTTTAGCGTGAATATCTTTAATATGTAACTCCCCTGAAACATCGCTATGAAAAATGTGATCCTGTGCAGCAAATACCTACCACGTTCCTTGTGCACAGAAAATTATAAGCAGGCTGAGGACAGAATAAACCAGCTATTGTCATCAACACAATAGCTGGTCATTACATGACCTTTATACTACTGCTGCTAAACACACAGGGTAATTTTGTTGCCTAATGCTATCATAATGAAGTTCATTTTCCTAGACACTTTCACAGGAATTGTGCATGTGGATCACTGCAGTAGTTTTGACAATAAGATAACATTGCTTTGGCTTTTCTACTCTGGAAACCTCTGGATGCCCATAGGAATAGAATGGATCTGCCTGGCCAATTTACAAATAGGCATAAGTGTGTATAACTGAAGAGGATCCAAGTTATTGTGGAAGTGTAATTACTGAATACCAATTACAAGCTATATTAAACACAGCCTAATATTGTTATGCTTTGATAAGGTCATTTCTTCAAACTGAAAGAGCAATAAACCTAGCAGAGTCAAGACAGGATAGGAGGTACACACCATGTATTTTCCTTTCTCAAGATATCCTAAGTAAAATGTACATTCAGGATGCAGGAAGGGACAACAATACTTTCAGCAGATTTCCTGAAGGTGATTACTGAGAACAAATTTTAATTGAAAAAAGCAGAAGCATTTGGCATAGGAGAAGAGCAACAGAATATAATGCTTAGCACATTAAAGCCCCAGCTTATGCACAACATTACATGCGCATTTAATAACAGTAATGGGTAATGGAACAAAGACCATTGTTCCACCTGTGGAGCTCCACCTGCTTGCTCTCCACAGGTTATTTAAATGGTTTACATCTGATACCTGTAGGCTTCAAAAGCAATGAAACAAGAATGGAAAATTTAAGGTTATTTAAATTATAATTAAAGTCTAACTGCCCCCAAATTTTAAAAATATCTTCCTTTTCCTATTTTCACATTTAATCACCAGGTTTTTAAAATAATATTAATCCCATGCTTCCCTGTGTGGTTTCAATAATAGCAAATTAGCTTTTTAATAAATAAATCATTTTTCAAAAGGGTTATAAGCACCCTGGTGGATGATATTTTTTTATCCTTCAATGTAAGAATGGATGATCAGAAACTATGTCCAAATAATCAGTTTATTTTGAAAAAATAGTAACAGAATGCTTTGGGAAAATATGTTAATATTTGTTTTGCTAAATTAAAATAAGAAAAAATACAAATCATTACTTTTCTAATGTGTGTATGAGGCTCTAGTTATGAAGTTGAATGTTTTCTTTTAATTTTTTTTATTAATCAAAAAAAAAGAAAAGAAATTAACACAACATTTAGAAATCATTCCATTCTACACATGCACTCAGTAATTCTTAGTATCACCACATAGATGTATGATCATCATTTCTTAGTACATTTGCATCGATTTAGGAAAAGAACTAGCAAAACAGCAGAAAAAGATATAGAATGTTAATATAGAGAAGAGAATTAAAATAATAATACTAATAAAAATATATATATAAAGGAAAAAGAAAAAAAACAAAAACAAAAGATACAAACACACAAACAAACAAACAAAAAACCATATTTCAGGTGCAGCTTCATTCAGTGTTCCAACCTAGTTACATTACACTTAGGTATTATTGTGCTGTCCATTTTTGAGTTTTTGTATCTAGTCCTGTTGCACAGTCTGTATCCCTTCAGCTCCAATTACCCATTATCTTACCCTGTTTCTAACTCCTGCTGGTCTCTATTACCAATGATATATTCCAAGCTGATTCTCGAATGTCGGTTCACATCAGTGGGACCATACAGTATTTGTCCTTTAGTTTTGGGCTAGACTCACTTAGCATAATGTTTGAATGTTTGTTTTGATCCAAGCACATCTGCAGCTCCAAGCAAAGAGACAAGCTCTGTGCAGTCCAGCAACTTCAGACCTCACAGCTGCTTGTCTGACCTCCAGACTTCCTCATTAAGAGCAAGAAATCAGACATCCACCTTCCAAGAAACTACCTTCTCAAGATCTTGGCACCTTCAAGGTTAAGACTAAGAATTTGAGATTTCCCTAGAGGTCGCTAGAGCCCTCCATTTCACGTCTGTTTTCCCATCTCCCCACCAGGTAACTGCCCAGCTCTACTGAAGCAACCCTGAAGTTGAGCTCCCATTCCATCGACGGAGCAGCACTACTTTTAGATTCAGGCACATCTTTTAACTGTAGCCTAAGTCAGCAAATACTGGTTTCACTCTCCTTCAGGTGGCAGAGCACCTGAAAATCATGGATATTTTAGCAAAACTCCACAGAACATTTGTATATGTTTAAAATAATCAAATATATTGCCTGTATTCTGAAAGAGTGGCGATCTCATGCTGAGTATATAGAGGTTAATATTAGAGGTTACAATAAACTTACTGGAGAAAAATTCAAGTTAAGTAAAATCTAGCCATTAATTTAGTATATTACTTCCCTGAGTCTAAGAAAAGGCTCCCATTGCAGTATTTCGTTTAAGTCATAGACTACAGCAATCTAGGCCAAGGAACACAGGTACCGCATTTGCACACAGTCTGCTAATGACTACAACCTGATACATAGATCAGGACACATGAGGAATTATGGGGGCAGAAAGTGGAGGATGAGGTCTTTTCCCTCAACAAAGGTGGCATCTGTGAGATTAACTGAGAAATTACAGAACAAGAGTTACCCTTTATCCATAAGGATGGTAACTTTAGGAAAATGTGCTGTTTTATGAGACAGTTGTTTTTCAACCTCCAAGTTAGACCAAAAGCCTACTTTACTACCCAGTAAAATCCCAGTCTTGAGTTTGGCTTTAGTAAAATAAGGCCTGATCACCCTATTTATAGCCATTTAATAATGTACCAATGCAGAAAATGTGTAGCAATGTAGGCAAACAGGAACTTTTATGTCTAAAGACACAAAATCTCTTCAGTTGAGCTCATCTTAACTCACAGAGTTTGAGTGGAAAGAAACTTGCTCCCTGAGTGAATCAGTTCAGTAATTCCGATAATGTATTTTTAGAGCTGATTTTATTATCGCTTTTATTTTTATTACCATTTCTGTGATTAAATGCATTACTCTCCAGTAATCAGCTCATTTCTTAATTAATCTAGCCTCTCTTTTCATCAGAGATCCTTTAGGAATCTTAGCCATGTGGTTTTAATGTGTATCTGCTGCTCATTTTTATATCTTCTTAATGGATTTGTGTATTAGTTTGTTAAGCTGCCAGAATGCAATATACCAGAAATGGAACAGCTTTTAAAAAGGAAATTTAATAAGCAACAAGTTTACAGTTCTAGTGCTGAGAAAATTTTCAAACTAAGGCACCAACAGAAGGTACCTTCACTCAAGAAAAGCTGATGCTTTCTGGAGCACCTCTGTCAGTGGGAAGGCACATGGCTGGCAACTGTTGGTCCTTGTTTTCAGTTTCATTGTTTCCAGCTTCTGATGTCAGCGGTTTCTTCCCTAAGCATCTGTGGGCCTTCACTTAGCTCTTCTGGTACACAAGTCTGGGTTTTGGCTTGCTCAGCCTCTCATGGAAAGGCACATGGTGACGTCTGCTGGGCCCTGCATCTCCAAATGTCTAGGTCTCATGTTGGCTCTGTAAGCTGTGAAGCAACTGTTCTCCAAGCCTGTATAGTTGCTCTGAGCATTTCTGACATTTCTGAGATTTCTCCAAAACATTTCCCTTTTAAAGAACTCTGGTAAATAACCAAGACCCACCTGGAATAGATAGAGTCACATTCTCCATCTAATCAAAAGGTCACACCCACAATTGAGCATGTTACATTTCTGTGGAGATAAATTAATCAAAAGTTTCCACCCCACAACATTGAATCAGGATTAAAATAAAGAGCTGCCTCCTCAAGATTGGATCAGGATTAAAACATGGCTTTTCTGGTAGACATCATAATTTAAAACTGACACAGCCTGTTTCAGCATTTAGTAATAGAAAATATAATTCCATTTGTAGTCTCAGCCTTCAATAAGACCCTTTAAAAAGAATGTTTTAAAAGATTCTTGACCTATTTGACTGAACAAAACTGTAGGTCTACCTCATGCTTAGATATGGAATGAATGAGGAATATCATACACCAAATTTGGGTAATTTTAACTTCTCATCAGGCAGTAACTCCATTATTCATCTTGCCACGAATCTGTGAAGAAAGAGGAGAGTTTTCTTCCTTTAAGATTGCTATCATGGGGGACATTTTCTCAACACAACTTGACTTGTTGGATACTTGCCTTGCTCTCAGGCCACAGCTGGCTGCAATGTGTCCTCCAAGTGTGGTCCATGGGTGCCTGCATCAGATTTGCATGGGGGTGCATGTCAAAAATATAAAATATTACGTCTAACCGCCACCCCAGCTCTGCTGAATTATACTCTCTGGGCATATGCCTTTTGCAATCTCCCCAGGTGAATTTTATAAACATTCACTGGGAGCAACAGAGGAAGAAGTAGGATGATAACATTACAACCCAAAGATGCCACCAGCTCACAGAGGTGTCCAATTGTCTTTAGGTCTTCCAAGTGAGGTCACTGCATTGATTGGAAAATAAATAAATAGTTTTATGTGTCTTTCTGTTGATTTAGAAACCTTTTAACTCCATGAAATTCATGACTTCATGGTAGATTAAAATCTAGTAGCTTGAATACCAGTCCATTTCAGTTTTATGATTTTTTTACTTAAAATTGACTTCAATTTGTCTTTGCAGCAGAAATCTATGAAAGTATTTAACAAGCAATTATGTCACTTATTCTGTTGTATAAAAGAATAGCCAATAGGAACATCTGGGAACCAAGTTTTATTGTAAATCAAGCTCTAAGCTTGTTGTCATTGGCACCAAGGAACCAGTTTTATGCTGCTCTGGGAGGCTATGAGAAAAATGTGAGTAAAAAGGATGCTTTGGTGGTGACATGCCCTTCTGTACATGTTTTATAGCTCTCAGTACAATCACTTGATTACTGGTGGGGAGTTACACTAGCCTTTGCTTAGCAACCATTTTTCCTGTGTGGTCATTTTCATGTTAATATGCAGCTGGTTAAATATTTCTATAACTACCAGTGAAAAATAAACACTTGACACTGTGAGAGCATAGCCTATATAACTGTGGAGGCAGAGAGGAAAAGAGAGAGAATGAATGGCTTAGACAGTTCCTTTGACACTTAGCTCAGGAATCTGGTCTCTCAGGCCCCACTTTGACAGAGCAGTATGGAAAGAAAAGTGACGGAAATGGAAAGAGCCCTGGACTAGAAGACAGGAGACCTGTGTGTGCTAATTCTATATTCCTGGGATTTGTGTGATTTGGAAAAAAAGGTTTAAATCTTTAACCTCCTCCATTCCTATGAAATAAAAGAGTTAAACTGGAGTATCTCAAGGATTGCTTTAATTTCTCATATTCTTTTTATAAATATAGAAACTTTTATCCAATTTAATCAAAAAGTAAAATACATTATGGGAGTGAACTAATTTAATTTAAAATTTTTGCAACACTATCTAGCAGTTGTTCAGAACTTTTTATGAATGAGAAAACATTCTGAGTCCCATGTGACAGAATTTGTATTTTTGTCATATGTTAATTTAAAAACACAATGTCAAAAATCCACTATAAATTCAGAAATACACTTACATAAATTTTTATTTTATTAGTCATAGTGGTATCTGTATACTTTTGAAAAAATAGTGTCTATGGGGGTTAAATAGAATGGATTCAGCATAAAAGCAATCTTAATTTATACAAAGATTCTTGGATCCCTGGCAGTAACTCCAAAAATTACTCCAAAAATATTTGGGGAGTTACTAAAATAAAATATTGAGACAAATTTGAGCATCTCCTGAATAGAAGCTAAATCTTATTCATCTAAAGGAGACTGAAAAAGGAAGGGAAAACGTAAACATGATGGTAAAGAAAAACCTTTCTGAAGAGGTGATATTTTATGCCGCAATCTAATAGAGCAGAAAGAACCGGATGCACAAATGGAAACACAGTCCTGGAAGAGTATGGCCTGTAAATGGCTCTAAAGATAGAATGTGCTGCGTTTGCAGTCGTAAGAATGGGTGGGATGACTTTGGGACCAGAGACAGATGAAGGCTGAAAGGCAGGGTCTTACAGTTTATCATGAGGAGTGTGGAGCTAAAAAAAGTACAAGACAACAATAATAGATTTTAAGGAAGGTAGTGACATAATGCAGCTACACTTTGAGAAAGATCACTTCTGCTATAGGATAATGGATTGCAACAGCAAAAGAAAATAAATGAAAAGGTCAATAAGAGTCTTGGTATCCAAGTTAAAGATAATGATCATTTAGACTGGAGGTGAAGGTACTAGAGATAAGAAAGATTGGAGACCCTTTAGAGTTAAGATTGAATGGTGGGTGAATACCTGGGGTAAGAGAAAATGGAGAACCAGAAATAACTCCTTTTTTCTCTCATACCACTTGTATTACTGGGTACTTGAATGATTTTAAATGAGAAAAATGGGATGGGGGAAAATGCATGAATGACCATTCATGATTTCTAATAAATAGTCTATGCAACTTATTAGTTGGGAAGTAAGAGAGTAGCAAACACTACACACTAGAGGAGAATTTAATTTAACCCACTGTAACTTTTTTTCCCCAGGCAAAAAAGCATTCTAAAAGACATGTGACCATCTATGAACGCAGGCATGCCAGTATTCTAGTGAAAAAACAATTCCCACGGTTTGCTAACAGAAACTCCAACCCTAACTGTTCATACTGGCCTTGATTCTTGTCCTTCCACTTGCAGCTTAGGTTCCCAGTGGGGAGCTGTGTTTTGGTTATAGGCAGCTCCAAGCCCCGAGGCAGTATGCTGGAACAGGGAGCGGCAAGAGGCTGCTTATTAGCTAGTCATGGCAATATACACCCACTCGGTGACTTCATTTCTGCTTTAAGGAAAGGGAGGAGAAATGGGGGAATGTGAATATAGGGATTTCTCCCTATGAAATGCCAGACTACAATTAAAATATTACTCTAAACTATGATGTAACGAAAAAAACACAGGAACAGATTTTTTTCACATTAGTTATTGTGAAAAATTTTAATACACAGCAAAATTGAAAAACTTTACATGAATAGTCATGTACCCACCACCTAGAGTCTATCATTAATATCTAGGAACAGTGCTTTAATCTCTCTACCCATTTATCCACTCTTCTCTCCACCCATCAATTTATTTTAGTTTTGAATATGGACATCAGTACATTTCCCTCCAGACACTTCAGCATGGGTAGCACTAAACAGATCAATATTTGTTCGGTCTTTCTTTTGATGAAAAATTTGTTTACGATGAAATGCACAATTTTAAGTGCATGTTCACTGAATTTGACAAATGTAAGCATGTTAAACCCAAATCTCTGTCCAAATGGAGATTACCATCACTCCAGAAATATTCCTCATACTCTTTCTCATTCAATCTCTGTCTCTATTTCCCCAGAGATGACCACTGTTTAGATTTCTTTTTTCTGTTGTAAAACTTTATAAAAATGGAATCAAATAAAATGCACTCTTTCATGCCTGGTTTCTTTATTAACTTTTCATCATATTTTTTAAATTCACCCATAATGATGTGCATGCCAGTAGTTTGCTCCATTTTATTGGCGAGTAGTGTACCAATGTACAGGTCCCTTTTCTTATTGATGGACAGCTGGACTGCTTCCAGTTTTTGCTGTTATGAATAAAACTGCTATGAACATTCTTATATTTATTTAATATAATAAAGAATGAACATTCTTTTTATTTATTTCCTCAGGTACATACCTAAGGTTGGAATTTCAGGGTCATCATGGAGATGTATGTTTAGATATATAAGAAACTGCCAGAATTTTTTCAAAATTAGCTGCAGCATTTTACATTACAATCAGTAAGAGCTTCAGTTGTTTCACATTTGGTTTAACGGTTTTTAAAATTGTAGAAATCTCAGGAGTGTGTAATGGCATTTTATTGAGGTTTTAGTTTGAATTATCCTGATAATTAATGATGTAAATCACGTTTTCTTATTTTTATTAGCCATTCATATCACTCCTTTTTGTGAATTGTCCATTTGAATCTTTTGCCTTTTTTAAATTGGATTTTTGTCTTTTTATTATTAATCCTTTACATGCCCTGGATACCAATCCTTTGTCAGGCATATGTTTTACAAATAATTTTCCCAGTCTATGACAATTTCCTTAATGTTGTCTGTTAATAATCAGATGTTTTAAATGTCTATGAAATCTAGCATACCATTTTTTTATAGTTATTACTTTCTATGACCTAAGTAAAGTTTATTTTATACCAAGTCAAAAAGATACCCCATGTTTTCTGCTAAAAGCTCTATAATTTTACCTCTACAATCACAGGTACTTGATAGATTTTAAAATCATTTTGGGGTATGGAGTCAAGTAGGACAAACTTCTTTTTTTTAATGTATATGTAGTTGTTCAGTACCATTTTTGCAGATATATTAATTTATTAATTTATTATATTTTTCATCCAAAGTAAACAATCAATATCTTACAGTGTTATGACTTAGCTATGCAATCATCATCACACTCAATTTTAAACTGTTTTCATTGCTCCAAAAAGAAAATTATTAGATAAGCACACTAAAAGAAAACTCAAACATTGCATATCCCATATCTGCCCCTAATATTGACCCCTAGTATTGGTGTGATACACCAGTTATTGCTGATGAAAGAATTTTAATGTATTACTGTTAGCTATAGTCCATAGCTTGCTGTAGGTATTTTTCCCCATATACCACTCTACTACTAACTTTTTGTATCAAGGTTGTACCTTTGTACAAGTTCATACAAGAACCTATTTAAATTTATAGTGTTAATTCGTGACATACGTGACTTTAAACAACCCCTTTCAACCAAATTCACCTACAATACCTCACTCTTCCTCATATTCCCAATAACAAGCTGCCCTCACCCCATACCTATTTCCAAACATTTTAAATTCAACCTATGTATACATTCCGAACTGAACTTTTTGATGAGATTTTCCTTTCCCCAAGTAAGCAGCTATAGTTCCAATAAGCATTGCTTGCCTTGATGTTATATTTTGAAACTTTTTTGTGTGTATTTTATGTTCTTATTTTTTTTATGACAAATGTGAAGCCAGTAGTTCTTATTTTGTGTCGTATCATAATATTTGCTTCATCCTCCCCAACAATAGGCCAGTTGAATCTAGCCCATACTGTCATGTCTGTTTCCTAGACAAAGGTTGTTACACAGAATAGGACAACAACTCTGTATGCTGTCATGATTCAGAGATCCAGGAAAAATGATGACTTAGATTTGATTCACTTAGCCCATCCTTTAGTGCAGTCTGTCTAGCTGTGGTTTGTGGCTCATTTCCTACCACTCCCTGACAGACATCTTGCCTTCACCAATTCTGAAATACTCCCAGAAAAGCCCAGGCTTTTCTCACTTCCAGACAGTTGCGCATGCCGGTATCTTTATCCATAGCCCTTATCATGGTTTCTGATATAGTCATGTTGAGAAAAACATTTCCTGATCTGTCATCAATGTTAAATATTTCTTTTAGTTACTCCTATGGCACTTTGGCCAGGGATGTATTTTAACTTATCCATATTCCCCTATTTATTCATTCTAATTTAGAAATATGATTGCTTTTCGCATGTTAACATCGTACTTGTTTAACTCATTTAGAAGTTTTGGGAAGTTTATTGTAGATTCCTTGAGATTTTTTAATATAGATCATTATCTAATCTGAAAATAGGGGCAATTCTATTTTTTAACTTTTCCATGTGTATTTTTTTTTTGTCCTATTGTGCTGGATAACTTTGAGGACAATATTTAATAGTCATGGTAAGAGTGGACAACTTGCTTTGTTCAGAATCTTAGAAGTAAAGAATGTGGCTTTTCACCATTAAATATGATGTTAGCCAGAGATTTGGCATAGATGCCCTTTATTAAAGAAGTTCCCTTCTATTTCTAGTTTCCTCAGAATTTTAAGCATGAATACATGTTAATTTGTGTCAAATACTCTTTCCACATGAATTGTTTTATCATATGGTTTTTCTTTTTAGTCTGTTAATAAGTTAGATTACATAAATTGGTTTTCAAGTGTTGAAACAGACTTGCATTCCAGAATAAATCCCATTTTAATATTATATATTACTCTTTTTATATGGGGATGGATTTAATTTGCTATTATTTTGTTGAGGATTTTTGTATCTATTTTCATAAGGAATATTGGTCTCTTTTTCTTTTCTTGTACTGTCCTTTGGCATCAGGGTAATTTTGCCCTCATAAAATGAGGTGGGAAGTGTTCCCTGTTCTTCAATTTCTTGGAAGTGACTATGCAGAATTGGTTGCTATTTCTTCCTCAAGGGCTTGGTTGAATTCACCATTGAAACCATATGGCACTGGGAATTTCTTTTTGGGAAGATTTTAAACTACAAATCCAACTTCTGTAGTAGAGAAGTCTATTCTTTTTATCTCCATGTTGTTTGTTACTATTTACTTTGCTGAGTTTTGATATTTTGTTGCTTTCAAGGAATTGATTTATTTCGTCTACATTGTTGAATTTAAGTACATAAAATTGTTCTTGGTATTCTTTTATTAACTTTTTAATTTCATTGATTTTTTTCTTTATTGTATTCTTTTTTGAATTTCATTTATTTCTGACCTTATCTTTATTATTAACTTTTTTTTGCCTTCTTTGGATTAATCTTGTGCTTCATTTTCTAGTTCTTAAGGAAGAAACTTAAATTGTTGATTCAAGACCTCTTCTCCTCTAACATAAATATTTAATGCTATTACTTTCCCTCTGAGTACTGCTTTAGCTTCATCCCATACATTGCAGTATGTTGTATTCATACTTTAGATCAGGTCAAAGTATTTTCTAATATTTCCTTGACATTTCATCTCATGGTTTACTTAGAAGAATGTTTTAAAGTAAAAGTCATTTGGGGATGTTTTAAACTTCTTTCTGCTATTAATTTTTAGTTTAATGATATTAATGTCAGAGAATATGCTTTGTATGATTTCAATTCTTTCAAATTTGCTAAGTTTTATTTTATGACCCAGGTTATGGTCCATCTTGGTTAATGTTTCATGGGTGCTCAAAACTAGTGTGAATCTTACAGCAGTTCGGTGAAGTGTCTATCAATGTCAATTAGATTCAGTTGGCTGATGGTGCTGCTCAGGTCATCTATAGCTTCCTGACTATCTGTCAACTTGTCCTATCAATTACTAAGAGAGAAATGTTAAAGTCTTCACCCATAAATGTTGATTTGTCTATTTATTTTTTTTCAGTTATGCATTTTTACTTCAAATATTTTGGACATTTGTTAAAGGCACACACATTTAGAACTGTTAAGTATTCTTCCCTGCACTACTGCATATGCCCCATTAACATATCCAATATCTGCCTCCAAAACCAAATGGCAATAAGATAGAGATAAGAAAAAAGTAATAGAAATTCTCCCCATGCTTTGGGGATCATATATCCTCTGTTCAAAGAGGATTCTCCTGCTTCAGAGCTTTGGTATCTGCCCTTCATTGTCCAATGACCAGTCCAGCCACTATAAGATTTCAGCTTCGGAACTGGGTTTGTCTGGAGGATGGGTGAGGACAAAAAGAAAAGGAAAGAAAAAACAGAAAACACTGTTTTCTTCTCAGTCTCTCTATCCTCAGAGATTCCCTTTTTCACTCTAGTAAGTCAGCTGGTGCAAAGTCTAAATTTGGGCTGCAAATGAGTACAATTCTGGAAATATACAGAAACAAAGCAAAACAAACAAAAAGAGACATTTTTATTTGATGTTCAGATATCCTTTCCTCATTTATCTGCAACCACTGACTTCTCAGTGTCCTCAAATAGCTGTTTATGTATTCTGTCCAGGTTTTTAGCTGTATTCAGTAGTAGAGAAAGGATTGAATATGCTTACTTCATCTTTTCTGAAATCCAAACTGCAATATATAATTTAAAAAGCAATAATTTGCAACCATAATTTTTCTGCCTTTTGCAAGTTTTCTTTACTTTTGTTTTCATGTGATCTTGCTTACTTCTAAATATGAAGCTGTTCAAGCTGCATAATTCCAATATAAATATATTTTTCTATTATTTTGATGAAAAATATCCAAAAATCTATTCAGAAGTAGAATTTCTAATTTGATTTATTTGAATCTATGTTCACCTGAATACACTTAAAATATGTGTGGAAGGAGGTAGAGGCAATACTTTTCATTATCAAGATTATGATTATTTTATACATTTTATAAATCATATTTACTTTTCTGAATACCACATTATGTTTATCTAAAATGTAATGGCACTTATGCATCCAACAATTGTTAAGAAATTGAAAAAGACATTGGGCTTCAATTAGAAATAAGAACAAAGCTAACTGGTTTGGTACCAAGGTAAAGCAGAATATGTAGGAAAAGAGGGCATTGTCTATATTTTAGAACTTCCCCACTCTATGAGAGCAAAGGAAGAGAAGCTTATTTTGTCCAAAACCTAAATTTTCTGTAGCACATAATCTAATTCAATCTGTCTGTATAGATTATTTAAACAACCCAAACACAAACTGCCCACAACGGGAATGAGGGCTTATAATTTTGTGTAGCTTAATACAGTGCTCAGATATATCCTAGAGTATGATGAGCAGATAACTTAAAAGTAGCAGAAAAACCCTTTGAGCAATGGAATAAAAAATATGGAATTATTATACTTTACTAGCAAAAGGGAAAGCCCTGAGAGTATCTCACACATTAGGGACTTCCAAGTCGATAAGCCAAGCCCTTGATCTTGAGGCTTGTTCATGTGAAGCTTATTTCTGTAGTAGAGAAGTAAAGCCTACCTACAGTTATGCCTAAGAGTTATTTCCAGAGGACCTCTTTTATTGCTCAGCTGTGGCCTCTCTCTCTAAGCCCAACTCTGCAAGTAAAATCATTACCCTTCCCCCTATATGGGACATGACATCCCAGGGTAAAAGTCTCCCTGGCAACATGGGATATGACTCCCAGGGATGAGCCTGGCCCTGGCACTGTGGGATCACCAAATCCCTTCCTGACCAAGAGGGGGCAAAGAATTGTAACAGAATAAAGTAGCAGTGGCTGAAAGAGTTTAAATAGAGTCAAGAGGCTAATCTCGAGGCTACTCTTATGTAAGCTTCAGTTAGGTATTGCTATTTATCATGGTTTACCAAACTCCAGCCAAAACCATTCCTGCCAACTCTAAAGAACACCTAGGGGTCTATCTGAGATTCTACAAAGGTTTGATGCACTATGGTTACTTTCCAGAAACCTACAACCCCAGAATCTCAGGCCAGATAAGTCCTGAAACCCAGAGGGGACAGCCTCTCCAGAACATCAACTAGTTCCATCCCCCATCCCATATTATCAACAGCCCATTCCCAACATGAAAAAGTTAGAATGGGCATAGTCCAAATACCTTTAAAGATTGGAAGAAAGATCAAAGGAGAAGTTGGAGTTATAACAGAGAAGTTAGGATTTAACAAATCAGTATGACCACTGAATCATTACATTGATATTTCTTTTAGTCTCCAATGTCTTGGAGTAGCTAGAAGAAAAAACTTATTGTGGAGCTGTAACCTGTACCAAACTCTGAAGTCTGTTCAATAACTAATTGCTGCTTTGAAATG
The DNA here is from genome assembly GCF_023851605.1 of Tamandua tetradactyla. Taxonomy (NCBI): domain Eukaryota; kingdom Metazoa; phylum Chordata; class Mammalia; order Pilosa; family Myrmecophagidae; genus Tamandua; species Tamandua tetradactyla. Next base: position 84,782,411 of record NC_135328.1, on the reverse strand, counting down.
CATTGTTTTTTTTTTTTGTATATATGTTATTTTTCACAATTAAAAAAATGTAATGGCAGTTAAAACCAACTCACCAACCTAATATGAATCATGATATATCTATTTACTCCACTGGATGATTATAATTCAAGCCTTGGCAGTTTAAAATTGGGGATATCAGATGAGTTCTACTCCTACTCTACTTATCACAAAGAAAAAGGGCTGCTTATTTGGAGAGTATTCTGTCTTTATGACAGCTACTTATATGCAGGTAAAAAGATAATTGCTGAATTATGCAAACTACAAATTATGCCTAGAGTAAGTTTAAAACATTAACCTCAAATTGATTCAAAAACAAAAAGAGAGAAATATTCAACAAACCCCATAGTGGAATCTTGGAAGAAGTTTATACTTGTCAGTTAGCTCAAATTATTTTTGTAGATTTTTCTGGGAACATTTTATTAAACTTTTTTATTTAAAAATGAAATGGATTATAATCTCTTTTTTTATGTCTAAAGAACATTAGTTAAGCACCCTTCATCATCCAGAGATGTAATGTCTAAACTCTACTTTCCATGACATTTTTTACTTTAAACTTGTTTCTGAATCTGTTTCCTTAAAATACTAAATAAGCCATGATCAGAATTAAAAGATTATGATCCATCTTGAATTTGTTGAAATTTTAGACAAATTGTTGAGAAACTATTCGTATGTACCTTTTTTATGAGTGGCTCCATAGAATCATTAACTGTTTGTCACCAGTGATCCAAGGATTTTTACAAACTCATATTTAGAGGCAACATAGAATGGCAGTAAGTGCATAAACTAGGACACCTTTTTATTTTTCTGGATCCAACTCTCCATGAGGTTTCTAGAAAGTTCTTTTGTAGGCTTTTGATTTCTCTTCTGGAAACCCTGAAATTCTGTGGTTCTGGAAATTTACCTATTTTCAGCCTTCTCTTTCCAGACTAGGACCTATCGTCCATTATTTCAACCTCACTCTTGCCAATATCCTTAACTTTTTCACTTGCTTCTTTTTCTTTAATCATATTGAACTAATAAAATATCAAACAAACTGTCCTTGTTCTTCATTCCAACTTCAGTTCTATTAAGGCTATTGAATAAAGTCATCAGAACCTGTCAACAAGGTCTCCCATGCAACTGTACCCTTAGTGCTTCTTATGGATATCTTTAAAGTTTCCTTAGTTAGCACCTTTTCTGTTTCACACTCTAGAACTCTCTGACACAACAGAATGGAGCACTTCTCTCCTGGCCTCGGGACTATTGCATGACTATGCCTTAAATTTGTGTTTTAGTTTCCTCAACTGCTCAAGCAAATATAATCCAGTGGGTTTAAATAATGGAAGTATATTAGCTCACAGTTTTGAGGCTGAGAAGCCCAATTGAGGTGATGCTTTCTTCCCAAAGACTGGCAGTCCAAGACTGGCTGCTGGTGATCCCTTTCTCTTTATCTGCTAAATTTTATTCTGCTTATAAATAACTCCAGTAATGTGATAAAATCCATCCTGAGTGTGTTGGCCCACATTTAACTAAGGTAACCTTATCAAAAAGTCCTTCTTAAAGTGGGTTCACATCTACAGGAATGGATTAAATTTAAGAACAAATTTATCTGTGACACATAGGACATATCTTGCTTTCTCAAATCCAGTTCATCAGAGGAAAAGTACATCAGCATCCCATTGGATAGCCTTTCATCAACTAAGTTCATAGATAACTCAGAGGAAATTTCTTTCAAAATGAGGTGGTGCTGGGACTTGCAGAAAGATGGCAGAGTGGAGTGGAATGAGTTCATTCCTGCTCTATGGAAGATGATAGGGGACTGGGAGAAAATGACTGGGAGGAAACCGATTGCTCCTTCTCTCTCTAGCCTGCCCCAGATGCTGGCTGGGTAAACCTCCCTGAGCAGCTTCATAGTTGATAGTGCCTGTGGGAGCCCAGAGACCGACCTGATTGTCCACAGCATGGGGCCAGGCCTCCAGGCACTGGGACCAGTCACCTGGGTGGTTGCCAGGAATAGCTGGCTCCGTAGGCACAGGGCCTGAAGGGCTTATTGGGCAGTGGATGTTGCGGGTCAGCTTATCCCCAGGGTGCTGGTCAGCTCCCCAGTCATGAGGGCCAGGACTAGCTGACTGTCTGCCATGGGCTGGGAGCAGCAACCCATCCTCTCACCATGTGCTCCATCTTTGAACCACTGCAGTACAGATAGGGCGGGCCTGTGGGAGAAAGAGCCTCTGGATTGCCACCTGCTAGAGAGAAGGAGTAAGTGCAGGAAAGCCTACTACCCTGTCTGCCTAGGTTTTAATTTTTTTCCTAATATTCCTTTTATTTTTCCTTTCTTTTTTCCTTTCTTTTTAAAATATATTTTTCTATTTGTATATAGCTGTTTTTCTATTATTTTATTATATATATTTCATATTTTTTTGATTCTTTATTTCTTATTTTATATATTATTTTTATTATTCTATTTTATTTCTTTTTTTTCTTAAATTTTCTCTCCCTTTGGTGAACATCAGTCTGAGTTCACTCCCAAAATATCTTGGGGTGTTCCTTCTGACTCTGGGGCCTACTACTATTGATGTATGTTTTGTTGTTGCTTCATATTTTTATTATAGTCTTATTTTATTTTTTCTTTTCTTTCTTTTTTATTTATTTATTTATTTTTTGATGCATAGGCCAGGAATTGAGACCAGGTCTCCTGCATGGTGGGTGGCTGTTCTACCACTGAAATAGCCATACTCCCTGGCCTAGCTTTTAACAGACCCTCAAGTTGCACTGTATCCCCTACATGAGATACAGACCTTATTTGGGTGAGGAATAACTGAAAAACTAAGTACAAAAGGAAACCTGCAATGTAAAACCAAGTAAATTCAGAACTTTAGATAAGTGAAGGAAGCCAATTTGCAAAATAAACATATTAAGATAATCAAATACCCCAAACAGGACAGAAAATCACAAAGCACATGATGATGCAAGCATAAATGGCCTAGCCAAACAACCAAGTCAAAATTCCAGAAGGGACATAGAATATGGAACAACTCAAGGATATTTGTAAAGAAATAAAGAGTATCAGGAAGACACTAGAAGAATATAAAGAAGAACTTGAAAGATTAAATAGAAAAATGGCAGATCTCACAGAAATGAATGATATATAGTAGACCAAATTAGAAATATGCTGCAGACACATAAGAGCAGATTATGTTCCAGAGGGTGGAACATTTGAACTAGAGCACACAAAAGAAAGATGGAAAAAATGGAATTGGATCTTAGAGAAATGATAGACAGCAAGAGGCACACAAATACGAGAATGATTGGTGTCCCAGAAAGAGAAGAGAAGATTAAAGGACCTGGAAAGTTATTGAAGATATAATCAGGGAAAACTTCCAAACTCTTATAAAAAACATAAATATGCAAATCAAAGAGGCCCAATGAACTCCAAATAGAATAAATTCAAATAGTCATACTCCAAGACACATAATGATCTAAGTGTAGAATGTTGAAGAGAAACTGAAAATCCTGAAAGCAGCAAGAGGAAAGCGATCTACTACATACAAGGGAAAAACATATAAGACTGACTTCAGACTACTCAGTAGGTACCATGGAGGCAAGAAAGCAGTGGTATGATATATTTAAGATCCTGAATGAGCAAGACTTTCAGCCAAGAATTCTTTATCTAGCTATATTATCCTTCAAACTTGAGGGAGAGATTAAAATCTTTAATGGCAAGCAAAGATTGAGAAAACTAGTCAACAAAGGCCTACCCTACAAGAAATACTAAAATTTAGCAGATAAAGAGAAAGGGATCACCAGTAGTCAGTCTTAGACTGCCAGTCCTGGGGAAGAAAGCATCACCTCAATTGGGTTTCTCAGCCTCAAAACTGTGAGCTAATATACTTCCATTATTTAAACCCACTGGATTATATTTGCTTGAGCAGTTGAGGAAACTAAAACACAAATTTTTTAAGGCTATAAATGATTCAACAGTAATAGTGGGAGACTTCAATATACACTCTCCACTATAAATGGAACAACCAGGCAGAGGATCAACAAAGAAAGAGAAAATCTAAACAATGGGATGATTAGACCTTATAGACATATAGATAATTACACCCCAAAACACCAGGATATACACTCTTCTCTAGCACATATGAAACATTCTCCAAGATAGATCATATACTGGGACAAAAACTGAGCCTTTATAAATGTAATAAAATTGAAATGATCTAAAGTACTTTCCCTGACCAGAATGGAATGAAGCTGGAAATTAATAATCACCAAAGAACCAGAGCTTTCACAAATACATGGAGATTAAATAACACACTTTTAAATAAATCATAGGATCAAGGAAGAAATTGCTAGAGAAATTGGTAAACATCTGGAGATGAATGATAATGAGAATACAACATAACAAAACTTAGGAGATGCAACAAAGGCAGTGCTGAGGGGGAAATTTATTGCAGCAAATGTCTACTTTAAAAAACAAAAATGAGAAAACTTGAGGATTTAATAGTCTGCCTACAGAATTTAGAAAAGAACACCAGACTAACCCCAAAGCAAATGAAAGAAGAGCAATAACAAAGATTAAAGCTGAAATAAACAAACTGGAGAACAATATAACAATAGAAAGAATTAACAAAACCAAAAGTTGACTCTTTGAGAAAATTGATAAAATTGATGGACCCCTAGCTAGACTAACAATGGAAAAAAAGAGAGGATGCAAATAAACAAAATAAAAAATGAGAGGGGGTTGTTATCACAGATCATGAAGAAATTTTAAAAATTGTAAAAGAATATTGTGAGCAACTGTATGTCAATAAACTAGCCAACTTAGATGAAATGGACAAATTCCGAGAAACACACAAATTACCTATACTAACTCAAGAAGAAATAGATCTCAACAAATCATTTACAAGTAAAGAGATTAAATCAGTAATCAAAAATATTTTCACAAAGAAAAGCCCAGGACCAGACAGTTTCAAAGGTAAATTTTATCAAACATTCCAAAAAGAGCTAACACCAACTCTGTTCAAACTCTTCCAAAAAATTGAGGAAAAGGAATCCTACCTAACTCATTTTATGAAGTTAACATCACTCTTGTATCAAAACCAGATAAAGACACTACAAGAAAGGAAAACTACAAATCAGTCTCCCTAATGAACATAGATACAAAAGTCTTAACAAATACTAGCAAATCAAATCCAATGACACATTTAAAAAATTATACAATATGACCAAATGGGATTTATACCAGGAATGCAAGGGTTGTTCAACACAAGAAAATCAATCAATGTAATACAGCACATTAACAAATGATCATATTGACTGATGCTGAAAAAGCATTCAACAAAATCCAGCATCCATTCCTGATAAAAACACTTTAAAAGTTAGGAATTAAAGGTAACTTTCTCAATATCATAAAGAGCATGTATGAAAAACCAATAGCCAGCATCATACTTAATGGTGAGAGACTGAAGGCATTTCCCTAAGATCAGGAATGAGACCACTAAATTATTCAACATTGTACTAGAAGTCCTAGCTGGAGCAATTAGACAGGAAAAAGATATAAAAAGCATCCAAACAGGAAAAGAAGAAGTGAAACTTTCATTATTTGCAGATAACATGATACTAAGTAAACCCTGAGAAATCTATGGCAAAGCTACCTGAGCTAATAAACAAATTCAGCAGAGTTGTGGTATACAAGATTAATGTACAAAAACCAGTAATGTTTTTGTACACAAGCAACGACCTATCTGAAGAGACCATTAAGGAAAAAATTCCATTCAAAATAGCACCCAAAAATAGTCAGGTATCTAGAATAAGCTTAACCAGGGAAAAAATGCTAAAAAGAAATTTTAAAAAAGGCTTAAATAGATAGAAAGGCACTCCATGCTCATGGATAGGAAGGTTAAATGTCATTAAGATGTCAATTCTACCCAAATTGATCTACAGATTCAATGCAATACCAATAAAAATCCCAACAACCTACTTTGAAGTCTTGGAAAAGTTTGTTATCAAATTTATTTGGAAGAGAACAAGACCCTGGATAGCTAAAGATATCCTAAAAAGAGAGCAAAGTGGGAGGTTGATCACTTCCCGACTTTAAAGCTTACTATAAAGCCACAGTAGTCAGAACAGCATGGTACTGGCCCACAGACAGATGTATCAACCAATGGAACATAATCAAGATTACAGAGATAGACCATCAAATTTACGGATATTTGATCTTCAATAAGGCCCCAAATCCACTGAAATGGAACAGAATGGTCTTGCCAATAAATGGGCATGGGAGAATTGGATATCAATAGCCAAAAGAATGAAAGAGGACCCCTACCTTACACCTTATACAAAAAATTAATTCAAAATGGATTAAAGACCTAAATGTAAAAGCCATAAATATAAGTACCATAAAACTTCTAGAAGAAAATGCAGGGAAACATCTTCAAGATCTAGTAATGAGGTAGCTTTGTAAACTTTACACCTAAAGCACAATAGACAAATAGAACTCCTTAAGATCAAGAGCTTCTGAAACTTAAAGGACTTTTTTAAAAATGTGAAGAACCAGTCAACTCAATGGGAGAAAATATGTAGAAACCACATATCAGAAAACGGCTTGATATCCTGTATACATACAGCAATTATATAGCTCAACAATAAAAGAACAAACAACCCAATTATAAAATAGGCAGAAAATATGAATAGACACTTTTCTAAGAACAATACGGATGGCTAAAAAGCACGTGAAAAGATGCTCATTTTCATTAACTACAAGGGAAATGCAAATTAAGATGACAATGAGATATCATCTCACACCTATAAGAATGGCTGCTATTAAACAAACAGAAAGCTACAAATGTTGGCGAGAATGGTGGGGAAATAGGAACACTTATTCATATTCATTTTTGTTGGGAATGTGGAAGACAGAAATCTAAATATTGAGTTGCCTTTGACTCGGCAATACCAATACTCAGTATGCACCCATGAAATGAACAGACATTTGCACACTGATGTTGATAGTGACACTATTCACAATTACCAAAAGATAGAAGCAATCCAAGGGCCCATGAACAGACAAATGGATAAACAAAATGTGGTATAGACATATGATGTAATATTATGCAGCAGAAAGACAAAATGATTTCCTGAAACATATGAAAATGTGGGTGAACCTTGAGGACATAGAGCTGAGTGAAATAAGTCAGGCACAACAGGACAGATACTGTGTGATTCTGCTATTATGACTCTGGTAAAGGTAATCTCAGAGGTTACACTGTAGAATATAGCAGACCCTGAGGTCCACAAAAGCTAGAGACAGAGGAAAGGCTACCCAAAGGGGTTGAATCTAAATGTAAAGGAACAGATAGAAGTGAAAGGTAACTAATTAGTGGGTTTATAAGTAACATTGCCATATTGAAGGTGAATATTATTGAAAGGGGATGTATAGTGCCATGTATCCCACTGATTAAATTGACAGTTATAAATCAGTTATTGCATGAACTATTTCAATGGTTTGAGAGTGGACAAAGAGTCCATAGTACAGGGGTATGGGGAGGGGTGCAAAAATGCATGCTATGGCCGATAGTTAACTGGAAGACATCAACAGAACCACAGTACTACCAGGGACAACTATCTGGGGGCTCAGGGGCAAGTGATAAGGGGCAGTTTTGATTTGTTAGTTTGTGACACTGTGTTTGCCAGTTCTTTGTCATTATGGACCAATGAAAACTGTCTAAAATTGAGAGTGCTGCTGATTGTACAACCAAACAACGATACTATAAGACATGGTTTGTTTACTTTGGACATTATCCATGTTGCCCAATAGATGGAGGGAGCCAAAGGATACAATGACTGAGAAGCACAGTGGTGAACGGTGATACCTTTATATGATGGAATCTAGTGTGGCTTCCAAAATGAGGGACATCAAGGGGCACACAACAAATTGAATAAACCTTGGAGACAATGTGTTGTGCAAAATAAGCCAGAAGCAAAAGAACAAATATGCTAAGGTCTCCTTCAAAAAATATTTATAAGAAAATGGGAGCTTAGACTGAGTGCCCCATTTTTAGCAGCTACATTTGGTTTGAAGTTGTAGATGTATTTCTGGATTCTGAGATACTGAACTATATGTGTATCAGCTGGTATTTCCCTGGAACTTTGAGTAGCTCTGTGATACCTGGAACCCAGAAATGGGAGGACTGCAGTCCTGAAAGCATAGTTATATATAATAATAGTTAAAATAACTGAAAAAGAGATCAGGCCTCTATTAGAGTTTAATACAAAGCCAATCTGACTGGGTCTAAGCTAAATTAGAATGTGGAGTCAAAGATGATAGTGTATGTACTCTAGACCTTCAGCTACTGTTTGAGATCAAAGGTAGAGAGATTTATTATGTCTAGAACCTGAATTTTTTGTAACACAATCTAAATCAACCTCTCTGGATAGCTCATTTAAACAACTCAAACTCCTGGTGTCCAGAACAAGAACAAGGTCTTATAATTCTCTATAGCTTAATATAATAGTAGAATACATCTCAGACTATGGTGGGCTGATAATTTAAAACTGTTGGTAGATCCTTTGAGGATCTGAAGGGGAAAATACATATATATACATATATATATGTAACTAGTAAACTCTCCCATCTGTGAAACCCTGAGTACCCTCACAACCACTGGGGACTCAAAAGAAAACAGGCCAAGCCCTGGACTTTGAGGCTTGCCTTTATGAAACTTATTTCTGTATGAAAGAAGCTAAGACTACCCATAATGAGGCCTAAAAGTTGCTTCTAGGAAGCCTCTTTGTTGCTCAATTGTGGCCTCTCTTCCTCTAAGTCCAACTCTGCAAGGAAAATCCCTTCCCCCTATGCAGTACAAGCCATTCAAGGGTGAAAATCTCCCTGCCAATGTGGGGTGAGCTTGGCCCTGGTACCATGGGATCGACAATGCCTTCCTGACCAAAAGCAGGAAAAGACATGTAATAAAATAAGGCATCAATGGCCAAAAGAAATCAGATGAAGTCAGGAGGCTGTTCTGGAGACTGCTCTTATACAAGCTTCAGTTAGATAGTGCTAATTGGCATGGTTTGCTAAACCCCAATCAACATCAGTCCTGTTGACTCTTAAGAACACCTAGGGCTTGAACTGAGACTCTATAAAGGTTCCATGCACTTCCTGAAACTCATAATACCTGGAGGGTTCCTAGGTCAGATAAATCCTGAAAGTCAGAGAGACAAGACTCTCCAGAATTATCAATTAATTACATCCCCTATCCTTTAGTGTGGACACCCCTTCTCAACATGAAAAAGTCAGAACAGACATTGCCCAAAGATCCATATAGATTGAGAGCAGGATTATAGGAGATGGAAGAGGTATAGGAAAGAAAATGGGACAAATGAGTATGAGTAAACAAATGAGTATGGCTGCTGAATTACTCTATTAATATTCCTCTAGCCTTCAGTGTTTTGGAACAGCCAGAAGGAAAAATCTGAGATGATGGAATGGTAGCCCATGACAAGCTCTGAAATCTGTTCTGTAACTACTTATTGAAGTGTGCTTTGAAAATTATTGCTTTTTCCTTTCTTTGTTTTGTGTATATGTTATATTTTACAATAAAAATGTTTTTAAAATGGGTTGGTGCTAATGAAGTCTAAAGACAATCACATTCACTAAGAAAAGTTGCTTTTTGAAATACTGTAGATGCAATAACTTTTTCATGCATACAACAGCTGAAGAACCCACAATCTGCATATCAGAACTGGTCTTAAATCAAAGTATTACACGTGGGACATTTGTCTTCAGTCGCCTGTTGTTCCCATTTTTTGCACTCTCAGTCCTTAGTTAAAACTATTAAATTGGCCAGAGTCCACAGGCTTGCCTGGTCTCTTGTATAAGAAGGGAAATTATTAGGATAAATGAATTCATATAGAACTCTTAAAGTCATACTCCTTAAGGGAACATTTGTATTTTAAAATAATCTGCCAAGACAGTTTCTTCTTTGCCTTAAAGAAAGAACCTTAATTCTGGATTTTCTAGCATGCTGGCACATGAAAAGAGGAGTTAGTTGGGTAGAAGCATCCCAAAAATAAAATTTTAAAATCCTTCTGTTAATGTAAAGGTTATAAAATCATAAAAGTATTTTGTTTTCTTTATATTTAGAGGGTATGTGTGAGGTAATGAATAGGATGATTTGCATTGCTTTTTGTTTACAATACTCTGAGCTTCAAGATACTTGTAAAATCAGGTAGAGAAATGTGTAGCAGAAAATTATCACCTTTCCTTAAAATGCATCTATGATTTACCTACTGAAATTACATGAATAAAAACTGACCACGGGCAATGGTGGCTCGGTGGCTCAGTGACAGAGTTCTCTCACCTGCCATGCTGGAGACTCAAGTTCATTTCCCAGTGCCTGCCCATGTAGAAAAAAGCAAAAACAACCGATCACGTACCAATGATCTATAAAAAGTTTGAGTTTGTTTCCTGGACCATGCACCCAAAAATAATAAAATAATAATTAATAAATAAATAGAGTTTGAAAATGCATACTATTCTTCAGTCATATTAACAGTCTAATAATGAGTTCAGAGACAAGACCCCTTTCACATACAAATAGCTATATGACTGATTACATATGCTTATTATATGTTTTTACTTAACCTGTAGAAAAGCAGTTCACAAAATGCTTTATATAAAACAATATACCCACAAAAGTTTCTAAGAGAAGGGGGTTCTGTGGCTATAAAAGTTTAGGAAAAGCTGCAAACTATATCTGCTGTTGTAGATTTAAAATATACTGTAGCATATAAAAGGCTTTGAGGTGCTCTACAGTAAAGAAACCTAACCCTATTTGGCAGAACTTTTCCCAAATTTATTAGACCACTGAATTCTTCTTTTCACATGATGCCTATTAATATTGTAAACTAGTACACTACATAGCTTGTTTTTGGAAACATACCAGTAGACACTTGTCGGTTGGGAGGGACATATTCTGTAGCTTTTACAAACCTACAAATTCATGAATACCACTGTAGCATAAAATTTCTATCATAAACTACAAAACTGATGACCTTTCTATCATAAACTACAAAACTTTTGGCCTATTTTGAAACAGGCATAGAAATGGTTTGTTGAATTGTTTTTTTCTGTTTCTGGGAGAAATACCTGGCAGAATCATGAATGACACAGATCCCAACTACTTTTTCCTGAATTAGGTCTTAAACTCTTCATTTATCAAAATTTATTTGGCTAAAAATATTGCTTTATTTAACTTCTTTACATTTACTTCATTTACTAATCACAAGAATTAGTAGAGGATATTGGGGGTGGAGTCGAGGTAAGTTATCTCTCTCTCACACACACACACACACACCTGCACATATACATACACAGTTTTGTTTCATTTTGTTCTGTTTTGATTCAAATTAATGAATAAAAAAAATCTCTTCCTTCCTGATAATAACAGGCAGCAAAACCATGTTGAATGAGGGTGCTCAGCAAATGATTAGGTTAACTTACTAGCTAATCGACTTTCTCCAACACACGATGCTCCTACAGTAGATTATATTCAAATTCATTCATCTGCAAAATACAATTTCTACCCCATAAGTTCAGGTCTGCACATAAATAACAGAGACTGCCAAATACTGGAGCTTTCTCTAATACCATCTTTTGGTAAAGGAAGCCATCGTGAAGTGCCATCTTATTTAGGCCTTATTTCCAGATAAGAGAACATTTCAGAACTTATCTTAAAATACCTGAGAGTATTACAAGTTTTCTATGCAACAAATTCACTAATAAGTTGCCTGATTTTTAGTTTCTACATTGTTGAACCCTCACTCTTTCATTTAATCATCCAATATGGTTATGAGTTCCATTTATGCAATTCTACATATTCTGTGAATGTTGCTGTAAATTATGGTTTAAGGTCTCAAGGTATAATGCATATAAGTAGAAAAGATTATGTAAGTATATATATATGAGCCCTTCCCTTTGTCTTTATTCCAAAATGACTTACCCATAAGTCAAGAATGTGGAGGAAAGTTGTGTGATAGTTGAGTCAAACAGAAGTTTTAGAGTCAAACAGAAGTGGATAGACTTTAGGTAAGTTACTTTGAATCTCTGGGACTTGGTGTCCTCATCTGTTAAATGGTACTGTAATAATTTTTGGAACACTGAGACAAGGTCAAAGTATATAAAGTACTTGGCATATAGCAAGTAATTAGAAGGTAGTAGTAATCATACAAGGAATAGCTTTATGGCTGAAATCTAAGCCTTAAAGAATTACATGGGTGTTTACATATGTAGACAGTAAGGTTGACATGGTTTCTAGCTGTATGTACCCCAGAAAAACATGTTCTTAAACCTAATCTGTCCCTGTGGGTGTAAAATCATTATAGGTAGGATCTTTTAATAAGGGTACTTCAGTTAAGGTTTGACCCGCCTCAATCAGGATAGGTCTAAATCTTATTATTGCAGTCCTTCGTAAGAGAGTGAAATTTGGATGGAAATTAAGCCAAAGGAAGCAAGAAGCTGAAACAGAACATGGAAGAGAAGGAAGAGACCAGGAAACTCAACCACGTGCCTTGCCATGTGGCAGAGGAGGCAAAGATCACGGCAGCTGGTCCTCAGGAAGAAAGCATCACTTTGATTAGGACATTTGCCTGGCCTCAAAATGATGTAACAAATTCCCTCTGTTTAAGCCAATCCATTTCATAATATTTGTGGGAGAGCCTAGGAAACGAAAACAAAGGCTCATTCGATTTTATCAACACCTTTTGCAAGCTAGCTCAGGTGTATGACACTTTGAACATTCAATAAACATCTATTAGGACACTCTTTCCCAGCCTTAAATAGAAAGGATGATATGCCCTAACCCAAATTTCTGAAGCAAATAGATAATAACTAATTTATATCAGTCTCTTTTTTGGAGTAGAGGCAAATCATGACATTTATTTTGCATACTTCTCCATAACTGCTATATCTCCAGTAATTAACAATAATTTTCTATCCTGAGGTGCCTACACCTCAAAGTACTTCCTTTTTATATTTTAAGTCATCACTAGGTAGGTATTTTTTGAGTAAAGAAATTAACATTAGATGAAGTTTTTGAACTAAGATATATAGTAGTGACTGACATCTAAAGAAAACAAAATCATTCCCCAAAACTCATTTTCCTAAATACAAGTTATTTTTTTTCCTTCTCATATCCTCCATTTGACCTCTCAAATATTCTCTATTTGATCTGAAACAAGATAAAATAGGCATAAATCACAATAATTGGAAACTTTCACATCTAATTTTCCATTGTTCAACGTCCCTGTCTTGTGGCAGTGAAATGGGACAGAATCTCTCTGATGTAATGTGTCAAAATGACAACAATGCAATACTCACTGTGTACTCATCTCTTTCTGTCTTGCACACATGTGCACACACACCTCCCCCCCACACACACACTCACAAATGGAAGGAAACCACAGAGCTTGTGAGACTGAAATAAAACAAAACACAACAGTGGATGGATTACTATGACAAGAGAGTCCGCGCCATGGTTTCTGGGGACCTTTGGCAGCTATCTTTGATGCTCATTGTTTGCTCTGCTACCTTAAATCATGAAAACATCTCCTGGGGCCTCAAAATGTGTGCCTTGGCCATTTAAAGAAGTTCCACTCACTCCATATGTTTCTAAACATAATCAAAATAAGGAGTAATGAATAATGCTTAGGGCTGAGCTACTTCACAAATATCTCTCAAAAAGAATTGAGATCTTCTCACTTGTCCTATAGAGTATGTAAAAACTGCAGTAGTAAGACTTTGCAGATCATTCTCTTAAAATTTAATTAACACAGAATTCCTCATTTCCAGTGAGAGAGGCATGAGTTTCATGCCCGACCATCTTTTCTTTCAAGGAAAAACATTTCTGATATGAAAGAAGTCACCTTTCTTAAATAAGGTAGTTGGGCAATTTTTTGAAATTGTATTTTCCAAACAGTCCTACGAGGTAGGTATTATTAGTTTTATTTTAGATGATGAAGATTAAATTTAGAGAGGTTAAGGAGCTTGTACCAACCCATAATTTGTAGACAGGCGAGCCTTGATTAAAACACAGGTGCTCTCAAACATGATTCAATTTGGACCTGTCTATTCCTTCTGCTGTATTCATGATCATGGTTCAGAAAATGATGTTTAGAGAACATCTTTGCCTAAGAAATATTTAATGAGGGCAAACAGTACAACTCAAAATAATGCTAACAATACTGTCAGCCTTTACTATGTCTCTTCATATAGTGTGAGAAGGTAAAACTATGCTATGAACATTTGAAAGCTGATAGATGCATTTAGAAAATAGCCTCTTTTACAAGCATGTTCAAAGGTTCCTAAATGGAAGAGGCTTCCTCCAGCTCTACTTAGAGATAATTGATAGATTATCATATCCAATTATGTATTATTTTTTTCTAACCATTGAATAAAAATTGCACAACTTGGGTGAGCTCTATGGAGAATCAGTAACTCAACGGTGATAAAATTAGGCTCACAACATTTACCTGCATAGTTTTATGCTTATACACATCAACTGATAATCCTTTATGGCCTGGCACACTTCTTGATGCTGTAAGAAATAGAAACAAATGTATGACATGCACCAACCTGGAGGAGTCTACCAAGAAGTTGGTGAAACAGAGTCCACAGACATAAAATAATTAGAATACACTAGAAGATAATATAGAATCAAGTGATATAAAACCTCTTTACCCCACTTAGCTATTAATATTGGTCTGACATTTTTTCCCAAAGTCAACTGAAGTCCCATTTATATGAAACCTCCCATGAATATTCTTGCTCATAGCTTTCCCCATTTTCCACTTTTTAATCTGAGCCACACCTTTGGAAAACATTATATTTATCTTCAACTTTTTATATACAGCCTGCTCTTCCAAATTGATTACAAGTCTCTTGATCAGGGTTCCTATAGCATTCCTTCTTCTACATTCAGAGCCATTTGCTTTGTTTTGCACAGTGGAAATACTCCTTATTTTTTCCTTTGATTATCCGAAAACTGATGACAATATTAGTAAAACATATTCACATAATATTATTATGAATTCACATAATGGAGCAGCCACAAAGGTAGTACTTATGTGAGGTCTATATATTGCAGGTAAGCTGGATTCACTCGGTTGTGAGTTCCTTGAGTACAAGGATTGCATCTTTTTCAGGTTTGTATTCCTCCTTTTTGCCCTAGCGTAATGCCTGATACTAGCAGCTATGGCAAAGCTTGGGAAGGAAGAAAAACAGAAAGGGAGGGAAAATTGAATGGAGGGAGTTTGAATCTGACTATTGGAGAACGGAATGAAATATAAGAAAATGAGAAATTCTAGGCAAGAAGCACAGCATCAGCAAAGGTAGAGTGATTGAATTGGCAGAGTACGTGTGTGCGTGTGCTTGCACGTGCGCGTGCGTGCATGTGTGCATGTGTGTGTGTGAAATTGTGTGGAGGTCATTCTAACTGGAACTAGGAATTTGCTTTACAATACCATGAAACAATATGTTGAATAGATAAAAGAAAGTTTCTTGCTGTGGAGGAAACCATACCATAAAAGTTAGAATGAATAATTTAGAATTCTGGCTGGAGGCATAGGAGTAGGTTCTTAAGTTGATTAAAAGCATTTTTACAAAAATTAGTTCAGGAACAGCATTATCTCAGCTAAAAGTAGATGAGGAAGGAAAACATAAAACAAAGAAAATAAGTTTAGACCCAAATATGATAATGGAATCATGGAGTGACAGACCTGAATAACAAGAATTTCACCACAATAGAAAAACCTTTTATATTAAATAAGTCAGTAGGGGGTTGATGAGTAATTGAATGTAAGATAAAACAGACAGAGATATAATAAATATTCCAAAACTTCTAAATGCTGAGAGAGGCTGAGCTCACTAATCCTGGTGACGTGAATTACAACAAGGAAGTATGGAACATAGTCGGTTTGAAAAAATGACAACTTTGATATTGGACATGATGATTTTGTGTCATAATGGGCAAGTCAAAGAAAGATATACTATAAATTTTAGAAACAAAAATATAGAAAGACTGAAAAGCCAGTGGAAATGGGCCCCATATTAGAGATAAAATAAGCAAAACCACTAGTCATGTGCAAAGTATGGAGAAGGTACTTAAAATGTTGAATTATTGCTTTCATTAAGTCACTTAACATCTCTGGGTATTTATGTTTCCTAAAATATTAAAAAGGCCCATTATTTCCTCTTCTAATTACCACACTGCAAGTATAAGTAAAATGGTAATTGTTAAAATTCTTGGAAATTATCAAATCGTACATCAGTTATAAATCAGAGAAAGAGGTGTACAGTTTTGGCCTCATCCATATAAAAATAGCTTATTTGTTCCTTTTGTGATCTGCAGAGGAATATTATATGCCCATAGCCACTTTCAAAAGAATAGAAGATAGCAAAACTGTAGAGAACACAGGATTTATGTTCTGAAAAAAAAATATTAAAATCAACTGGGATGTCTTCTGTCAATCAAGTGCCTCTGTTTTCCTAACTATAGAATCAGAATAAGAGCATCTTCTACCCATTTAACTGATCATCTCTGCAACCTCAGCAAACACAAGAAGAGTGTGGCTGATTAGACAGGAAAAGGAGAAAGTGGTGTTGGGTGGCAAGAAAATATCGCTCTCTTGGAAGTGCTGGAACATACCAAAAGTGACAGTAGCAGATCTAAAAAGAACTAGAATCAACTAGATAAAAGGGGCCCTAATCATGGGGAATTTTATTAAGAAAGGCGAGAAAGCATTCAATGATGATGAAGTGATGGACTCTGAAATCAGACAGAGGTGAGTTTATTTTGAGATAAATGAGCTCCTAGGGGTTTAGTGAGGAGAAAATTGCTGAACTTAATCAAACTTCTCATTGTAACATGGTAATAAGAAGGCCAACTTCTTAGAGTTACAGTGAAGATATAATGAAATACAAAGTAAGTATTCATTTTAATGATGTTACCTAACATCATTCAAAAGAAACATTAACTGGCCTTCAACCAGTGTGAGGACTTCATCATTTCCATTAAATATAGGAACAACAGCAACAAAAAAGAGATATAAGAAAACAAAAAGAGGTGGGGAAAGAGGGAGGGAGGGAGCGAAAGAGAGAGAAAAGATGGAAGGAGAGATATGAAAGGAAGAGAAGGATGAAAGAGAAGGAGGAAAGAAAGAAGGGAAAGAAAAACAACATGGAGGGGTGAATAAAGGAGAAATGGGATAGAAATGAGGGAGGATAAGGAAGAAACTTGAAAAAAATGTTGAAAAGAGCAATAGTATAAGGGAACAAAAAAGGATTTGTAAAATTAATGCATCTAGTTTAAAATTTTCTTATATTGTTCCATTCATCCAAATAAAAGCAGAACATAATGAAACATAATTCTGAATGATATTGGAAACAAATTTTAATGGAAAACTCATTAGAAAGTGCAGTTGGAAAGCAGAATGAAAAGGGAAGAAAGGGCCTTGGTGTTGGACATATGGAAATTGAATGAAGGACACAGTGAAATGTGACTTCATTGAATTTCTTTCCATGTCTTCTTTTCAATATCATTATAGCTATATAACAGTACTTTTTAAAATAATGTGCAATACCAGACTTCTTAGGCAAATATAGTTTGGGCGTTATGCACTATTTTAAACAAAGAACACTTACATAATTAGGAATGGTGCTATAATACAAAGCAAAGATATTATATTACACCAGGAAACTTGAGTTCTATAAAACAGAGGCTACATTCCAGCAAACTAGCAAATCTTTTTTTTTTTAATCCCTATTCATACACAATCCAGAATGATGTAATGCCAGGTTATGTATCAACTGAACATTTGTTTTAACGAATCTCTGACCAAAATGCCTTAGGAATCTATCTGGAGTTAATGACTTGTTGAAGAAATGAATATACTTTGTATCTGTTATATACCACTGAAGTTCTCAAACAAGAGCCAAAGATAATTCAATTTAAAATGCTCAAGTTATATTTAGAAAATGAATATTAATAAACAATGCAAGTTCATTGAGTTAAGACAATGCAATTTTCTTTGAGTTGAGAGATCCTTCATACAGATTGAGGTTTACAGATTCCATGATCAAGAGACTTTTGCAGACTTTAACATATACAAACTATACATTCAAGATTGGCCACAGGCAAAATTGCTTGCACTTGAAGTTATATTTTGTGGCCCATCCCCTCTTAACTTCCACTCCCACCCACACAACCAAATACACCTACACACAGACACATTTAACCCCTGCTATGCAGTCTACCAAATGAGTTCCTACACGCTGGTTTTGTTTTTGACCCTTTCATAAAATATTGTCTCATAGCTTAATCCCTACTACCCAGTTATTTCCTTCCCAATGTGGGATATAACCAAATAGGCTACAGCATTCCTGAATGTTCACAGATTAATGGGTTGAATTACTTTTTTACTACCAGAACCCCATTGAAGTAACCTGTAAATCCATTCTGTAAGCCAAACTGGTATAAATCCAGAGAAGCAGACCAAGGAGCCAAGGTTAGCACTTTCACTGAAGAGATCTTTTCTGGGCCCCTCATTACACCTTTGAGTAGGAATTCAGGCTCAGGAAAGCAAGAAAACACAAATAAATGTGTCTTACAAATAATGAGGGCAGAGAGATTTGGCAGGGATTGTAACTGGGGGATAAGAGAGACTTAGATGCTAGTGACCTACTTTTAGTATCAGCTATAAATCTCCCAGGGAAGTGTTTAGCACTTATAAATATTAAATAGATTTTGATCAAAGTATTATTTAAAGGGCATGTGCTTCTCCAGAAGAGAAATGTTGATAGATGATAGATAGATAGATAGACAGATAGATAGATAGATAGATAGGGCAGACATATGCACAAATTGCTTAAGTTAATAAATAAACTAGATTTTACCTTGTAAAGCACACCCAGCCCAGCTATAAAAGTATAGGTGAGTTCAATGACTTTATAAACAGGCAAGGTAAAATCTTGGTGGCTTTAGCAACTATAGGATGACATCACCATATATGGATAGGCTCAACATTAAGCTTTGCTATGACATCTTGATAAGCACATGATCAGCTGAACAAAAATATTTATAGGCACAGCAGCCTTACGCATTTAAAATGAAGATTTAAATAATCTGATACCCATTAAATGGTTACTTCCTAAAATTCTGAAGTGTAATTTGAGGCTATTGGCTGCTGGATATTATTCTGCACTGTGGGGAGTGGAGACTCACTTTAGTGACTCTGCCCTGTTCCTTGATCTCTGTGCCAGCAAAAGTTGGGAAGGCTGCAAACTTTCAGTCAGTGCCGGAGAGAAGGTGGAAGGTGTTTCTTCTTTTAACCACAATTCTAGCAGCAGACTAAGGCGTAGCATTACCCACACCACATGAAGTCTTTTATTGTTAAGTCCTGTATCATACCAGGAAGTGTTCTGAGCGTGGATTGTGTAAAGCGTGCATCACATCAGTTTCTGTGACTTAAACATTCTTTTAAAAACTGTCATCTGAGCCCAACGTGCTCCTATTTAACTAACCACTAGGTTTTTAAATGATAAATAAGTGGCTCCCTTTCCTTTTAATCTGTGAACACAAACTAACTGGGAAGAAACCCAGTCTCCAAAGTTCTCCATTGTTTGACATCCATTCTTATATTCCTCATGCATTCTAATTAGAAAAAAAAGACATATCTAGCTCATCCGAAAGGCATTCATAAAAGTAAGCATAAAATAATCTGGGCTTAAAAATTAAACCACAGAAACAAACAATATAATAACTGTTTACAATTTTACGTTTCAGTATATTAGACTTGGGGAAACTGGCAGATGCTATTAATCAAAGAAACTAGAGATGCTGCAGATGGACAAAAGGGTAAGGACAGGGAGGGAGTGCTGCAAAGAGTGAGGGGCTCAGCAAAATATAAAAAGTTACCCTAAAGAGTTTTTCCCTCTTTCTTTCCCCAGTCTCCTTGTGTTACCTTTCCTACTTGTTACTGACCTCACTCCCACCCCAAGACCCCATCCTGGACTCATTACTGCAAGGTCTTGTTAACTAATTCTCAAAATCACAGCATGTAATTAACATTTAAGACTAACATTTAGCATTGTTTTTTAAAACCTCATGCATTTTTTGAATCATGGAAGAATTTTGAAAATAAAACTAAACTATCATACCCAAAGGTGTAATCTTATTGTTGAATATTTGGAAGAAAGATAAGATCAAATAAAGCTCATATAAGATCAAAATAAGCACTGGGATGTATCTCCCTACTGGCAGAATTAATGTAATCTATAATAGATCAAATCAAAGTTTTGTGATTCTAATATTTTTTAATTAGCTAACTGGCAATCAAACTGTCTATTTTAAGCTAATATGTCATAAAGCATTGAATTTAGAAATTTTAAAAGGTACATTATAATTAAGTTTTTCTGAAAAGTTTTGTTTTATATTGCACTTAAGAAAAAGTATTACTTTACATATAGGTCATGGTTTTTACTATCAGAGGAGTTGTTTTCTGTAGACTTAGTAGAGCAGCAAAAAAAGGGTCTTATTTTTAGAGTTCTTATCTTCAGTTTCAAATACTAATTTTACTGAGTCTCACAAAATAGGAGGTGTTCCATTTTTGTACATTTACATTAAAGATAATTTGACAATAAACTTTCTTATTGACAAAGTTCAAGCTACCTAGCATATGTATAAACTGTACTTCTCAGCCATCACTGTGCTGAATGTTGTAAAGCTTTTATAATTAAAAATAAACAAATAAACTACTCTTAATGAAAGGCAAGCCTGTCATAATTACATGTCACCATGAAATTCTCATCTAATAATCTTGTGGCGTTTCAAATTTAGGACTAAACATGTAGTTTTATCAGCGAGCTGACATTTAGGTTTGTTCTCCTTTGATTTCACACATGGTGTCTCCAACCTTGATGTGAGCCACTTAATTTACAATTGTTTTTTTCAATTTGTTTGAGTTTGTTTGTTTAAATACGCAAATTTGGGGGATATTGACAAAGAACAACAGCAACTCTCTTCCAGACATGAATTATGTAACTCACAAGGCCTACACTTCCCACCCTTAGGCAGTTTCCTAGCTGAGGCTATGATTAAAACAAGCACTGGAATGTATCTGCCTATGTGCCCACAAGCGTAAAACCTAAGTGTCTTCTCTAACAGTGAGGCTGAGGAAGGACCAAGAACACAAATATATATTTGACCAAGACACAGAAGGGTCCATACTTCAGAATAGTCCAATAGGAACCAACACGTCACTTACAGGATTGAAAATAGTATCCTCCAACTCACTCTATGCTGATGCAAATCTATGATCCATGTAGCTCATAGAAATTTTTTTTTTTTTTTTGGTAGAAGGATATCTGACCAATAGATGGCCTACTTTGGGTTTCTTCTAAATAATTGAATAACTTTAGATAAATTTTCACAGAAGAAAAGTTTTTCACTTCTTATGCTCAATCTTTTTTCTTCCATAATAAAAGCAAAAGTATCTCAGCTACTGTCCCCTTTTAAAATGCCAGTGCCATCTCAGGAGTCCTGTAAACTAATCTGTCTACTTAATTCTTCACTTCCGCTTGCTATGACACCCTACGACATTTGATAAGACAAATTTGGTTGTACATTTTCATTGAACTTTTGGTGAAATTGTTTCTCGCTTTTTATTAGCATATATATATATATGAAAGGCTTCTAAAGCTACATTCTTTCCTTTTAGGAAGATGGGGGATGGGAAATGACAACAAGTTTAAAGTCATTCTTCTGCATCTAATTTTTAAAAAACTGTTTAAAAGGTTGTAACTACCTGGCGATTTCGCCCAGGAAAACAGAAAATCTAATACCGGTCTTAGGTACTCCACCTCCAAAGCAGGACGCTGAAGCTCTGCTAACTAATGCCAAGGTCGGAAAAATTTCTGTTGCTCTTCTCGGCAGTGATATACGGTACAAGGGTTGGCCCTGGTTTGGTCCACCTGCCAGCGGAGTTTAAAGTTTCTGAGGCTCTGAGGAACACAATGACTTGGATCAAACAGCCTAAAAGAGAGGAAGGGAAGTTCTGCTCCTTCAAGGAAGCCGTTAAACTCCTGCTATGCTAAATATCTCTTTTTCATGCGCCCATGCACATGGTCGACCTCTTCTTTCACTGACCAAAGATTATTTCTGACAATCCAGGATATGCAGAAAGCTTGGAAACACACGGCTGGAAAATGAAACGACACAGGAGTGTGACCACATCATTATTTTGTTGTCTCGTGGTACCAGACGGGCAGTCAGTGAACGGAGCATGGATGCGAACGGACAGTTTTATAATATGAATTTTTCCCCCCCAGAAAGCTAAAATTTATTTGATATACCTGCCTTTTATTTTGGTCTATATTACTTGCCGTTTTCCTTTCTCTGCCATATCAATGAACTCAACTTTGCAGTAGGGTGGCCAAAAAGGAAGAGAAAGGAGATCTCGATAGTCTTGGCAAGTATCGGAGGAGTCACGGCGCTCAGGTTGCTGCGGCTGCGACTCGCTGCGTCCTGTGCGGATTTCAGGACTGGTGTCGCACAGGCGGGTATGGAGAGGACTGTGCCCTCTATCAGCCGAGGCTAGAGACCTGGGCGTCGGGAGGGGTCTGCTGATCCTGCGGCAGCCTTTGAGGCCGCTGCTGCCTCTCGTCTGCAGCGTTTTATGACCATTGACACCGTTCTAGAAAAGTCATGGAAGACGGCCCGCTACCAGACCTCAGAGACGTCGAGCTGAAGCTGGGGCGCAAAGTGCCCGAGAGCCTAGTGCGCTCGCTCCGTGGGGAGGAGCCGGTTCTCCGCGAAAGGGACCCGGACCCCTGCCGGGGGAGCTGCAGCGGCGGCGGCGGCGGCTGCAGTAGCAGCAGCTGCTGCTGCAGTTTTCCTCCCTCATTGTCGTCCTCCTCTTCTTCCTCCCCAACCTCTGGCTCTCCTCGAAGAAGCCACTCTAGCACCCTGGAGAGGCTGGAAACTAAGCTTCACCTCCTCAGGCAAGAGATGGTGAGTGTGGGGCACCAGCCGCGGGAGTAAGGGTCCGGGATAAAAGATGGGGAGATAGGAGGATGGGGCTCAGGGGAGACGGTGGCAGGCTGCAGAGCTAAGAGATGAGTGCTGGGTGCGTGGGAAAAGCTAGATAGAGGAGCGCGCAGGGGGCGCACGTCTGGAGGCAGCTGTTTATTTACCCCGCACTTCGCTTGGTCACGGTTTGTTACGACAGCAGAGCCTGCTCTGCTCTGTGTACTTTCTGATAGCGTGGTCAGGCTGCGTCCAGCTCTGACGACTCAGCGGCCAGCCCTCACCCACTCGGTCACTAGCCCGCAGACGGTTTGCAATTACTGCACCCGTATGGGGCCTGCTGCGCGCCGTTCACACTTCCAGTAGGTTCACAAGGTGGCCCGGTTCATTGCACTACCAGCGAAGATACTTCCTGGTTTGCCGGGAGGTGGCGCGGCCCGGGCCCTGTGGCTCTGCTTCCTCACTCGGCTTCTAACAGACCCTCCCTTCACCCCGCCCCCTTAGTGCAGCAGCCGCAGCTGTTCCGAGGCCACTCTTGAGTTGATTCTCCACAGCTGGTTCTGAAAACAATGGCCCATATGTCCCTGATGTTGTTAAGAATAGCTTGTTTCACTGTTTTGAGCCAGGCGAACAGGTGATCCCCAGACGCTTGGATTTGTTAATGACTCCCCCTCAGTCCTCAATCTGCAATTGTTTTCCTGCTGTTTGCTAACCTTAGTTTAAGAATAGGACAATGGGACACTTACAGGGTCTGAGAATCATTGTTTTCCCGGATGTACTTAGACGGAGACACTTATTTACTTGCCATGAGCTTTTAGGCTAGTCCCCTTGCCTCTGTAGACCTCAGTTTATTTGTACAACGAGCTGGTTGGAGGAAATGATCTCTTCCTAAAACCTTTGAAGGAAATAACCACAAAACAGCAGCTGGGAAAAGAAAGTTGAAATAGTGGGCATAAGTGACCCAGAGGATGATGAGGCTAGTCTACATAAATAAACAGATACATAAGTACTTACATTAAAAAGAAATAACTAGAGATGTTTACCTAGCTGCGGGAAGGCTGGAGAGAATAAGTTCCATTGCATAAAATAATCTTGGAAAACATATTGGTGCAAAATTTCAGTCTTCAGAGGCCATGTCCTATGTCTGGAATTTTCATCCTACTCTACAACAAAGACTCAAGGATATCACTGTAAAAACCTGTAACAAGACTGTTAAGGTTGTTCTTCATAAGGACTTTATTATTTACCTTTCAAATATCCATTTTCCTCCTGCATGGAATGTTCCAGATGTTGAGAGCAAGAATCCATTTATACATACACATACCATGTGTTGTACAAATTATTTTATTACTGTATTCATTTTTCACTTTCTGAATGCACACACATACACTGGCTATACATTTTAGTCATCCAACAAGTATTTGTTAAGCATATTCTATATCCTGGTAATGAACTGGTTGCTAAAAATATAAAATAAAAAGTCAAGGTTCCTGTCCATTAAGGGCTCTCAAATCCGTTGTGCCCAGTTGTAAAGTTATTATTTGTAATATCTCAAGCCAAGCATGTTGAAGAATTCTATAGGATACAGAAAAATATCTGGTCTTTACAACTAAAGATACTTTCTAGGCTTATCTATTATTCTTAATTAAAATTTCAAAGAGTTGACAAAAATCTGTTTCCTCAAACCAGAATAGCTATATATGATGACTGACATATTAATTAAAAGGAAAAAAAAACCCAGCAACATCAACAGTGGCAAATTGCTAAACTAACTATTCATTATATTTTCTATGTATTGGAATCTAGAGATTTGGGATAATTTTATGTCAGAACAGATGTTTACATGTTAAACTTTGTACCCTAACAAAGGTTTCCACTGAGAAAATGATAACACTAGCTGTGGGAGTTAAGAGGGAGGGGATTGAAAACAGGTATATCCCTCTGCCAATGAGATTGTTTCCCGCACTTTACAGAGAACTCTTGTGGATGCTAAAAACCCCGGCTTCAGCACAAATGCAAAGCAACAGATTTGTTTTTATATAGACTTGGCAGTTTTGTTATAAACATTGAACAGATGCAATTCTGTAGTTCTTCCTGTCTCCTCTGAGCATTCCCATATATAGAAGTTAGAGAACTAAAGCAGGCTATGACCTCTTAATTGTGATTTTCATGTTCTCTTCTGACCTATGCTAAGGACACTGTGTCAACCTCTTTGATGTTATACATAATCCATATTTCATGCTCATTATTTTGAGTTGTTTGCAGGTTTTCTTCTTAGATGATCCAAAATTATCAGGCTTTACCTCCACCCTCAGAAATCCTTCCTAATAACCTCCTTAGCCATGCACAGCTAAGAGACCTCTAGGAGTTAAGCCTCCCTAATTTTCCTGTTAGAATGGATATGTGTACCCTTGACACAGTACAGCATAGACTTGCAGGGAGGTAATCTCAACATTTAAGGTTTGTTGCATACAAATTATTGCATCATTGTTTCTCTCTTCCCCTTTTATACTTTTATGGATGATTTCCCTCAGTCTTACCTGTGATTGCTGCTATCACTGCTTTTAGACATCCTTGAAACCCAGTTGTAAAGGAGACAAGTTTGAAACCCAGTTGTAAAGGAGACAAGTTAAAGATATTGTGGAGGGGAAAAAATTCCATGACCAAATGTCTGAATGCTGAAATCTTATAAGCAACTAAATATCACCACATCCTATAAAGAGTGGGTTTAAGGGAAAATACTGGATAAGGAAATTTGCCGGCATGTATTTGGCTCATTAAGCCAATCTCGATTCATGGCAACTATCAGGATGTTTTAGTGGAGAAAGTAAATTTTTCCAATGTGAAGATTTTTATTTTGACTTTAGTGTTGAGGAAATTTGACAATGAATTAAGCAAATGCAAAGATTCATATAAGAAATTTATGATGAAATTGGAAATAGGTGTCAATTTTCTTGCACGTATTCTGTACAATAATATCTGTTCTCTCCTTTACATTCATAGTGTTTTAATATCTGTCTTATCATTCGAGCCTAACATCAAATTGAGAAAGAGGAAGCATTTTTACCCACATTTTGCCAATGAAATCACTGAGGCTTAGATAGGGTTCAGAAACCAGGCAAAGGTTGCAGAACTAACAGAATCACAACTTGAACTCATATCACATGATTTCAGATTCTGTGCCTTTCCCTCATTTGAGCCTGGATCTCAACAATTTTCCCTTCAAAATGTAGCACAGATCTTATAAATCTGTGATACTCAGCTCCCCCTAAAGTGCTAAGGGACCCACAAAAAGAGGCCCTCAGGGTATATGTTAGGGGCTGTTTCAGATACTTATTCATTTAATAATCAACAAACGTTTATTGAGGTCCCACTATATGCCAGACCACTTCTCCATCTTGGGAATACAGACAAAAATCGTTTCTTTAAAAAGTCAGTCTTCAGAGGCCATGTCCTGTATGTGGAATTTTCACCCTGTGGTCTACAAAAAAACTCTTTGCCAAAAATTTCCTGAGAATGACATTTTATTTATTGGTTATAGATATGGTATGCAAAACCTTTTTTCTAATAAGTATAAATAATCTGTATTTGACACGTTTTAATAAACTTTATACTGTACTTTTCTATTGTAAGCTATTCAAAAAATGTGAGCTATCTCAATATGTTTGAAAGAGAAAATTATTTTCATCAATTTACTCTGGAAGAAGTTTGACATGCATAAGATTATGAAGGCAATCATCGAAAAATATGAATCTGGAGTTTCAAAAGGCCTACTGGAGTCACTCAAGTTTTCCTCTCTAGATAATTACTGTTCAGAAAATCAAAGTATACTTTGGAATGGAGTACTTTTGAATACCACATTCTGGATTCTGGTTGATTCTGTGTTATGTAGGGATGTTTTACCAAACAGGCTTGAAAATACTGTGTCCTGAATTCCAAGTTTTTTATAATACTTGGCATTGTAGCTATATTTAGTGAAATATAAATGTCCTCAAGCCAATTCCTATCCTTGCTTACTATTCAAGCATTCAAATACCCTTGCCTTAATGATTTTTCTGGGCAATACCCAGGCCTAAACACAAACACACATATACACATTAATTTATAAACAACACTAGAAATATATATATATATATCAAAATATTGAAAGTCTTTAGGTTGGTAGATTTCATCTCGGTAATTTAGATGCCTTTACTTACTGATGTTTTCCATGCATTTCCCCTGTGGTAAATGACTTGCCTACTTTTATTATAAAAGCAAAACAAAAGTTATTTTAAATTCACTCAAAAAGTGATAATAATTTACAAAATTAACTTCATCATTTGCTATACTTCAAAATAGACTAGGAGATTTCTCTGGAGTTCGAACCTATTTATTTTCCCTAAATCAGACAAGAATGAAGGAAAACACATAAGCATATAATTGAGAAGACGTAAAGTGGAAGGCACCAGCCCTAATGAGTCCACAAGACAGCTGAAAGATAAGATGTGAATATAATTTGGCCAGTGTAAGATTACAAACCAGCAAAGAAGTGGGTGTGTATAGCAGAGTGGAGTATACAGTGGAGATGATAAGGAAACATTGAGGCCAGTAGATAAAACTGAGATTTCTCAGAGGAAGTTTGTCTTGTAGAGGGAAGTAAGAGTGCTGATTACTATGCAAATTAAGAGCTTAATATTAAGGATGAAGTCATCAAGGAAATGAGTAGTTCTGTTCCTACCAATGACGACTTCTGTCATTTTACATATGGAATGCTATCATATTTACTTAATCTAATAAATAAATCTTGTTGAAAGATGTTTACTTATACTAGTAGGTAACGCATTGGCAGCTGGTACAGACATAAGGAGTAATGTTGCTTTTTGAGAAACAGATAAAATTTAGAGGATTTCTAAATAACTTGATATCAGTGACATTTCCAAATAATGATGAGCCCAGCCTTCTATGAATGTATGTTGGAATGACTGACACAGGTGAGGAGTACTTTCTGACCCTAAACAATTTCCTTCTATTCCATTCAAGTTGCACAGCCATACTAACTTGACCTTGAGACACCACAAACGTTTATTAAGACATTAGTTTTGGAGACATTATTTCTGAAACTGGGGCTCTTGGCTGGAGACTCAGAGTCTGTGAGAATTTGTTCCTTTTCTTTGTTTTTTTTTTTAAAAGATATTCCTTTATATGTTTTTCTTTAATGGTTGTTCATTCACTACTCAAGTTGTGGCTCTGGTTTAGTGGAAATTTCACAGGCTCTGGAACCAGATGAGCTGAGTTTCCAGTCAAGTCTGGAGCAGGTTGGGGTACAAATCAACAGGGCACAGCAGGCTGCCAAGACCCAGCCCCCTGCCCCTGTGGAACCTGTATTTCTGGCAGGAGGGCCTGCCCAGCTCCCATTGGTCCTCCCTTTTAGTCTTGATTCTTTCACTCACTGGTGTGTGACATTAGGCAAGTTATTTAACCATTCTGGAGCTCAGGATAAAATCATCTCTATTGAGGCATTCTTAAGAATTCAACGCTTATAGCCCTCTATGGGCAATGTGGCTTTGGAACATGGGAGCTAGTAAGTCTGGACCCCATAGGACAGGCTGAAAACTAGAAACTCCTATAAAGGTGATATGGAAGTCCTTAGTCCAAATACCTCAGGGGAAGCTGGCTAGCTGGAAATTCTGTCAAGAGCCAGCACTGAATTTGAGGCAGAAATTCCTCCGACTGTAAAACCCTCAGTTGTGGTTTTTAAGACCTCCAAATAATTGCATGCAGAGACTCCCACCATTCCTGAGGGCAATCTCCTTTGTTAATTGTAGACAATGTGCTAATTATAGATACAAATCCCTGTCTATGAAATACCCTCACAGTAACCAGCAGGCCAGTGCATGACCAAACAACTGGACAACATAACCTAACCAACTGGACACATGAAGTTAGCCATCACAAAAGTCTAGGGGCCTTCTCTATTAGACTGACACTGTCATAGCACCTCCCACATCTTCAAATCATCCATAGAGACAACATTTCTATGCAAAATGGAAAAAATATGCATATATATAAATTTACCAGCTTTCATATAACTGGAAAGCTTGACTTTTGTTTTAGATTTGGTGTTTATTAAATTACTTTGTGCTGAGCACACTACTGAGATTGAAGCATATATTAAAGAATTGTAGAACCTGATGCCTGGTAGACCAGGAAGTATGACAAACTTAAAATTAGTACTTGGCAATTTATAGTGAGACCTATTATATGCAAGGTACTGTTAAGTATTTCACATCCATTATCCCACTGAAACCTTTCACAATCTTTTTTTTAAATATTTTTTTGGACAAATCTTTATACATATACAGTTCATACATGGGATACAATCAATGCCTCACAATATCATCACATAGTTGTATATTCATCACCATGATCTTTTCTGGGACATTTGCATCACTCCAGTAAAAGAAGAAAAAGAAAAAAACTCATACATCCCATACTCCTTACCCCTGCATCTCATTGACCATGAGTATTTCAATCTACCCAATTTATTTTACCCCATACCCCCCTATTATTTATTTATTTATTATACCTATTTTTTTTATTCATCTGTCCATACCTGGATAAAAGTAGCATCATACACAAGGTTTCATAATCACACAGTCATGTTGTAAAAATTATATCATTATACAATTACCTTCAAGAATCGAGGCTACTAGAACACAGCTCAACGGTTTCAGGAGCTTCCCTCCAGCCACTCCAATACACCATAAACTAAAAAGGAATATCTGTATAATGCATAAGAATGACCTCCAGGAAAAGCTCTTGACTGTTTGAAATCTCTCAGCCACTGAAACTTAACTTTGTCTCATTTCTCTCTTCTCCCTTTTGGTCAAGAAGACTTTCTCAATCCCATGTTGCCAGGGAGATTTCCACCTGAGAGTCATGTCCCATATAGTGAGGAGGACAGTGAGTTCACCTGCTGTGTTGGTTTAGAGAGAGGCCACATCTGAGCAACAAAATATGTTCTCTGAGGGTGACTCTTAGGCATAATTTTAAATAGGCTTAGCTTCTTCTTTGCAGGAATAAGTTTCATCAAGGACTCAGTCTATTGATTTGGTTGTCCCCACTGCTTGTGAGAATATCAGATATTCCCAAAAAGGGGTCAATTTAATATTTCCTCCTTTCTCCCCAGTCCCCCAAGGGGACTTTTCAAGTATTTCTTTATTCACTACCTCAAAATTCTGAGATATATCAGGGAATCACAGTAACCTGAAGAAACCAACAAGACCTTATGCCTATTCAAGATTCCATATACTTATGATGTTCAACAAAACTGACCATACAAGTTAAATTAGGTAACGTACTACCCAAAGTATCAATTTTGCATAAACTGAACATCTCTCCTTTTGGTATAACACAGAAGTTGAAGTTTTGAGATACGGATGCTATCATCCTTTCCCCTGTATTCTGGGCTACCCCAATCCTATCCAGATCAGTTTCATGCAATTCTGTAGTCCAAGTCTCATCCCTTTTTCAACTTTTTAAGCAAAGTTTCTGTATGGGGGAGTGCTGACTTTCATAGCTTCAGAGCTCTAATTCTGACTCTCAGATGTCACATAAATACTAGAAGTTTCTGGGAATGACTAGGTTATATACAAACAACTCAGCACAACCTTTTAGCTAAATGTAATTCCATCAACCACATTATTGATAAGGATTGAG
The DNA here is from genome assembly GCF_023851605.1 of Tamandua tetradactyla. Classification (NCBI taxonomy): domain Eukaryota; kingdom Metazoa; phylum Chordata; class Mammalia; order Pilosa; family Myrmecophagidae; genus Tamandua; species Tamandua tetradactyla. The sequence goes on along the minus strand of NC_135328.1, from coordinate 84,751,632 downwards.
CTGAGGCTCAAGAATATTTAGATAGTAAGGGGATGAGGCAAGGTGAGATCAGAATTTTGACTTTTAATAACTATGCTTTTTTTTTTTTGGCATGTGCAGGCTTTGAGAATCAAAGGGTAGGTGAGAATTCTACCATTAAGTTACTCTAACACCATCCTATGCTATAATTATTAATGCTTTAGAATATGTTGATTGTCATACTGACATATAGGATAAAACATATATATGTATTCTTCCAGAATTTCAAAACATTAAACACAGTAAGCTGTATGCTTATTTTCCATCAACCTTCCAAGAAGGAACAAAGCACTAAAGACAGTCTCTGACTTGGGAATACTCAAGATATGGACCAACATATCCAAATGTCACCACCAACCAGTGCCCAGAAATCACAGTCTTCCCCTTTTCCTGTTATCCCCAGAGTCTCCCTAAATACTCCCTTCCACCTCACAGGAGCAGCTAGTGAGGATTCCCTGCCCTGATAAGTGTGCAGCTCAGAATTTTATAGTGGAGCCTTTAGCAGTCAAGATTTAGGAGTTTCAACAACTTACCATTGGTAGCATTTTAGTTCCTCAAGTGATTCTGTGTTCAGGATAAAGCTTGAGACCTTAGATAACTCACTGGAAAAGACTAGAAATTGGGAATCTTGACACCATGTTATGTGTTTTCCACGAGTACTTTCAAATTACTATCCTAACAGGAGCTTAAATATCCTATTTTTCTAAAATGATATCAGTGACTCAGCAGCATGGTAGGATTTCTCAGATATGTATGTGTTCAAAACACATCACTCCAAATTGTGCCTCAGTGTAAAGTGAAGAGGTAGAATTCAAAGGAGAAAGAAATTATATTTTCAAATGTATGTTTCAAAAGTCTCTGAATCTTAGGTTTCAGAATAAAACATGAATCACTTTTTTTAAAGTGGGACGACAGTATGATGGATTTTTATATGAGGCTATTAGTATCTCCATTTTACAGATAAGGAAAGTATGGGTTGCAGAGAAGTCCTTGACTAAATTACTGTAAGTGAAGGACCTGTGATTCCCAGCTAGTCATTCAAACAAGAACCACTGCATGCCTGGCTATATGCTGGATCTATATTTACTCTGAAACAATACCATATCCATGCACCATGAAATATGCATGATGAACATTTTTACTGTCATTTCTTCACATGTCTACCAATGGATCTTTTACTATTCCTTTAAAAATAACTTGTTTTCTTTTTTAAAAATGAAATACTTTTTCATTTAAAAATGTCCAAACATACAGACATATATTGTAAAGAAAAAATTCTAAATCTCTCTTCAAAAACTACCATATCCCACCTTACCATCTTTTTCTAGACACTAAAAGAAACTGCTGCTGACTATTTGATGCATGTCTTCACAGGTCCTTTTCTATGCCTGTGTAAGTATATATATGCACACATGCGCATACATATTTTGGTGTGTTTGGATTTAATTTTCCTTATTTTATGTAATAATCTTAGATTAGTGGCTTGGTTTTCTGTGGCTGCAATAACAGCAGCACAAACTGGATAACTGAAAACAACAGAAATTGCTGTCTCACAGTTCTGGTTGCTAGATGTCCAAAATCTATACTGGGTTTTGTCACCAATCCTTGGACTTTCATCTCTGCTTCAGTTAACACATGGCATTCTCCAGTATGGTCTGTCTATGTCCAGTTCTCCCTTTCTTATAAGGACACCGATCATACTGGATTAGGGCCTATCCTGATACCCGTTTGGCCTCAACTAAGAGCATCTTCAAAGACTTTATTTCTAAATAAAGTCACGTTCACAGGCCTGGGACTACAGATCTGAACATGTCTTTTTGGGGGACACAATTCAACCGATAACCATTATGTAACATCTATTGAGTGATTATAATATGCCAATAAGTAATAAGCAATTTTCATGTATTGTGCCATTTCATTATCATTCCTCCCACTTATTAGGTAGACACCATCCTTATTCCATTTTTTTACTTAGCACAGGAGTATTAGGTAATATAAACAGATTTCTGATAGTGCCTAAGAAATCTTTAGTCAACATTCTTATTCTGTCACTTCTATACGAAACTCAACTGGTTACTAATTTAAAAATAAAGTTAGTTGATTTACTTTTTTACATTAAGTGATTATCCAGACATTTAATAATTATTTTAGAGAACAGATTATGTTCAGACATATCTGATTTTAATCAGAGCACTTCATTCTTCATTTGAAGAAACATTTGTGGTCTTCAAATTGGAATGTACTTCTCTTTCAGTCATATATGGTTTTAACATAATCGTCTTATTAATATTTTTCTGATAATAATATCAATAAAACCTTTAAAAGTTGAACTAAATGGCCAGTTTGGCACAAGGTAATACATGTCACATGAAAAAACAGGATAGTAACCATGGAATTTAATGTGCCTTCAGTCTTCATGGCTGAAAACGTCTTAGATTTGTTCAGACTTTGGGATGTTCATGATTACAAAACAGATTCCATTTACAGAAATCAGGTATAATTAGGACATTTGATTCTTCAATTGAAGAAATAATTAGTGTCCCTCAAATGGATTTATCAGAGAATGATGTGTAAAACTAGAATAATAATATACTGCAGACTGGTGAACCCTCTCTTAAGGCCCATTTCATGGGCAGCTGGAATATTGGGGAAACCTGAAATCAGGGCTGTGAGGTGGGAAACGAGTCTGACCATCTCTCGGCACCTTCAGGCTCATTGTGTCCTTCAGCAGGTGCATGGCAGGCCCCACCTGTGCTGTTTGGGTTTGACACTGTTTCCATGACAATTCAGCTTGCATTCTAGTCAACATTTTCTCTTCAGGGTGGTGGTAATCCCATCAAGCAGGAGTTGCCTTTAAGTGCTGAGTTTTCATTCTGGAGCTTTGGTGCTTTATGGATTGATTTCAGATTTTCAGGGCATAATTGTTTTCCTAATATCTAAGAAGCATACTGTATTCACTTGCATGCACCCCTCTACTTTTAGCTACTCCTTGCTTTTGTAGGATAATTTATAAGTATTAAAAAACATCACCTGAATAATTGGCTAATTTTATACTAGGTAAAAAGTAAGGAAGGAATTATTAGGATTATCTGTTTGGAATTGAAATTATGGAATGGCCTTTTTCTGCATATTTTGAATCAGGACACCTGAAATCAACTAGAATGAAGTCTTCTGATTGTCAATATTTGGTGTGCAGAACAAAGTTGTTGCTATGTTAATACCCATCTCAGTAAACTCAAAGATTTTGGCACCACCATCCCATACAGCAAAATGTGTCTGTTACAACTCGGGGATCTCCAGCACAGGCTGTTATTCTGAGAGTTTTCCTGATTTTTTTTGCAATGGACAGACTTGACTACATCAATTTGTTGTTTTGGTGCCAACCAAGCATAATCTGAGACCAAAATTGAGGCAGAAAGTCCCCACTTCTTGGTATTAATGTTCAATGTTCAAAGCTGCCCAATGCAGAGAACTACATGTAGTTCTGCTGATAAGTTAATCATAAGTAGCTCCGATTGGCTTTTTACAAATGTGAATGAAGTTAGCGTCATTTCCAGGTTTTCTCTTGTTTTCAAATAATTTAAAAATAATTATTATTAAAATGGTACATGCTGTTACTAAAATATGCAAACAGTATGAAAGGATCTAAAGTGGAAAATAAAAACAATCTACTTTCTTTTCCCAATTTTTCACTCCCTAGATATATATATTATGAATAGTATTTTATGTATACTCCTAAATTTTTTCTGAACATATGAAAGTATATCTGTGGCTTCTTTTACAGTTTAGCTATAACCAAATCTATGTATATGCGTATGTAATATTCACATTGAGATTCTTAGGAATTCGTGATGAAGCTATTTTTCTAGATTCAGCAAATACTCTGCTATTGATCTTTTTGTTATATATGTATTATATATATATATATATATATATATATATATATATTCACACATATATATGCACTTGCTTCAAAGTACAGCCTTAAGTACTGCAAAGGACAGCACCACAGAGTCATTCCATTTAAAATATTACAGTGGATGAGGCAAAGAGGTACAGTCAATAATCTTTAGAAATAGAAAGGAGCATCATAAAACTTAGCACGGGAAGAAACCTTAGAGAACCTCTAGTCCAATCCCCCACTCGCATCCTTGCCAATTTTCATCCATCCTTTTATCTAGGTTCTTCGGTAATGGTGACTTAACTGGCTTCTAAGACAGCCTATTCATATCCAAATACCTCTACTCATCATATTTATTAACTGGCAGTTCCAATTGTTCATCAAAACATTGAACTCCACAGTTATTCACAGTGTGAAAAAGGAATGCTTTGGCTTCTGTGTCTGTAAGCTATGTGTTTATAAACTATGATGGAAGTGCTATCAGGTATAAAATATAAAGCTCAATGAGTTGCTAGTACATTTGCATGCATATGACTAAAAAAAGCTTTCTTGCAAAATGATAAAAGAATGACATTGCTCTGCATTGGCAAAGACAGGACAAAACGGGCATACTTCGGCACTGCTGTTGGAAGTGCATGTTGGAAAGCCCATTTAGAGGAAAACTTGATACTACAGTAAAAAAAAAAGTTACTCCTTGACCCAGTATTTCTGGTGCCAGTAATATTATAGAAATGTATCTTAAGGTATTAATAATGCATTTGTACCAAAATAATAGATGTATATATATTTGGTATTATATATAATGGAAAATAATGAAATAGATGACCAAAATAGTAGGTAGGTTATTTATGTGTTTATGATGGAAATGTGTGTAGTTATTAAAATTGTGTTGTAAAATTATTTATGGAAAAGAGTGCTGTGGATATCTACATGCATAGAACAAAAGGCTGTAATGAAACATCCTATAATGTCCACAGTGGCTGTCATTAGTATGGTTTGGAGTAGGGGTGTTTTTTTTTCTGTTGAGCTCTTTTATTTTTTTTTAATTCACTGCACTAATTATATATTATATTTCAATAATAAAAATGTATTATATATGTGTGTGTCTAATAAAAATCCAGTAGCATGGGTTTTGGAATATGGTAGACCTGAATTCAAAGAATCACACTCGGGGTGTTATTAGCTATAAGACTTTAAACAGATAATGAGATTGATATTTGTAAAGTAGCTGGGATTCTGCCTGCCAAATATTAAGAACTTATTAAGCATTAGGTTTTTGTTTTGTTGTTGTTGTTTTGCCCTTCCCATTTGATTTAGCATAACTCTTTGACATTTGCAGAAAAATAGGACTAAATTTTTTCTTTTCTTTTTTTATTGTTTCTCATAGAAGGGGGTGTGGGAATATGTGAGATAACTTGTTTTCGTATGCATAGTACATTTAAATCACTCAATTTTGTATTAAGCATCCCTATGCAGAAGCAACACCTTGGATGATTAGTGCCCAACTGAGAATTAGCTACTTCGACTCTGGAATCTCCTCTCTGTAGAGTAAGGTGAATTAATAACCAAATGACTCCTAAGAATTTCAGTCCTAATGGTTAATGCTAATCATGGACAGCCCCACCCTAAGAAGTTGGTGGAGATGATGAACACTCTTAGAAATATTTAGAAAGCCATCCACAGTCTCCTCACATGAGTTAATGGGAACCTTATGCCTCTTGCCAGAAATAGGTGAATAGAAAATATTAAGACTCAGATATTCATATAGATTTTTGGAGAGAAAATTACCCCTTGCTCAAAGAACAGAAATGGATTAGAAATAACTGAGCTGAAACTACAGACAAAAGCTCTTTTAAGAATTATGCAAGAATCATAGCCAAAAATCTAAAACAATACTCTAGTTTTCCATCATATTAAAATTTGATGATAAAATTGTATTGCAAAGAAATGAGGCACAAAAATGATCAAGTATAACTGAATTTTATCACTTAAACAGATCAGTGATCTTAGTCGTACTATAAAACTTAATGACTTACTGACAGAGTAAACACTATGCATTTACACAAATCTTTTTGCAGTAAAGGCATGTTATTGTTTTAAAATATTTATGTCGAGGGGGTTTAACAGTTTCCATAGGGTGAAAGTTTGACATAATTCTGTATACCTGACTTCATTTTTCATCTTACTTCTGTGCCAAAATGTTAGGTTGTATATTCTAAGTTGGTTAAGAACCTTGTTCACTCTCTCTCCTTTGTGAAAAATCACATACAGGGCAAAGCTGTGACTAATTAGTGCTTATATTTCTGTAATTCCTGGCACATGGCTAACAGACTGAGAATTTAATTTGTCAATTTCAGTACACCTTAGTCCTGTTTTTCATCTTTTTATTTGACGTGCATTAGTAACATTTCCTTTTAGGAATAGAAAACAGAACCCCGACCTCCTCTGCCTCACAGTAGCCACTTCCAGTTGCCTTCTCAAACTGAGGTTCCTAGTTAAGGAAAGACATCGAAAATATCTTTCTATTCTGTTACTGTGACGATGGACCTCAAGAACAACAATTTTTGTGACTGCTTCACAGTGGTGCTGCAAAATTCCTTCTTGGTTGTAGGAACTACTATTTCCTCAGATATTTTCAGTTTCAGGAACCATTCTTCCCAGGGTTGCTGGCAGAGGATGGAAATGAATGGTGATTGTTTTTATTCTCCCATAAATGGCAAAGAAAATGCACATTTTAGTTTTTGCCATCCTATTTTCCTACTTTGGAGTGAGGTTTCAAGGTGAAAGGAAAGAAGTAAAAAGAAAAAAGAACACTATTTATTTATAGTATTATATACTATGCATATTGATATATGGTATAGTCTATGCGATTTGGGTTGAAAGTAAATAAACATTGAATTTGGCAGCCTAATTTAGTTTGTTTTTGTTTTATAATGTGGTACTTGTTCCAATTAGTCCTTATTTAGAAGGTTTTAAAAATTAGTTTGGAAGTGCCAAAAGAAATAAGTGAGAAGAAAGCCAGGACAACTAAGAGTTTGTGGTTGTCTCTAAGTGTGTTTCTGCCACTATGGAAAAATTAATTAGAATATGAGAAGGACTAATTTGATAGGCATTGCATTCATGCTAATTAACTAGGATTGCATGCTGTTCTAATAAGGACCGAACTTAAATAAGAACTTGACATTTCTCACTTCCTTCCAAATCACCATGTTTCAGTAGTTTGAAAAATTATAGGAACGACCACCATGGCTTACCAATATGCATTCTGATTCAGAGTAATTTTGTACCATAGGAATATGAAATCTGGATCTTCCCCACCAAAATGCTTAATGTAAAAATAACTATTTTCCCAGCTATCTATGCTGATATGAAATTATTTTGGCTATCCCATAATCAAGGTGATTCTTATCGCATACATTTCTGTTGTCCAAAACCTTGATGAGCATTTTGTGCACATCCTGTGTCTCTTGCTAGGGATTATTTTTAACTAGATTAGTTACTCAATGGTTGTGCGTTTTTTAGTCCTCTTCCTTCCGACAATGCTTAATTTACATTTCAAGTGGAGTTAAAAGAGACTAATTTTACAGAATGTAGGAAGCTCATTCAGTGAAGACATTCATTGTTTCTTCTGTACTGAAGCCAAAATCTTATATGGATTCTTACATGACAAGATTCGTATTTTGAGAAGCTCTTGATGGTCATCAGGTATTGTGTCATATGCTGTAAGTTTAAAGAACAGTTTTAAAGATACAATGAAAAGGCTGTTTCAGATGTTGTTCTTACAAATCAGGATCCAAAGCTATCTATATACTGAACCAAAACTTCATTTGGCATTAGACTTGGAAACCAACATTCTTTGAATGGTGGGGCCAGCACAAAAAGGAACTGCCCAAACATTCTGATTTAATCACTGAGTTCAGAATATGTCATTACCACTCAGTAAATAAAAAAAAAAAACAAGGCTCAACTCACAAATGGATGCTACTTTTCATGTCAGAGGCCTTTAAATAATCACAGCAAAACCGTCTCACCTTATTGGCATTAATGAGCAAGTAGGTTGAAATCATTATTGTTAGAATCTGTAGCACCATTTTACTCGAGCCACTAACCATTAATTAAGTCTCCTACAAGCATTATTAAATACCCACATTGCTGACTTGGAAATAGAGATAGAGGCTGAGTTATTCATAGGAGATAAAGACCAGGACAGCTTTCCCACTTTCCAAAACTGGTTGTTTAGGGTACCTTGGAGTGGCCAATGTAAATAAAGGAAATGTATTTCCATTTACACTGTAGTTCCAAAGTCCAGTCATCATTACTGGGAACTCAGTAATTTCATAACATTAAGTGCTGGGTCACTTTTGTTTGCTTTCTGTCTTAAGACAAATTGATTCTATTTGAATTTCACCCAATTTTTAAAGGAGAAATATGCTGTAACTTTTTTTTTTCCATCATTGAGTTGATTTTGTGTCTGCAAAATCAAATATCTTGAAAAGCTTAACCTGAAATTCCCCCAGTGCCTTCATGCAAACAGAATTTGGCTCTGCTCAATTGTGCTTTTTTTTTTTTAAATAAAAAAAAGTTCATTCATACACTTGGTAATGAGTCTAACAAAGTTCTATTTGCCATCTATGTGACCTTACATATGAAATTAAATTTGCTCCAGCCAAAAATCTTGTCTGTTCTAATGAAAGACTAATAATGTAAATCTATGCTGACTCCCAACCTCACCCTTTGTAAGACCACAAATAACAATAGAAATGCTCACCATTTAACTGTGTAAATATCTACCTGTATACTATTCCCCATTTCTGTTTCTAGAAATGTTTCTATTATAGCCATCAAGCAAATACAACACAAATGTTTTGATATTGCCTACATCCCCATTCCTGTGATAAAACCCGGAAGGAATAGAAATGAAGTGAAGACATGGATTTCAGGTTATTTTTAAATCAGTCAGGTAGGTAAGGCATGACATGATGTTATTACTAAAACAATAGACATATTCAATCTCCATGGTACTGAAAAATATAGTCCAATCCCAAAGGTCCATGATATATAATAAAATGTAATTTTATAAGAAACAAAATTATATTACAGCCATATAAAGCTGCCCAGATTAGTCATTTACATATTAAGTACCACCTCACCCCCACCTCAGTTCCTCAGATGTGTGGTGTGGTATGCACTCTTGCCTCTGGAAATTTATTCACGATGTTCTTTTGTCGGAACCATTCCTTCCTCTCCAACCCCGATCCTACACTTCTAAGTAATGCTAACTTGCTACCCCTCAGGTCATACCACTGCTCATTTTGTATTTTCTCTTTTGTCCACTTTTTTCTATCCCTCACTAGGCTATAAATTTCTCCTAACTAGAACCATGCCTAACTTTCATCTCTAGAACTTTGCAGAGTGTAGAAGCTCAGCATTAGAAGAATGAATGAATAAGGTTATGTAGAAAGTGACCTTCAAGGAAGAAATTAGAGAGGAGGGTAACAGTAGGTAGAGATAATAGCATGGGCATATTTGGGGTAATGATAAGCATGGTTTGTATAGGAAACTATAATGAGAATGACTGAAGTAGAATGAGTTAATGAAAACAAGATAGAAAAGGTAAAATAATCTCAGTTAATGGAAAATACTGAATGCCAAGCTAAGAAATTTAAATATGGTTCAATTGGTGATAAGGACCAACTGTAGTTGTTACTTTTTAGGAAAGTTATATAATAAAAGTTTCATTTTATTTTTGCCTATTTATATTTTTCCTTACAATTCTCTTCTTGAGAGCAAAACAGCTTCCTTGTATTTTATATTATGGGATACTTAAGGTATGTTGTACTTTTGAACTAGTCATAAGAAAGCACGCACTGTTGATTGCTGAGGAACATTTAGGGTATTTCCTTAATAGTTCCCAAGCTTAGGAGATAAATACCATTCCTTTTACAACATAATATTCCATGTCTTGATTTCTTCATTCTTTTCAGACAATATTCTAGCAGATTTTTCAAGAAAGGGCAGGCAGGGGTTCCATGTCTTCTGAGCTCTTGTGTAGGAGAAAAGTAAGTAGGTATAGGATTTGGGCTTTGGAGCCAGACAGACCCAGTTCTGAGCCCCAGCTCTATCAGTTTTTAGTTGCCTGATTTTGGACTGTTGCTGATCCTGTTTGAGTTGTCAATTCAAGATAATAATATCCACCATTTACAGTTTTATGAGGATTAGGAAAGAAAAAGTGTCTATGAAATACTAGTGCCTTATTAAAGGCTAGCTGTTACTATTTATGGTATAATTATCGCTGGGCTTCTCAGCTGTCACTGTGGAAGTCAACTATGATTAGTTAATTTCTGTGTGATATTACAAAACAGAAATAATAAGAAAAAGCACAACAACGGATACATTTTCAACAACAAAGACCTATGCAGCCTCTGAAGTGCATTATTACCCAGGCATTCCCTACTTCTGCCACCTACCAGACAGTATTACTTATGGAAACTATTTCTCTGAATTCAATAGGTCCCCTCATGCTGCTTCTTACTCTACTTCCTGAGTTGTGATTACTAATAATTGCAATTCCAGACTGGAATTGAAGCTTGACAATGGAATCATGCCCTCTGTCTTAAAAACCCAGCACATACATATAAAGTGTTAGGAGGCACTGATGCCAAGTTTTGGTTGGTTGCAAAAATTCCATTTCTGAATCAAAGGTTAGAGAGTGAAGAAGGAAAAACCAGGTTTTCTTACTATATTGAGAGGAACCTAGGCATAACAAAGGTTACATTTTTTAAAAAACTGCCTCCCCAAGGATTTTAATTAGTTAGGAAATGATTTCAAATTCTAGTGGTAGTTTGAGTGACAGTTTGAGGTTTCATTGGTGTGATTTTATCTTTCCTGTATTATAATTTAAGTTAAGCTTCTGGGTGTTTTTTAACTACGGAAAATTCTCTAATGATTTTATTTGAGTAAGAGTTACATATTTACTTTAATAGGAACATATCAAATCAATCTAAACAGAGCTGTATTTAGAAAATTCACGCCCAATAGGAATCATGTGATTTGGCATCATTTTTGCTAGTTATAGGATAATTATATCTGTTCCCCCCCCAAATCCTGCCATTATTTAGTATGGCATTTATAAATTTTTTTTTCTTTTGTATCTTCTGAGTTTATTAATTGCATTTATGGAAACAACTTCAAACAGATAATGGAATATTCTTTTAAAAATGTAGAGTAATTTACATGTTAGTTCACTGGGCAAGATACCTTTTTAGGGTATCTCTGCAGTGATTTATAGATATTGAGTCAAAGTTTTATCATAAGCATCATTCTTATATCCAATTTATAATAAAAGGCGTGTGTAATAATAATACAAAATTATAAACGCTTCGTAGCTGAAATGTTCAGTGTAATGTTAAGATAGGGCATCATCCAAGCAAGAACAGTAAAACTTGGTATTATTGTGAAGTTGGGTGTCTGGACATGTCCTAATGAATTCATCATGTGCCGTCTGCTCCAATAATTCTTGCCATCAGCAGCCATGTTTTGCCAGTGGGTATTATAGGATCCCACCCAGAGTTCCTTGGTTGTTTTCATCATTAATTTTTCTACCTGATTATGGACTATACTATGATGCGAAACATATAAGCAAACAAGAAGGCCTACATTTTAATAGGACATTTAAAAATTATTAAGAAAATTAGCACAATGAAGGCTGCATTGCCCTGATTTGTTTCCTTCTCCATCCTTTCACCTTTCATGATAATAACTAAGAAGGGTGAACCATCCTATTCCCAGTAGCTCTTTTTAAATGCAGTGACCCATATGTTGCCATATGCCAGGCATCTGCTTTTAGCACCCTCATTTGTGGTCCTTCAAAATGGAAGTGATGGATTAACATTGAATTTATGCTAATTTTTAGTGCAGGAAAGTAGTTATTTGCAAACCATCTAATCTGGCAGCACAAAATTTCAGATATAGGCGATAGAAGAGGCTAAGAATAGAAATCAGAAGTGTATTTGCATTCCCAGCCACCTTTTTTTGAATCAATGTTTGACTTTGAGTTAATTGTAACACATCCATGACTCCATTTCAAATCAGCAAAATGTGAGGCTTGAACTTTGATTGCAAAATATCTGCTGAATTTACATCATAGTAAATATGAACATCAGATATAACAAGGTAGAATTGTTCATGAATGCTTGTGCAGTCATTGCCTATTTAATCCAAGTTGCAGATATTTTTTTCTTTCTTGAAAAAGAGGATTCATTTTTATCCACGTCTAAACTGTCTTCAGAAAGTGGTGATGGAAATTTAAAGGCTAAAATGATACTGATCAGACCATAATAAAAATTTTTCTCAATTTTTTAATATTGTGGAAATATCAGTATATTGGGAACAAGAGATCAACCCATTAGTCCTGTTTCTCACACTTAGGGGTGATGTGTAATTTGGGACAAGTCATTAAGACTTAGATTTGCATGTCTCATAGAACATGTTAGTCTGATTGGATTATTAACTATGGTTTCTTTTAGTTTCTGTTAGGTATGGTTTTTATACCTGTCTTTAGGGTATATTTTCATTGTTGCATGGGAAAAAATCACCTATGCATTTATTGACCCAGTTTTTCAATATAGACATATAATTCTTACATGAAATATTTATAATATCAGTATACTAGATGTTTAGAGATTTAAATAGCATTGTCTGTGAAAATGAAAATAAAAATTACTTAGGTAATGTGTATTGTGCAGATTCTAAACTAAAACTTAACATAAATCTGGTACAACCAGATTTTTATAGGAAACAAATTCAGTCAGTTTCACTGACTTGCTTAATTGCACTGAATTTCAGTAGTGTCAAATGTGGCAGGCATTATAAAGCTCATGTCATTTTAAAAATAAAGATGGTAACTAACTTTTATTAAGCACCATTAGAACAGGCACTGTGCTATATGTATACATTATCTCATGCAGTTCTGCCAACCATAAAATTGGCATAGAAAAAATGTTAAATAACATGTCCAAATGACCAAAACCAAAGATCTAATTATTGGAAGAAATGCATCTTCTTTTTTTTTTTTTTTTGCATGGGCAGGCACCAGGAAGCAAACCCAGGAAGAAATGCATTTTTAAACCCAACCTTTTGAGATACTATAGCTTATGTTCTTTCTAGGGTATCAAACTATCTGGGATGCCATTTTCTTACACTGCCTGTGCTTGAAACTTAAAATTTAACAAAGAAATGTCCAGATTTAATGAGTCAAAAAGGAGGAAAAATCATCTATTGTTCCCTTGTTGAAGTTAGAAAATATTTCTCGGAAGACTCTTTCTGTAAAGTGGTATAATCAATAGCTGAGCAAGAATCTGTCAAAATCATCTGAACATCTGATATCTTCGTAATTTCCCCAATGGCAAAGAAATAGTGTCTGGATAGTGATCTCTCTTGACTTGCTCCAACAGAAACCAAGTTCTCTAATAACTACTTCCTTTAATTTGAAATAAGCATAAAGTTAATTTTTATGCTTACAGTGCAGAGGCGATTGAAAACATTTAGGGCTTTTGTGTAATGATAGGGATCAAAAATCTCATCCTTGGTATACAAATATTTTCCCTGTAAGTTGTACAAACTGAGAATGTGGTCTCCTAATTAAAATAACCATAATGTAATACTACATGCCATCTTTTCTCCAGGAACATCTAATCAACTCCACGAGCTGTATCTAAGTGAGTTGAGCTGCATTTCTCTGAAGCCACATCAGTATATTATTTTTAAAGGTGCTTAAGTATTTTAAAGGTGCTTAAGAAAAAGAAATTTCCTCATGGTGAAGTAGTGAATTAGATGTTACTGGAAATAGATCTTGGGATGGTATCCTTGGGCCTCTGAATGGAGCACCAGGTTATTTATTTTCTTCTAAAGGGAACCTTGATTCTCAAATCATGCATCATTTTAAGAAGTTTTATATATATATATATATATTTTTTTTTTACTGCATCGACTTCATGAAAATGCTATAAGGTTATAATTTTTAAAAGAAATCTTCCTTTAAGAGCATTTTAAAAGGAACTAATTTAGAACATAAAGTGCATTTAGGAATTGAAATTAAAAACAATTTCTTTTTTTAACTCAAAATTTCCTGTGGCAAACTGCTTTTGTGTTCATTAAAAAAAAAAAGTCAGCATAAACACAGACTTCAGAGAAAATGAAGAATATCCCCAAATATGGTCGATCATTCAAAACTCAAGAAGAAGAACATATTTATCATGAGAATTTTCAGAACAATAGGACAGCAATTATGGGGAGGAAGTGGGAGATCAGAATAAGAATTTGACGTTCAGCCCTTTGGGACTTTCTGTATCATGTACTTGAAAAGCACTTTGCTCCCATCTTTGCCTCTGATCGAATAATAGAAAACATCCGTGCTTCACATATACAGATGAACTATTTTTTAATTCCCAGGATGCATGCCAATGAAATAAGAGGTTGCTTACAGTTTAGCAAGATGAGCCCAGGAAGGGTTAACTCTCCCTTAGATATCTGCATGCTAAAGTTGAGCCTAGTATCAACCTAAGCAGTAGTCCTTATCTGATTTCCCTATACAACCAAATTATTTTTTCTTTAATATCATTTGTGGTTAGGACATTTGTGACCCACACTAAGGAATAGGCCAGAGATATTAGTGAAACTCTCTTAGGCACTGTTGAGGGCAGCAAAAAACGCAGTAAGCAGAGCTTAGCAACGAGCTAATGCTGTGACCCAGCTCTGTTTAGGGCACTTCGGTGAGCATTTCTATTGAATGGGCTGTAACACCATTTCTCAGCACTGTCCTTGCTCAACCCTTTATACTCTCCATGATATGGCTCCAAATTACCTTTCCAACTTCATCTCCCATCTCATTCTACATCTCCAGTCCTTACTGTTGTCTTACCACTTTCTGAGCACAAACAATCTTTTACGTCTCTGGGACTTGGCTTCTTTTCCTCATTCCAAGTTCAAATTTTAATGTCCTCCTAATCATAATCCACCTATACCCATCTCGGTGGATCAAAATTCATCTTATTCTCTGTTGTTACTCAACTGGCAGATGTCTTCTTTTCCCTGGAAAGGTTAATCCATACTTATTCTTTGTTGTATTACCACGTACCTCTCTCATCTGTTTCTTTGGTCAACAGGCTTTATTGTTATACCATGTACTATGTTAGGATGCTAGCAGTGCTAGGCAGGATAAAACATTGTATTTGCCATTCATCTTTGTAATTCATTGTCAACAATGTGTTTACTTCTTCCATATCTTAAACAACTTTCTACAATTAAGTTTCCACTTTTATTTTCCATGTTCGTGAGTTCATGTGTAAATCTCAATGCAGTCTTAGGCATTGGCAATGAAACTTAGCACTCTGTTAACTAAGAGTTATGATTTTATAGAGAATCATGTCATCTTAGGGCTAGAAGGAACTTTAAAGGTAATCTCCAGTATCATATCTAACAGCAGGAAAACAGGGGCATGGGAAGGTGACTTGCTGTATGTCTCAGATTAAGTTACTGCCAGAACCAAAACTAAAACTGAAGTTTTGGGTTTCCTTTCTGTTCACTCTAACCTATGCCATCAATGGGTAGTTGGGTCACATGTCATCATTAGTATAAATGACAAATCATCCAACACCTCTGATTAAATTTCTTTGTATATTATTTTTTTAGAAATGGGTCAGTGCAGATAAAAACATGACAAAGAGCATCACCTTCAAAAGAGAGCAAATGCACTCATGACCATGTGAAATTATCTGCATTATTGAATGAAATTCTATGATAATACTAAACTGGAAAGATGAATATAATATTTTATATTATATATTATATAATATAAAATTATATTATATTAATGTAACTAATTTCATTTTAAATAGGTCAAACATTAATAATCTTCATAATAGTAGGGATGCAAGAGGACAGTTTGAACACTTGGATTTCTGAAAGACCGAAGATAGAAATATATAAACTTAGTCAGTGATGCTCTGTAGTGCCAGAGATGTTATGAAGTTATTTGTGGAAAATAAAATGTAAATGGCTGAGCAGGATTATGAGTACTGTGTCATTATAATACTTGGCATGTGCTGAATCACAGATAATCAGTTTTTAAGATAAAATATATAAATTCAGTGGAAGTAGAGAAAAAATTCTTTCCTGCCTCATGGATCTCACCTTGGTTCACATTGAAAAGAGAAAGTTCATTTAGTCCCATTTGAAGCACTGAATTCAGTGTTTGAATATTCCCTTATGTAATATAGGGGACTTTTTCCCTAATAAACAGAAGATACTATAACCGAGAAGTTAAGATAGAAGGAATGATTGCAATTAATGTATTATTGTATAGATATACCTTTTTACTTTCTAGTAGATTACAGTAGAGGTAAATACTTGAAATCTTTAGATTGTAATCCAGCTGCCTTGATCTCTGATAATGATTGTATAGCCTTTATCTTGTGCCCTTGTGATTGTAAAAATCTTGTGATTCCCATATTATCGAAACCCTTTTCAACATGAAAAAAGTTAGAAGGGGCATAACCGAAATATCCCTAAAGATTGGGAGAGGGATCAAAGGAGAAGAAGTTATTTAACAAAGAAGTTAGAATCAATGAGTGTTACCTACTGGATTATTATTTTGACATTTCTTTTTAGTCTCCAGAGTCTTGGAGCACCTAGAAGAAAAACCTGAAATTGTGTAACTGTAACCCATTCCAAACTTTGAAATCTATCCTATAACTATGTGTTTAAATGTACTTTGAAATGTATTGCTTTTATGTATATATTTCACAATAAAAAACAAACAAACTTGTGACTAACCTTCACTTGTACCCATTTTATCCGGTTTTTCAACTTTAGAGTCTTGCAATTACTAAAGAGAGCCCTAATGTTGATTAATAAAGAGTCTTGGGTCAGCCCAGAACTAACCTACCCCAAGTTCAAAGTTATTCTAATAACCGAAACTGGGTCTTCCCAAAATGGGGCCATCTGACATGCCCAGAAGCTTAGACTTCAACTAAACGTCTCCTATATGTCATTATAATACTAAAAATCATGCCCATCATCATACCAAGGCCACCATTTTCTTACATATATTCTGTGACTGAGCATGTAATCAGTTTACACATGTCCAATAATTAAATCACTTCTAATTACATCATCTAGGGCCACTGTGCTCATCATCCTAAAACATGCCCATTTTTTTAATGCCTAAAGGTATCAGAATTACTGCAGTTCAGAGAGACAGTTTGGGACCAATCGGCCATCTGATCTCAGGTCAGCTGAGCTCCTGCTTCTTGCCTAGCAGAATAAGCTTTTTCTCTGAAGTCCCGGGGTGTCAGCAATTGGTCATTTTGAGCACATGGGCAAAAAAATCTACCACGTTTGTCTGGTAACAATATGAAGTGATTATATAAAGGTAAAAAAGACTTGAAGGCCTAGAGATGAAAATTTAACTGAAACTTGTCATGATAGAGTCACATTTTTAACGTCCTTTGCATTGTCTTTCCATTGTCTCTCCTGTACTGGGCCCATCTACGTTGTGCCACTTCTAATAAGATTTGTGTCTGAGGCTCTGATTTGACTGCGTCAAAGTACATTTTTTAAAAAAATAAAAAATAATGACATACCAATTTAAAACAAGCATATGTTAAAGATTTATTTAACCCATTAACTGAGGAAAACTTCGGATGGAAAAGGTGGAGGGGGTGAAGTCAAGTGGGCCGTGAGGAGAGACACACTGGAATACATCCCCCAGAAGTGTCTTTTTTCTAACATTATACATAAGCCTGCAGCCCAAATTCAGCCCACCACATTTTGTAAAATGCGGACTTGGCCATCCATTTACATATTGTCTGTGGCTGTTTTCTAGCGGTTTTTTTATAAGGGGTTCATCCTAGGAAACCCTAAAGATAGCTTGGGTGTAAAAGACACCTCAATCTTTTCCTCCTAAATATAGGGTCTTCTTTGGGGAAGGCAAAATTAAAAGTGTTATCAAAGAACATTTGGGTACTTATTGAATCACTAATATGTGTGCCTGGAAACAATGAATGGTCATAGTTTGAATTGAGAAAACCACACAATTTTAAGGAATCTTTGCTTTTTTTTTAAGAAGCAAAGCATGCCATGGTCAGCAGAAAGCACAGGAAATTATTCAAGTTAGACAAAGAATCTGTGCTGTCTGGTTGGATTAAACAGAAGAATAATCTTTTATATCTCTTGTAAAAGCAAACTGAATTCTTCTATAATAAATATTTATTTCAACAGAGAAAGTAAGACATGCTAGTTTTGCATTAGTATAATATTTGGCAGTAAATTGTTTACAAGCATTTTTTTAAAATGATCTTTTTCAAAAGTCCATCAAAACTGAGAAAATTTCACTAACATTTTTAAAACATAAGATTGCTTCTTTTCAGACTCATTATTTGCAATATTATAATCCAAGGTGAATGAAGTTCCTTTTGTATACTTATTCAGTTTTCTGTGTCAGTCCAAGTTCTATTCTTCATCATCTTCTTGCACATTTTGGAACAGACATTTTACTGGAGAACAAAACTATTCTCCTTTTTCATAAGCAAAAAGACATTTTAGATATAGTTCTTTGCCATGGTCATTGCTCGTGTAGATTCAACCACCCACATAAACCATAATTTTTAACCAAACTCACCAATCTTTCAGAGAGGAACTGGAAAGTTGGTGTATGGTCACTGACTGTTACATACAAGCAACTCAGCAAAGCTTGCACAAATATCTTATAAGAACCCCACAGCCAAAAGCATCTCTTTCACAACTTTGTAGAAGGCTAAATCACCACGTTCATTAAAATGACCCAAAGGTATAGTCATTTTATGGCCACATAAAATAGAAGATGGCTGTAGGATTTTTATAAAAATCTTACCAGGGCAGGCCACAGTGGCTCACCAGGCAGAGTTCTCACCTTCCATGCTGGAGACCCGGGTTCATTTCCTGGTGCCTGCCCGTGCGAAAAAAAAAAAAAAAGTAATGACCAATATTTCAAAATTCTACCTTTGTTTGAAATTATACAGATATCCATAGATTTTAATTTATTGGTTTAGTATTGATAAAAGGTCTTAAAATTAATAAATTTAAAATTTTATAAATTATGCATAAATTGACACAGTAGAGGACAAAATTACAGTTGAATTTATAAGTTAATATAGTTGAAATGCATAATTTTATATTTTCTTAATCAAACATTATATGGAAGAAATGTTAGTTTCGCTTATAATTAGTGTAAGAAATTGAAGTTAAGATTAGTCTCTTCATGAGAAATCCAGATCTTAAAAGTTAAATTACTTATATTCTCTATTCTGATAAAAACAAGGAAAAGACATTCAACTTTTTATAAAGTAAAATTACCAAAACTAATCCAATTTATCTAAAGGCTTGCATTGATTCATATGTAAAAATGATTCTGAGTAGTACTTTCTGTGAGAAATGCTTTTTTTTTTCCTGAAAAGACCAACATTAGTCTTTTCTAAGTGCATTAGAGTGCAGTTTGTTTTCTCAGAATCCTGGGAATATTAAATTTATGCAAGTAATTTAGTCTCTATAAACTAATTAGACAAGACTTCTTCAATTTAAGAGTGACTTTATAATCTAATTGAGACTCTTTAGAAGTAGGAAAATATTTCATTCTCTTATCAATGACCCATAAAGATTTTTCTCAATTAAAACGTCACATGCAGGACTTGCAGCTTCAGTTCTACAATCCCCTGCACAGGACACTAGAAAATATGGAACATGCAACTCATTGATTCAGATCTCAAAAGGTTATTCTCCAGTCCAGTGGAAATGGAAAATTTTCTTCGTTGATTTGAGCAAACAGCACAGCAAACAATATAGATCAATTAACCGTATTCTCTGTCCTCTCTGACCCAACACAGAATTGATCTCCATCATCCTAATAGAGATAGTCAAGTGGCCCAACATAAAACCAGATTAGCAACTGTAATTAGCCCCAATGGGGAATGATCCATAGACAATGTGGCCTTGTTTGACCTAGTTGTTGAGTCCCCACCAGTCCCAGGACGCGGCTGCTTTACATACATGTCTTACACACAGAGGTTCTTGCAACCACATAATCAAGACCAGCCGTGGGGCTCAATAGCCATTTAAAGAACAGATAGACTGGGCCAAGAGTCAGACAACAAAAGAAACAAAGACACTAAGTCAGAAGAAGAAAACAGAGACCAGCGAAGGTAAAATTTTATTGCTTCTTGTGATTCACTCCAGAAGCCATTTCTTGGACAATGTGTGTAATTGCCTCCAAAAGGTGAGCTCACTTGCGTGTCTCAAAGGCAAAGTCCAAATCTGTCAAACTATAATTTTCAAAAGTGAAATCATGATTCATACAAATACAGAGCAAGCACATGTTAAAGACTGATTTAACTTACTTGATGAGGGAACCAGCAAGAGGTAAATCTGTTTCAAAGGAGAACAGGTTATATGTGTATATACATATATATATATATATATTTTTTTTTTCCAGCAAAGGTATATGAAACCATTTTGTAAGTTACAGACAAAACTGTTTAATGTCCAACAGGACGATAAAACTAACCAAAAGATTTATCTTTTCTGTATTGTACAAAAATCATTTACACCTCTTCCAGACACAAATCTAGTAAGTTAACTTGTAACTTCTTAAATGTGGGCCAAATCAGTAGTAAATATCAGGTCACACAAAGGTGTATTTCTCTATATAATCCATCAGTGAGTCTCCTGGATTTTGGTTCAGTATATCATTGAAGAGATATACAATCTTTGTTTCATTTCTAAATATTAAATAATTTTTAAAAACTCTATATTTTAAATTTCTATATTTTATATGGATATTAGATGTATCTATATTGAGAATAGATAGATATTCTCAAGGAATTTTGGAAATTTTTAGAAAAAGTAGGTTGTATAAATTTACCATTTATCTCTCTTGGTAAGGCTAGGGAAAAAAGAGAGTTTTAAGACTCATTCATCTAAAGGCTCTTCAGTGACAACTGGAGAATTATACTATAGTCATCTGTATATAGTAAAGTTCTTCAGTTGGGATGCCAGTCAGTGTCATCTCTATATTCTGCCATGGTCCAACAGAATGCCATGTACATAGAATTTCTCGGTAAGTGTTAACAGCCTTTTCGTGCTTCTTAGTCATTCCTTTTACTGCTATTCCACCATATCCCACTACTCTTCTGAACAACCATTCTTTTAAAAACAAGACTGAAAAGAACAGTTGTCTATGTGAAGCTGATGTGTTACCAGTAAGCCTTGGAAGAGACTGGCTATTTCTCATACTATGGGGGAAAAATGCCTTTTCTGGGCAGTGCAGCTTAGGAGAGAGAGTAGAGACTGTGTAGTTAGTTAAGCTTCAGTCCAATTCTAGCTCTGTAACTTAAAAACTATGAGAATTTAGGCTCATACCTTACCTCTCTAAGCCTCATTTTCCTTCCTTCTGCATAATGAGAATAATAATCAGTTTCATCACATATTTGCTGTGACAATCACATTAAAATAATTACATATAGTAATATCTAAGACATCTCGATCAATTCATTACACATAGGAGGCCTTCGATAAATGGCAGATAGTTGTATTACAAGTTAGTGTTCCTAAAGCTAATTTTTAAAAATAAGACTGAATAAATCATTAGATTTATTGGATGTTGGATGTGAGTGTTTTTCATTGGCCACCCTTCAGGCTGTTAGATCACTACACCCGATTAATGTCCTCTGGAGAGTTCCACCCAAAGTTACTGCACGAAACTATTTAGTCAATATTTAGGCATCATTTGAAAAACAAAACAAATCAAAATTGATCTTCATAAACCAAACATTTCAAAAATTGCCAAATTATTAAAATGATAAAATAAGTCACAATGAATGTTTATAATAAAATACCAGTGCCTTAATATCCCTTTATGCAAAGCAATCATTCTCCAGGGAACTCGAAATTTCTAAAGAAAATAAATTGACATAGGGAAAAAAAATTGGTTCCTAAGAAGCACTTGATAAATATAAACTTTTTCCCATCCTAGCCTCCTTATCCCTTTTCCCCATAAAGGCAAATTAAAGGGAATCTTCAAATTAAATAAGGAATTCTGAAATTAAAATTACAATAAAGTAAATTTGTCAAAATTGAAAAGTCAATGATGTCATTAAAATAGAGTGTATTTTGAACTTTTCAAATTACATCTGTATGTTATTATCTAAGTTTGGCTTGTTTTCTTGGTTTATACTCCACTTCTTTGAGCCTCAAATTTTAGAAAGTATTCTTTACAAATGATCTCCATTTAATGTACTAGCTGTTACCACTGAATACCAAACATATCATCTGCTATTTCTCCTTTAGAGTAATAAACCACTTTCATGGATGGGAAAGAAAAGTTGTCCTTGCAATTCAGTTCTTCTTTACCAACAAGTTGGAAAAAAAATTAAGATTTCTGAAGCACTCCTGGGCTGCATATATTAAGATTAGAACTAAAATTGTGGGAATAAGGAAGAAGGAAGGTGCTTAAGGACTGTGAATAACAGATAGCCTGACAGCAAGAAGAAATGACCAAAAGAAAAGGCTAAATTTTGTGTGTGTGGAGGCGGCTATTTGTGTCTGGGACCATAAGTAAAATGGGACTACAATCCTACTGTCTCACTAGCCCTTAAGGGAATTGCTGAATATCTCTGCATTATAAAGCCTATCATTTATAATATGACCCTTTTCTGTGTTCTGTGTACCCAAATAGAGAAGATACTGCATATGTCAGAGACATTCCCATCAAGAAACTGTTGTAGTTCAAAAAGTTTCAGGTAACTTGAAAATATGCCCTTTCCCATTATATTTCATGTCTCAGCGATGCAGGAAGACTAATCAATATTTACTATTTGAAATATTTCCATAGAAGACATTAATAACTTTGACATAAATATTTTACACATACTTCAAATTCTGATTAGTGGAAAAGAT
Source organism: Tamandua tetradactyla (assembly GCF_023851605.1). NCBI lineage: Eukaryota > Metazoa > Chordata > Mammalia > Pilosa > Myrmecophagidae > Tamandua > Tamandua tetradactyla. Next base: position 84,728,729 of record NC_135328.1, on the reverse strand, counting down.
AACATTGCATTTGGCTTTTAATAATAATATTGAAAAACAAAAATCCTAAAAGGCGAAAATGAAAGTTCTCTGAACTGCTTATTTTATATTTTACTTTCAGTTGTGTGCTGGAGCCAACTCCTACGGGGTGTATGTCCTCTTAAATTTCAGGGAATTTTGTGAGCTATTTGTTAGTATTTTTAAATTTGTTAGTATTTTTAAAAGTAATAAATACTCAAAACTCATAACCTCCTAATTGTTTTACTACATTTTATGATCATTTATCTTCTTGAAGTTTTTTATATCCCTCTTACCTCAACGGAGAAAATACGAGATAAAGTTGTGCTACAGCTGTACTCTTACCAACTCCAGGTATGTGACATCACGTGTGACATCACATTGGCAGCTTGACATTGGCCATTGTAGGAGTATTTACACAACAGAAATTGGAATAAATCAGAATTTGATTTTTTATTTTGTTGATTTTCTAAATTTAAGAAAGTCATGGAGAAAATGTTAATGCAGATTAAATTTTAAAATGTGTATTTCTTTAGTTGTTACATTGTCAATAGCACAAAAAAATATGAGGAAATATTCAAGTATTTAAAAACTATTATGCAATCCAGCATAGAAGTTGCTCACATCACTGAAGAACTAGCAAAATTCCACTATAACTGGAACTGAAGCTGAAAGAACTTTCAGTTTAATGAACATAATTTGTACAAGAACAAGAAATAGTTTACCAGTAGATCTAAAATCAGATTTAATTACATTTCTTGGGAAAAAAGCAGATTGGGACCAACTCTATTTATAGTGAAGCCATGGTTGTACTGCTGTGGATATGAGTTCATAAAAAAAAAAAAGCATTCTGTGAGAATCAATTGGTTATAGAAAGTTTACAGTAAAAGGTATGGTATTTTTTTTTATTATTTGTGAATTGCACACCTTTTTATCATTACCATTTATATTAAGCACATACACACAAATATTTTCCTAAGGGAGCAGTTTGTTAAATGTTCACCAGCATAGCACCCTGCACCCTCGTGTGTCAGCACAGCCACTAAACATCCCAGAGGGCACATTCCCAAATCCTAGTCTTCATGTAAAAATACTGTTTTCTGTTCTAAATTGGAAAAATGCACATGCAAAAACTTTATAAATTAACAGGAACCCTTCTTGTCTGGTTTATGTATGTAAGCCTCTCTGCTACAGGCCCAGGGTAAGTACTGTGGGCATTCTTGAGGGAAGTCCCATATTTTGTTAAATTTGGTTCAGGAGATTTATAGACTCTTGCATAAGCCAAAACTATATTTTGCATATGTATGTTAAAAGCACTCAGGGAAACAATTTTCACTGTATTAGAACATGGAAAAGAAACTGACATCATAGGCATCTAAGTATCAATTGGAGCCTGATGGAATGAGACTGGAAAATCTGCACGTTCTACTTTAGGCATCCCAGAACTCACTAGCAGAAACCGTATGGAACTTGCAAGCAAGCCTGGTGGCAGGAATTTATGGTTAAGATTCAGGGAAGTCACGTGTGTCCCTTTTCAAATAAACCAGATGCAGCTTTCTAATTTTTCAAAACAACATCAATCCGTCAGCTGTGCTGATGACAGTGTTTTTATGTAAGTAATTTAGTCTTTGGGGAAATTACTCTTCTATAAGGTTTTGGGAAAAGAGTGAACTCTTAGTTTTGGTTATTGTTTTAGTTATTGTTTCATTTCACATATAAACAACATAAATGGAGAAAGACAAAGCTGACTGATTAAAAAATGGCATCTTCTGTTGCTCAATTATGAAGCAAATTTTGTTGTAAATTTTGAATTGGCTGAGAAAGTGGGGAAAGCTTTGGCCTAACAGCACTGACTTGTAAATGACCGCCGACTTTGCTCCTGCAATGTTACAAACCAAAAGCAGACTGTGGAAATGTACAATGTCTTCTCGGACTGCAGAGAGACTATAATATCCTAATGGATTCTCCGGGAAAACAGAGGAGTGCTTTATTAATAAGGCTATTAATAAAGCTCCCTGAAATTTAAGAATGGGTAGGCCAAAATTTTTCTGTGATAATCAAATTGAGAATGTGGTAAATTTGGACTCAAGGAGGTTATGCAAGGGGAACACGAAAACTGCTGGAAAAACAGTATGCCAAGCAACTTTATGAAAGTTCTTCAATTTAGTACATGTGTGTGCCCTTACATTTTTTTAGGTATATTTATTTATTTCGGAAATAAATATGGCTAAAAGGGCTTGCCAGAATTAAATTCTCTTCAACTGGTTACACATCTGAACAAAGCTGATTTTTTTTTCCTAATTAGAGAGTAGAGAAAAAGCAGTACAGTGATGGGTAACTCTAATCTATTTTCCTTCTTTCCCCCTTCCCTCATGTACATACATGGTTTTGCACTTACAAAGAACTTTTTCCCCCATCTAATTCATATTTCAGCTTGCTGGACATTTGGGACTTATCTTATGGAGCATGTGTATTTTGCAATAGGAATGCATAAGTAGGAGATGGCCTGCTTTTATCTGTTTGGTAGATGGCCATAAATAAAAGGTAAAAATATTGAGGGAGAACTTTCTGAGAGATAAGAGTACATATTGTTCTTCAAACTTCCATTATGACAAGATATAGTGAAAAAAGGACCCTATTTGGAAAATAAATTCAACAGCTCATGTGAACATTTCAGGACCTATGTAGGTGTGTTAAAGTTGGTATTCACATTTGTTTTAGAGCAGAGCACAATATGATTTTTTATTTAAACCCACTGATGAGAGCAAAAATTATTATCACCACACAATTTCTGATAAAGTAATTAAAATTCATGTAGAGCTCAAACTTCTGGCTTTCGCAATGAGTTTCCACCAGCTAAATCTTGCTGGAGCTACTGAGCAGCAAAATTGATTATACTCTTTCTCTTGTGGCCTGCAAAATTCTCTCTTAGCAGAAACAATTTAGTAATCAAATGGTCACAGGGATGACAATGAATCAGAGAATATGTTGAAATGAAAGGAAAGCATGAGATTATCTGATCTATAGTATCTTATTTCCAAATAACATTTTTAGTGAAACCTCAATACAAAAGCAGATACAGAGATAGATGGTTTCCGCATTTGGACTGAATTTTCGTTATTGGGTGGAAATTAGTCTTTGTTCACAGAACTGCTTTACTGAGTCCTATGGTCCACTGGAATGCAGAACAAACTGCATGATTCCTCTTTATGTATAAGGAGACTGAAGGCCTGAGTGCTGGGCCACTTTGTCCAAAGGTCATATGGGTAGATGGGGGCAGTGGCAGACCGGAACTCTGTACCGTGTTCCTCATACAACACCAGAGAAACTTAGTAACTCCCTGATTAATTGAAAATTCCATCATATTCTCTCCTTCTTGAGTTTCATTATACTGAATAAAAACCTTCATATTCTTTCAATATGAAACAAATTGTGGAAGAAAATGTAGATCTGGAAAAGTTTTATTATTTAGAATATTTTCTCTTTCACCTCATTTCAAAGTCTACTATAGCCTCAGTTCATCATCTGCCAAAAAGCAAAGGCAAAAAATTTCAGTATATTACCTAAAAGGAAAAAGGCTTTGGTATGCCACACTCCTGAAGCATGAGACACTTAGGTCAGGTATGAAGATGAACCACACAACAATAACTGCAGGACCAGAATGGAAGGGAAGAAGAAAAGAGAAAGTCATCCATATCTCTTTCAATCAGTCAGTTCAAACCACACTTCTTTTGGAAAATGTCTTGTTTGTTCCCTTTGTTCACTTCATTCCACCATGTGTTTACAGAACACCTGTGCTGTGCTAGTGCTGAGTTATCACCTCTGAACAGAGCAGTGTTTAGAGTGTGACTCACACCTTGAAGTCCACTTCCTTTTAGAGATAGTATCTCGTAATCTGTAAATTCAAGATAGGAATAACCTTGCACCAGTTACTCAGTGTGTGAATTCTGTGAATGAATGGAAATGGAATTATCTCTGGGAATGCATCAATGCTGAAATTATCTCATCCTTTCCTCTCAAGGGACATTTCACTGATCTAAAGCAAAGCTCAAAGGAGAGGTGTTCCTGATGAAGAGTTCAGTCTGAAGTAAAGTTGGCAATTCGGGCATTTACCCAATAGTAACTGAGCACCTACTATGTGCCAAGTGCCCTTCTAGGTCTTGGGCATAGAGTGGTGACCAAAATGGACCAAGTCCCCTGCATTCTGTGGCACTAATATGTTCATGGGAAGACAGTAAATAATAAGTAAACAAATGAGCAACATGATTTCAACTAGTCAAAAATATCATAGAGGAAACAAAAATATGAAAATGCAGCATAATACTAGACATGGGGATTGGATACCATGACCGATCAGGAAGGACATCACCAAGGAGGGGACACCATGAGGGAGGGTCTTCCAACTCTCCAGTATCCATGGAGAAAAGTCTGTGGACCTTATTAAAGTATTACTTTCAAGCTGGGACAAAGTTAATCTCTTCTTAATTGGTGGTTGGACTTCATAAAGACTGAAAGAAATGAATAGGAGTGAGTAAGGGTGGGGCAGCTACTAGAGACAGAAGCAACATTGTAATTTAGTTCTTTGATGGATTGCTCATACTTTCAAGGTTCATCGGTAGCATAACTACTCTTTAGTTCTAGGAGAAAGCAGAGTGAGGAAACCACGCCACCGGACGCCCTCTGTACCGTCTGCTTGGAGTTTTGGTCCCCTGCTCCCAGTGTGGACTGGCAGCCGTGTGAACTGGCTGGCCCGGCGCTCCCACAGAGGGAAGCTGTTTACTCTGACACTGGGATGACACAGGGTTAGACACCGTCAAATCTGTAATCATTATCAGCCAGATCAGCAGGCACGAACTGACTTGATTTCATCATTTTTTTTACCCCCAACAGTGGTTCAATGGCCTGTGAATGTTTTGCTTTCAGAAAAAAAAGAATTTTTTCTTTCAATTTAAATGAATCATTTCATGGTCAAAGGAAGCTTTGTTTACTTCATACATCTACTCCCCTTTTATTCTTATTGCTCAATACAGTTGAATAAATTTCATTGACGCAGCCACTGGGTAATGCAGACAAAAGTTGCACACAAAAAATTTATTCTATGGGTGTTTTAACCCTCAAATTTTGCAGTTGCAGAGAACTTGTATTATTACTATCTTGAGAGTTGAATTTTTCACTGATCCCAAAACTATGACTATTTCTAATAAGGTACGGAAGAAATGTATAATGTGGCTTCTTTAAGGAACTTACAGCTCAGAAGAAGAAAAAGTTAAAGGCTCCACAATAGGTAGCAATACAAGACAATACAGACCTAAGATATATCACAATATACAAGCTGAAAGTAACTTAGGAGTTAAGTGGGCCAGAGTTAAGTGGACCAGGGGAGACTGGGGTCAGTAAGTAGTGCTTGATGGGTGATGTAGGACTTGAAGAATGTGGAGGATTTGGAGAGGAAAAGAGTAAAGGATTTCACGTGAGAAGAATTAGAAGGGAACACGCTTTCTGGGTAGGGGCAGAAGTATCTTCATGGGACTGGGTGGGAATGTGAGCAAATTCAGCTGTGGTTCATTTGGGGAGCTGCTGGCAAATGGTCACATTGATAATTGCACAATGCTTTCAAAGGGCATAGTGGATTTTATCAGCTACAGATAACCCAACCAAAAAATTTTGCAAGAATTTGGCTCATAATGATGTTCTAGGCTTCTTCTCAGTGGGCCTAGGCAAATTGTTCATGATTTATATCTATTTGTTCAGTTACTTGTAACTTGAAGAGTCTGAGTATCTTGATGGTTTGTGGGGTGTGTGGGAGAGTTCGGACTTAATGAGGGCCAGAAAGTCTCCTACCTCACACAAAGTCATTGCAAGGTCACTGAGATGAGGCCACACGAGAGAAGCATCTTATTTAAGAAGACTTACTGAATTTACATCCTTCTATTCAAGTATTCCTCCTCAGAGAGAAATGATTTTCAGTCACCCTCTTTGCAATTTATTTTTGGTGTTTTTTTCCAGAGACAATAAGGAAGCCATCCAAGTTGTTTTAATATCCTAATAAATCTAAGGGCTTTAAAGTTAAACTTTATGCTTTTTATCTTTACATTTTTATAATTTTGAAACCTCCAATCTTACATCTACTGGAGTCATTAGTAGAAATTCCATCTTGCCAAATGTTTGTTCATCATAAAGTTCCCATTCAGTTATGGATTAACTCCCAACCAGGAAATATTTTTACAATATGATACATACTTTTGAAGACAATAGGCCCCTTTGAGTCTTTAGTTCTAGTCATTGAAAACTGAGTGCCTTTGATAATTCTAAAAACCCACAAATCTGAAGTGACCTTGGATTTTAAAGAGAGAATTAGTGTGGCCCTGTCTCTTGGGTTAAGACTCCAATGGAAGGGAGAGGAATCCGTTTTCAAACCATAATAAGTGTATCTAGGAACTCTAGTGGTCAAACATCACTGCCAGTCCAGGGACTAAAGTATTTATAAGGTTCATATCTATTCAATTATAAATAACTGGGGCAATCATGAGAGTTCTTGCCCACTCCGTAACCACCACCTGGATGTCAGCAAATGTTCTCATTGAACTGCAGGATCTACAAAGAGATTCTATATTGTGTCTGTGGAGGCAGATTTCTTGGAGGTAACTTAGAGTTATCAGAAGGACCGCATGACTACAGGACACTTACAGAGAAGTTCTGAGATCTCCCCACAGTCTCATATCCAATTTTGATTGGAAGCCCCTGACATAACTAAAGCAAATAATCATATTTACAGAAATATCTGTACATGTTTACTAGGCTGTAAATTAAATCAGCCTAGTGTATCAGCACCCTTTTGAACTCAAGGAATGTTAGATCAAAAAAAGAATAATAGATCAATTTGGTTATTTTTTTTTTAAACTAAAAGCATAATTCATCGTTAGGTTCCCATAGTCATAAAAAGCACAGTGGCTGTAGACTTAATTATTTTCTGCAGATTTCAGTTTGCTCATATGTAAAATGGGGCTAAAAATATTATGTCTATAGTATAGAACTGTTTTAGATTTTAACAACTGTTGAGCTTTTATAATGATACCTGACACATAAACAGTCAATAAATAGTAGCTTCTATGATGCTAATGCTAATGATTTTGATTCCTTAATTTCTACATCTTCCACTTCTCCCCACCTCTCAGCATCCACATAGGTATTTCCAAGTGAAGGTGCATAAACTATTAATCAGGTCAGGGAAAGAATAATTTTTTAGTAGAAAACTTGACATTTAATGTATTTCCAGGCAGCTTGGCTAGGGCCAGGGATGCAGTGGGAGATTTATCACCCCTTTTAAAGCCTAATGCATCTGACAGGAAGTGAGCTCTTTGATTATGGTTGGTTCCATCAGTCAGAGACTTTCAAAAAGATTCAGAGATCAAGTGCACTTATATTTTATTCTATGAATTTTAAATAGTGGACTTCAGCAGGCAGGATCCAGATGAATTGTGGGTCTTTCAAGTATGTTGACTGACTGCCATGTCTTTCCTCTACAGGTTAACCTCAGAGCCACAGATGTCAAGCTCATGCGCCAGTTGCTTGTCATCAATGAGAACATTGAGTCCATCAAGTGGATGATTGAAGAAAAGGCCACCATTACCAGCCGAGGCAGCAGTCTCAGTGGCAGCCTGTGCAGTTTACTGGAGAGTCAGAGCACCTCCTTACGTGGCAGCTACAATAGTCTACACAATGGCAGTGATGGGCTGGATGGCATTTCCGTGGGCAGCTATCTGGACACCCTGGCAGATGATGTCCCAGGCCATCAAACCCCTTCTGACTTGGACCAGTTCAGTGACAGCTCCATAATAGAAGATTCACAGGAACTGCACAAGCATCCTAAACTGGATTCTGAGTACTACTGCTTTGGCTAATTACCAGTTTTTTGCAGGGACTGGTGTGCAATTTACTTGTATTTATCCTTCTTCTCTGCTGCTATATTTTTGGTGTGATTTTTTTTAAAGAAGCTTATTTTGAAATTGCTTAATGGTATTTCTGTTGGTCCTAGTAATTCTCATCTGAACTGTTTTCTTTTTCTCTCTTACATCCCTATTTTTATTTATTAAAATGATTTTTCTCCCTTCTTTTACAGTGGCACAAGTAAAGTAGGGGGAAAGAATAAGCAATAATTCATTTTTTGCTTTTGTTTTCAGAGCAAGGGGTCAGGGATTACAAGAAAAACTTTGCTAACTTTTACAATAAACCAAAGTCTGATAATTCATTTTGTAGCTTGTGTTCTTAAATAATTAAGTTTACTCCTCTAGGAGATATTGAGGTATATTACTGCCTGCATATTAGGTTGAACAAACACTTGGAAGAAATTTAGGGATCATTTCTAGGACACAAGTTCCTTGGGTATAATAAACACTACTGTTAGTCAACCATTTCTAGCATAAAAGTCATTTGGAGGTTTCCAATTATACTGTAAAAAATATGTTCATCTCAGCCCTGAGCTCACTCTGTAAATTAGCATTTTGTCTGCAGTTTGTGTGAAAATACATATGACTTTCCAAAATTTCAAAGAATAATTGAGATTAGATACAAAAGTGGTTAAAAGTGAAGATGTCATAAATTTAATTGTATGTTAAGATTTTGCTGATATTTACTTGTCTTGTAATTCTGATAAGATGTATGTACACATACATACATATGGATGGATGGATGGATGGATGGATGGACAGATGTCTAAATAGTAAAGGACCAGTCTCATTCATTTTTGAAGTACAATATGATATTCTTTTACCCCAAGATAAATTAATAATTTCTTAATTTTCTGAAATGACATTCAAAATTATTATAATTCATGTACTGAATTAACATTAGTTTTGACATGGTATTAATCCTCTATGTTTCTTTTTATTTAATTATTCCTAATGATGGAATTTTTAATTAAGATTTCAAACTTTCTTTGCCATGATATTAGCTTGTGCACTAAACAATTTAAAATATGAATCAAAAAGGTTTCCTATTGGTAACTCACAAATGTCCATATATTCAAGGAGTGAGCCCAATATTTCCTTTCTTATGACTAACTTCTTACACATTTTCCAAATTAATTGTTTCCAGGACACATATTAATTGCCAATTAAAACATACCAAGGCCTATATTTTGCATTAGTCCTTTCCAAAAATTGTTTGATTTAATCTTCATCAGAACAGTCTCATGATGTGATCACCTTTTTATGGTTGAGAGAACAAAGGCCCTTAAAAAGTAGGTAACTGGGTCAAATCTCCCAAATAAGTGCTGAGGCTGGGATTTCAATTTATGTCTATCTGATTCATAACAGTAGCAAAATCAAAAGCCCCTTTAGTACCTATTTGGAACTGAATAATTAAATGTCGATGAGAAAGCAAATTTAAGACCATGACAAAAGAAAATAGTAAGCCAGCTTTTGCGTTTGAGTCCCTTCTTGGGATCATATGTCTGGAGGCAGTTTTATGCCTCTAGGTGAAGTAAGGAGTTGGCCACACAATGTTCCTAACATGTTTTCCACTTTCTGCTTACTTTTACTTTCAACTTAATTAGTAAAGAATGGTTTATTGGTTATTTTGTTTGTTTTTTGGCTGGAGTTGCCACAGATTGTTTACCAGATTAAAATCCAAGAGCCTGCATTATGATCTAGAAGAGAAAACATCTTAGAACCAGGACTGATGAATTTCAAACAGAGGCTAATGAAATATGTTAGCAAATATCACTGTTGTCATTGTAAGGAGAACATCCCAACAAGAGAGGCATGGGCAGATGGCAAGAGTATAGGGAAATTCTAAATTCTCCAAACCCCAAATTTGCCTAGTATGGGGCTTGCATATGAAAAATGATTTCTCAGATCAAAGATTCAGGTAGTGAACTTACACTGTGAATTCAAACTGGTACCATCTTTTATACCCTTCTTTTCTAAACAGCCTCCCCTACCTTTTGTCTATTCCATGTCCTCTACAAATTTCAAATCTGGATTTTACATGTAAAAAGGGAAAGAAAATCCATATGTTGGGAGAGGTTGGGGGATAGATGTCACCTATACAGTATATTTTAAGGAAACTAATGAATATTGGCAGAATACTTGAAAATGTTTATTAGCTTTAAGAATTTCTGTTTGTTGTATGTTCCATATTCCATTTTTCTTTGCAAAAGATAGTAAATACAGGTTCTATGATTTAAATATGTAGAGTCACACATAAGCCAATAGTGTTTCAATAGTTGACTTTCCTAAGAGCAGTGCAAAATACAGTTAAACAACATTCATTTCTAGCATATCCTTGGTCTCAAGAGAAGGAACACATCAGTGTCTCACTTCCAGCTAAAGAATTCCCATAACTGTTCTTTGACCTGGAGCATTTGATTGATATTTGATCTCTGTCAGCACCAAAGAACTGGGGTAAAAGTTAAAGAAAAAATGCCCTTCAAACTATTTTGACTGAGCTAAGTTGTAGTTTTCCAGAGAAAATGGAATTTTCCTCAATTACATTAATCCATTTTTATGGACTTGTCTATTTTTTAATGGGAGGAAAACAATTTGAAGTAAGAAATTTAGACAAATTATAGCCAGTGCAAACATTTTTAGTGTTTGTAAATAGAGGAAATCTTGATGACCAATTGAGAAGCCTTTACTAAACTTCAATGAAACTCTAAGATTTGTTCTAGTAGTCAACCCCAAATTGTATAACATAAAGTTTTAAGCATTTGTCAGCATTTAGTAATGCAACAGAGATTCCTTGTCACTGGTGAATTATAAAGGCACTTGGAGTGCCCCCCCACCCAGATAACTTTAATCAGATATTTGTATCTCCAATTTAAAAACATAATCATCTCTGTGATGCCAAAATAAATGATAATTGTGTGGTCCTCATGTTACTCGACATAGCAGCAACAGTTGACACATTTGATCACTCCTTCCTTCTTGAAGTACTGCCTTCACTTGGTTTCTAGGACACCACCCCCTTTCGGGTCCCCTCATTCCACACTGCCTTCTCATTCTCAGATTCCGCTGCTGGTTTCTTCTCATATTCCTGACATCCAAATGCAAGAGTGCCCCTGGACTGAATTTTGGCACAACTTCACATCTAAAATGGCTCCCCTTGGGGATTTTATCCAGTTTCACTAGTTTAAATGTCATCTATGTGCTATTTTTTCGTGGGCAGGAACCAAGAATTGAACTGGGTCTCCAACATGGCAGGCGAGAACTCTGCCACTGAGTCACTGTTGCCTGCCCTATCTATATGTTATTGATTCCTAAATATTTATCTCCATCCTAGGTCAATCCCATGGGCTCCCGTTTCTCATATCATCTGCCCCCATAGCATCTCCACTTGATGTCAGATAGGCATCTCAATTGAAACATATCCAAAACTGAATTCTTGCTTTTCTTTTGCAGTCTTCTCCATTTCAATAGATGGTGCCTATACTCTTCAATTCTCAGGCCAATTCTTGATGTTTTTCTTGATTATGCACTGCATACCCAATCTATTCTACAATTCCTGAGAGTTTCACTTTATTTATTTATTCATTTTCTGCATGGGAAGGTACCAGAACTCAAACCCGAGTCTCTGGCATAGCAGGCAAGAATTCTGCCTGCTGAGTCACTGCGGCCTGCCCCTCCACTTTAGAAATAGTTCACAGTGCTACAGATTCTCACCACGGCTACCACTCTAATCCAGGTCACCATCACTTCTCTCTGGGGCTATTGCTATGATCCTATCTTGTCTCCTTGTTTCCACCCTTACTTTCCCACAGTGAGTACTCAGCATAACAGTCAGAGTAGTCTTTCAATATACTAGTCCGATTTTGTCAGCCTCTGTTTAAACCCTGTAATGGATAACCATCTCCTTCAGAAAATAACTCATATCCTTACCATCAACTACAAAATCCAATGTAATCTGTCACCTTTCTGTTAGCCTGACTTCATCCTGTACTATTCTGTCACTCTCTTATTGTACAGCCTTACATCCTTGTCATACCTCAAAAGTCTCAAAATCTAAGCATGTTCATATTTCAGAGTTTCTGCCCTTAACATTTCCTCTTCCTGGAATGTGCATCTCTCAGATGTACATAAGTCTTGATTTCCCAGTTCTTCTTGGTCTCCAATCAGATGTCACCTTTTCTGAGAGACCTTCTTTCCGAGTTGCCCTGACACTCTCTGTCCTTTCCACCATGGCTTATTTTTCTTCAGAGCCCTGATCACCATCTAATGCACATTTTTGTGCATGTACTTCCCAGGCTCCCTACACTGGAATGCTAGGTCTATGAGAACAAGATATTTGTTTTGTTCATCGCCCTACAACTCTAGCACCTAGATCAGCGTCTGTCATAATAAATATTTTTGACAATAAATAGTTTTTGACTAAAGCAATTTTTAAATAATTGCTGACTGACTTCCATGTGCCAGGCTGTAACCACGCTAGGTTCTGGTGATGCAAAGATGAGAAAGGTGTGAATCCTGCCCTCTAAGAACTCACTTGTCCAGTAGGCACCTCTGGTAGGCAGAATAATGCCTATGTGTTAATCCCCAGAACTTGGAACTATATTACCTTAAATGGTAAAAGGGTCTTTGAAGGTGTGATTAAGGATCTTGAGATGCAAGCACTATTATGGATCATCTGGATGAGCCCAATGTAATCACAAAGGTTCTTGCAATAAGCCAGACACAAAAGGACAAATATTATAGGATCTCGCTGATATGAAAGAATTAGAGCAAGCAAATTCAGAGTCAGAAACTAAAATGCAGGTTACTAGAGACAGGGCGAGGGCAGGGAACGGGGAGTTAATTCTTAATTGGTGCAGAGTTTTTGTTTGGGGTGAGAGAAAAGATTTGCTAATGTTTAATGATGATGGTAACACAACATTGTGAATGTAATTATCAACACTGAATTATATATCTGAACGTGTTTAAAAGGGTAAATTTTAGGTGATGTAAATGTTGCTAGTACAAAAATTTAAAAAAGAAAAAAAAATGCCATAGGACTGCACAACACAGATAGTGGAACCTAATGTAAATTATGGAGTATATAGTTAATAGTACAATTGTAATAATGATGTCTCATCAGTTGTAAACAAAGGTACCATACTAATGCAAAATGTTAAAAAAAAAATGGGGATAGACACATGAGAACCCTGTATTTTCTGCATGGTCTTTCTATAAACCTACAACTTCTCTAACAAAACAAAAAAGAAGGAGACAGGAGTATCAGGATAAGAGAGAGAGGAGGAGGAGGAAAGAAGGAGGGAAGGAGAGATTTAAAGATATTACATTGCTGGCTTTAGAGATGAAAGTGGGCATGAGTCATGAAATGCAAGTGGCCTTAAGAAGCTGAAAAAAACAAGGAAACAGATCTACCCTAGAACTTCCTTAAGGAAGCAGCCCTGCTGACACCTTCGTTTTAGCCCAAAATGCCAATTTTGAATTTCTAATCTGTAAGATAATAAATTTATATTATTATGAGCCACTCAGTTTGTACTAATTGTAGTAATTTTGTAGTACAACCGACTATAAGTCTGCTGGGAGAGCATCAGTAAGACATTTATACAGATTTTAGTTCCTGGAAGTGAGGTTCTGCTGCAACAAATAAAAATGTGAATGTGGCTTTGAATTTGAGTAATGGGCTGGAGCAGTGTTTTGAAACCTAATAGAAAAAACTTAAACACACTGTTACTAGAAATCTGGATGTCAATGACTCTACTACAGAAAACTGAGAAGGAAGTGAAGCCCATAGTAGAGAAAACTAATACTGTCTAAGTCATTATAAACTGCTGTTAGAAAGGACATTAAATGCATTATTGGTGAAAGCTCTGAAAGAAAAGATTGTAAACTGGAAGAAAATTTAGCTGGGTCCTACAGTTATGTGGAAAGCAGACGTCTAAGCAATTAACTTGAATATTTAGATGAGATTGCCAAGTAACATGTTGAAGATATAGCTTGGCTTCTTCTGGCTGTTTGTAGTATGATGCAAGAGGAAAGAGAGAAATTGAAGGAAGAACTTAACCAAAAAGTAACCAGGACTGGATGAATTGGGAAATTTTCAGTCCATTCAGATTGCAAAAGATGCCAACATCAGGAGATCCACCATGAGGAAAGCATGCTCTGGAGAGAAAGCAAGGCTGTGGTTGGATGACCTTTTTACTAATGCCTCAGGAGGATCAACAGGTTAGAATACTCTGCCACAGAAACTCTCTTTGAAGAGATTAAGCACATGCCTCACACGTCTTCTCAGCCATCTCAGCAGAAGCCAAAAATAGAGATGGGATCCTCTAGGAAAGACTGATGGAGGAGCTTCTTGTCTAGCGGAGTGAATCCCTGTGACATAGACAGGACAGCCACAAGGTTCTTGAATGTTTCATACTAGCAGAAGCACTGCCAGATTGCACTGAAAGGGACAGAAGGAAAGCTGTTAGATTCCCAAAGTGCTACCAGCAGGAAACAGGCTGATAAAGCTGCTCAGCTTGAAAAAGGATGGAGCCTCCAAGCCCAAGGGGGGCAGATCATGAGTCCAGAGGACAGCGAGAGTTTCACAGGGAACCACAGATGATGATTCTCAGGCCTTGAAACCTAATGGAATTTTTCCTACTGGATTTCAAAATTGTTTGGGACTAGTGGCTGCGTTTCTTTTCCTTTTCTCCTCTTTTAAATGAGAATGCCTTTAACTGTTCTCCTATGCCTGCCCACAATTGTATTTTGGAAGCAGAAAACTTGTTCTTTGAGTTTCATAGGTCCACAGATGGAAAGGAATGGTGCCCCAGAATGCATTGTACCCAGATATCTCCTAGACCTGATTTAGATGGCTCGAGCCAATGAAATTTTTGGACTTAGAGTTGATGCTGCAATGTGTGGAGACTTTTGGAGATGCTGAGATAGGGTGAATATATTGGTCATGTGAGATGAAAATCTTTGGGGACCAGAGAGCAGATTGTGGTGTGCAGAATAATGGTCCCCTACGATGTCTGCCTCCTAACTCCTGAAACCCATGCACATGTTACCTTGTGTTACTTTTCTAATACATTGCCTCTACTGAAGTCTTTCTCTGCTCTGATTCTGTGCATTTTTACTGTGAAAAGAGAAAGTTTTACAGACAAAAAGGAATTGTGGATAAATTATAGGAGAAACAGTGCATTAGGATTTAGGCCAAGTGCTCACAGTTTTCACAAACCATGTTCTACTGCTATTCATATGGAACCAAACTCCTCCCTCATAACTTCATAAACAAACTTGATGAATAACGTGAATACATGGGGGCTCCCAAAAGGAAAGGGACACCACTAGAAGACTCCACTCAGGAAGGAAACCCTGAAAGTTGTATCTTGCTGAAAAGCACACAGCACCCTTAGCAGAGTGACATGCTCCATATTACATAGACTGGTCAAGCATGTCTGTCATCTCCTCCCAGCACACTAGATTAGAGGGAGCTCAGTCATCATTTGAAACTGGGTATTTTAATTTCCACAAGGTAAGAAGTTTCCAGCATTTTTGCTTATGTCTTTAGCAATTCTAATGGCTTAGTCAGAGTTTTCTGTCATCTTCAGATGCTTACTACTTGATGGCAACTTGTTTGAAGAGCTGTTGAACTTTAAATCCCTCTTCTCTACTGTCAAAATGGTTGTTAAAAAAACTCTACTTACAGTCATCAGTTTAAAAAATGCATTTTGTAACCAGTAGCAATGCCTCCTTTTCTCCCAGTTTTAAGTACCACCTGAACCACAGTCAATACAACAAAAAATTTCTAAAATATTTGTATTCCCTGATGGTGGAAACACATGGTTCTTACACACATGGAGTTTATAATCTAAGGAGGAATAAAGATAGACAGGCAAATTCAGTAAAGTGGAATAGTTGCTAAATAAGAACGGTGGTCTAATGAGGAAAGAGATATTGCTGATTACTACAAAGTCAGTAAAATGTATCATTGCAAAATTTCAAAAGCATGTTTAGGAAGGTTTATTCTATTCACTATTTCATTATTAACAGAGATACAGCCTAATTAAGTTATCTCTGCCTAAATCTTATTCACCAGCATTAAATTGTGTTTTGATCCTGGATCATTTACTGTGAGAACTATTTAAGATGTTGCAAATAAATAAATTGTTCTAGGTTCATCATTGGAACCCTTGTTAACACAGCATTTATCTGTTACCTGTTCTGAAGAGATGGATTTATTGAGCAGAATCAGTGTAAATTCAAAAGGAAATAAAAATACCTATAACTTTGATTAATACTAGATATTGAGAATAAGATCCTGCAGCACATGGAATTGAGAACAGCCTACTCCACTTGGAGAGTCTGATGACTTCAGGTACAGTAGAAAATCCATGCTAGGCAGGATTTATATCCTAGGTAAGTCTCTCTTTCTCTTATTTATGTTTATAGAGGGATTTTAAGGTCAATGGGTAATATTTTTACATAACAAATTAACGCAGAAGCAAGACAGTGCTAGTCTACCTTGTCTTGGATGAGCCTTAACAGTCTCCTGATGCCTCTCTTCTACCCCACATCCCTCATCAATACCTACTTGAACATCCCCAGGGCCAGAGAACTCACTTCTTTTTTCAAACACATGCAGGCAATCTTTATTGTCAGGCCATGGGAACTGTCTAAATAAGTGATTATACATTGCTGCAACAAGTATATCAGGAAGAGGTAGCATGTAACTGACAAGATAATGATTGTCATAGCATCTAGATTCCCCACTTCCCCTCTGTGGAACTCTCTTCTTACAGGAGGCTTGCTCCCCCGATGTGCCCTTTTTTTGCCACACATATATTCAACTTATAGCTTCTGTGGGCAGAAATCACTCTATAACATAACATTCCCATATAGGATTCTCAATGTTCTCCAGTGTCCTGTGTCTAAGCTCTGTAACTTTATACAAAATATATATTTAACTCTCTAATTAATTGAGGCAATGAATAATTGGTTCTACATTACCATTTTGATTCACTTATTCTCGGTTCAGGGCAATTTTCTATTGGAAGGATAAGAATTGAAGGGATTGCTCTTTGTACCCACAAATTTGATTATAGTTTTTGAATTATGCCCTGAGAAATTATTATGTTGCCTTCTTCTGACTATATAATATGTAGTCTCTGATTTCCAGGCAAGCTTACTTTTCCCAGAGCCATTCAAAGTCACCATTCTAGATCCAGAATTATCTAGAGCCCAAGTTGCTTTTTTGGGTTATTTTAGCTGCTTAATAATCATGTTATATATAAAAATATACTTTTCTTTTCTGAGGTAAGGGTGAGTCTATCATTAATTATAATATGGAAAAAATAATCAACAGGAATATGATTTGTTTCAAATTTCGATGGAATTTAAAACACTTGCAAATGCCATTAATAGTACACACAAAATTGTACTCACGAATATGTGAGGAATTTCCTTAGGAATTAAGATATGATGGTTGTTATACTTCCTATATGCACCCAACTATTGGCCCTTTTGCAGGCTTATTTCAAGTCCTCTTTACAACAACATTGGGAGATAGTATAATTTTTTTTTCTTAGTAATAAAGAAAGTGAAGATCAGTAAGTTTAACTGAATTACTCAAGTAATGGTCAAATATAAGATTCTAATTAGGATTTTCAGATTCCAAAACTTCTTTGATAGCATGAAGATTATAGCACAGAAATACTGTATTTGACTAGAAGTGTCTTTTCTAGTCCTGAATGTAGCAAGGAGATTTGTCTGCCTGTAGTTATGTCATACAGCTATAGCCTACGTCCTTTGGCTAAGGTCACATATCATGTCATCTGGCTTGGAAGGCTTAAGTTCAGTTCTTCAAAGCAGTAGGAGGGTTTCCCAGGATAGGTGTGGGAATAAGAAAAAGGCATTATCCAGGGTGAGAGGAGGAAGGAGACAGGACTGGATTTACACAGGGCTTGAATTCCTTGCACGGCAAGATGCAGTTTCTATTTCTTGACATGAGTTTTATTATCAATGCATCAATCTTAGGTTATCTCTGTGTTATCACAGTTATCATTGTTTAAAAGTTCAGTAAAAGTATGCTAACCAACAGTTTTTTCCAAATCTTCTTAGCTATCATAGTGGATTATTTTTGTGTAACGTGCTTAACCAAAGGCCCGGCTAGGCAAACCAGTGCAGGGACGGCATCATATCTACATATATTTATGAGTGCTAGTTAAATTCCAAACATTGCCCGAAGTTGGCATTCCTTCAATCCTTATCACCGTGTGCAGGGCCTGTTTGTTCAATGTGGGAGGAAGAATTTTCAGAGCCTGCATTATTTCATTCTTTACTAATGAAGGTTCATGTACCAAGGGGGAAATGCATACATTCTTGATGATTTTAGATTATTCTCTGAGTAATTTACTACAATTATTTTTACATCAGCCAAAAACTCCTATAAATCAAATATAGTTCTAGCAATCAACTCTGCATTTTTCTCCCTTCACGAAGAGGGATATATGTGAGAGTCAGACGATCCCTTGCTCCTTTATTGCTGAAGCATTCCAACTCCTTGCCATTTTACCTCCCTCGAAGCATTATTTTTGTGGTTTTTATTGAAAAGTCTATGAAAACTTGGTAGTGATGGTTCCCTCAAGCAATTTCTAAAAATTTTTCCATCATTAAAAACTGAGTGAAGTGATAATATTCTGCTGGACCCTTAAAAATCTGTCAGGGCTGCCAGAGGACATGTAAAACAATCCCTCCTTTTGCAAATGAAAATGAGGCTCTTTTGGGGTGTCTTGTATGATAGACAGTGTGGCCAAGCTATCTTTCTAAATTACGCTTTGGAAAGTGATCTGACCCACGCTGTGTTAGAGAGTGAATGGCCCATAGATTTTTAATAAACAAAACAAAAAAATAATGACATATTTAAAATACAAATAATTTAATATAAAAAGAAAGAAACGGAAACTATTACATAGCTCACGTGGTCATTCACCTACAATTAGAGGGGCAGTATGAACTGTAAAGGCTCTGGTTTTAAAGTGTCTTTGTTCTGTTAATTACTAGATATATGAACTCAGAATAAGTGACTTCACTTTTTCTTGCTTCCATTTTCTCATCTGTAAAATGGGCAAAATTAAAACGGCCTCACGGAACTATTTGGAAAGTGCTTGGAATACTACTAGCACATGGAAATGCATGATAAATTATATTATTATCATTATAATAAATATCTAAGAAAGAAATATGCTTTATATCTAAGAAATTAAGAAAGTCTCAACAGAGTGTTGTCTGGCCAATCCAATCATCTGTCCCATTCCCTTTCTCTCCTGACCATCTCTTCTATAAAGGTTGCAGAAGCTAATTATATTTGCAGCCACCCTTATAACTAAGATGACTAGAGGATAAAGTTTTGTCCAACAAGCCATAAGCAGAAATCTGGCAGGGGCTCTGGAAAGCCTTTTGCTGACATCAAGCTGTTTATATAAACCATTCCTGAACTCAAAAAATTTTTAGTTTCTCATATCCTTATTTCCTATGGCAGTTGTAAAACTCTTGCAGGAAAAGGCATTAAAAGTGGAACTTGCATTTTAAGACTGTTAGAACAGAATGCCAGCAGTGAATTAAACAAACTAAACACAGTTTGTTTTTTTGTTTTTTTCTGTGTACTCAGGGTCACCATAATACAGCTAATGAATCTGGGGACTTTTCTTTTTAAGGAAACAAATACATTTCTCTATAGTACATGCTTTGGAGTAATAGATCTTCAGAATGATGAGGAACTACTAAATTCAGGTTCTGTTTTTTCAAATGTAGTTTCTGGAAATCAACCAAAGTGCATACAGAATTCTTCAGACTTCAAGAAGGCTTTCTGCAACTTTATTAATTTGATGTCTCGAATTTCACTTGGGGCTATATCTTTTTTTAATAATGAAGAAAAATATTTGTATAATGTGTCATCTTCTTCCTCTAGGTCTCCTACAGATAGATAAATGGTGATGACTTACAGTGAAAGGTTTATTATAAATTGGGAAAAAATGATAGCCAATATAAGTAAAAGCAGAGTTAAAATATGTCATTCTTCATCCAGGGGTGAAAGTCTCCCTGGTAACTTGGGAGATGACTCCCAGGGGTGAATCTGGCCCTGGCATCATGGGATCAACAATTCCATCCTGACCAAAAAGGGGAAAAGAAGTGTAACTAATAAAGTATCAGTGGCAGAGAGAATTCAAATAGAGTTGAGAGGCTCCTCTGGAGGTTGGTCTTATGCAAGCTTCAGTTAGACATTGCTGCCTATCATAATCCCCCAAGCACCAACCAGAACCATTCTAGCCAATCCTAAAGAACACCTGAGGCAATATATAAGATTCCACAAGGATTCCATGCACTGGTATAACTTTCCAGAAACCTACAACCTCTGAATGGGTCCCTGGACCAGAGAAGTTCTGAAACCTAGAGAACCCAGTCTCTCCAGAACATCAGATAGTTCCATCTCCCTACTCCATACTAGTGACATACTCTTCCAACATGAAAAAGTTAGAATGGTCATAGCCCAAACACCCCTAAAGGGAGGGAAAGAAGATCAAAGATGATGGTGGAGTAATACAGAGAAGATATGATTTAACAAATGAATATGATTGCTGAATCACCAAATTGATCTCTTTTAGTCTGCAGTATCTTAGAGCAGCTAGAGGTAAAAACCTAAAATTGTGGAATTGTAACCCATGTCAAACTCTGAAATATGTTCTACAATTAACTGTAGTTAGGTGCTTTAAAATGTATTGCTTTTCGTATATATGTTATTTTTCACAAAAAAAAGAAAGAAAAAGAGTTGATTGTGGTGATACAAATATATTTAATCCTTCTAGCTTCCTCTATTCTAGAGCAGCTAGAAGGAGAAATCTCAGAGGATTGTAGGGTAGCCCATGACAAACTCAGGGATCTGTTCTGTAACTACTGGTTGAAGAGTGCTTTGAAAACTATTGCTTTTTTATTTCTTTGCTTTGTATATGTGTTATACTATAAAATAAAAAAGTTAAAAAAATATGTCATTCTTGAGCCACTTCTTCCTGTTAGATTTGTTAAGTCAACAACTGAGAAAATAATACGGGACAAAATAATGACTAATGATAATCATTTATAACCATATAGATCATTTATCTTAGAGATCTTTTTAATTTAAGAAAAGTTCACCAAATGACTTATCAAATCTATCATAGGCATGCAAATTGGAAAAGAAGAAGTAAAATTTTCTCTATTTGTAAATGATATGATCCTATGTACAGAAAATCCTGAAATATCCACATAAAGGCTATTAGACCTAGTAAATGAATTCAGCAAAATGTGGCATACAAGAACACCTAAAAAAGCACTAGTGTTCTATATACTAGTAATGAACAATTGAAAGATGAAATCAAGAAAAAATTCCATTTACAACAACTAAAAGAGTCAAATATTTAGAAATAAATCTAACCAAGGATGTAAAGGATTTGTACACAGAAAACAACAAGACATTGCTTAAAGAAATCAAAGACTTAAATAAATGAAAGGAGAATCTGTGTTCATGAATTGAAAAGCAAAATGTTATTAAGATGTCAACTCTATTCAAAAGCAATTTACAGATTCAACACAATCGCAATCAAAATTTCAACACTCTTCTTTGAAGTAATGGAAAAGCCAATCATCAAATTTATATGGAGGGGTAAGGGGCTCCAAATAACTAAAGCCATCTTGAAAAACAAGAAGGAATTTGGAGGACTCACATTTCCATATCTTAAAACTTATTATAGGGTGGGCCATTGTGGCTCAGCAGGCAGAGTTCTCATCTGCCATGCCAGAGACCCAGGTTTGATTCTCAGTGTCTGCCCATACAAAACAAAACAAAACAAAAAAAAACAAAAACAAACAAACCAAAAACTCATTACAAAGCCACAGTAACCAAAAAAGCACGGTACTGATGTAAGAATAGATGATATACACTAATGGAATAGAATTCAGGGGTTAGAAATCAACCTTCACACTTATGGCCAACTGATTTTGAATAAGGGGACAAAGACCATTCAATTGGGAAAGAACAGTCTCTTCAACACATGGTACTGGGAAAACTGTATCTCCATTTGCAAAAAAAAATGAAAGTCCACCCCCTATTTCAAATACCCAATATAAGAACTAGAATTATCAAACTCCTAGAAGAAAATGTAGAGAAGCATCTTTAAGATCTTGTGTTAAGGTGTGGTTTCTTAGACGTCACACTCAAAGCACAAGCAACAAAAGAAAAAAAATAGATATATAAGATCTTATCAAAATTAACAACTTTTGTGCCTCAAAGAACTTTATCATGAAAGTAAAATGACAAGGTACACAGTGGGAAAAATGTTAGGAAACCACATATCTGATAAGGCCTTGGTATCTAGAGTACAAAAAAAAATCCTTCAACACAAAGACCAAAAGACAAGCAAAAGATTTGAATAGACATTTCTCCAAAGATATATAAATGGCAAAACACACACACACAAGAAAAGATGTTCAACATCATTAGCTATCAGGAAAATACAAATTAAAATTAAAACCACAATGAGATACCATTTCACACCCACTAGAATGGCTGCTACTATAAAATAGAAAATTATGAGTGTTTGAGAAGATGAGGAGAAATAGGAACACTCACTCATTGCTGGTACAGATGTAAAATAGTGCAGCTGCACTGGAAAACAATATGGCACTTTCACAGAAGGTAAAGTACATAATTACCATATGACCTGGAAATTCCATTCCAGGTATATACCCAAAAGAATTGAAAGCAGGGATGCAAACAGATGTTTGCACACTGATGTTCATAGTGGCATCATTCACAATTATCACAAGACAGAAGCAACCCAAGTGTCCATCAACTGATGAGTGGTAATCAAAATGTGGTATATTCACACATTCAGCTGTACAAAGGAATAAAATTTTGATATATGCAACAACATGGATGAACCTTGATAACATCATGTTAAATATATAAACCAGAAACAAAAGGATAAATAATGTATGATCTCACTGATAAGAAATAATTAGAATGAGCAACTAATAGAGTCAGAATCTGGAATACAGGTTACCAGGGGGTGGGGTGGGGGTTAGGGAATAGGGAGTTAAGGCTTAAAATGTACAAGATAATTATTTGGGTTGATGGAAAAGTTTTGGCAATGGCTGGTGGTGATAAAAACACAGCAATGTGACCATAATTAACAGCACTGAATTATATATTTGAATGTTGTTAAAAGAGGGAATTGTTAGGTCGTATATATGGTTAGGTTTTGGTGTCAACTTGGCCAAATGATTATGCCCAGTTGTCTGGTCAGGCAATCATTGGCCTAACCATTGCTGCAATGATATTTCATGGCTGGTTGATAAACAAAAAGGCTGGTGTATTAAATCATAAACCAGTGGATTGTATCTGTGGCTAATTACATCTGTAATCAACTAAGGCTTGCTGCTACAATGAGATAATCCAATGAACTGAAGGTATTCAAGGAAGAAGAGAGACTCTTTCACTGCTTCTTCAGCCAGCAAACCTTCATTACAGTCACCAGTTTCCAGCCTGCCCCATAGATTTTGGACTCTTCCATTCCCAAAGTTGTGTGAGGCAGCTTAATAAATCTCATATATACAGATCTTTCCTGTTGGTTCTTTTTCTCTAGAGAGCATACTAGAATAAAGTTCAAAAAAAAATAAGATCCAAGGAACTGCACAACGCAAGCAGTGAACTCTATATTAAATCATGGACTATATAGTTAGGGTACAATTGGAAAAATGTGCTTTCATCAATTATAAACAAACTTACTATACCAATGAAAGGTGTTGATAATAGGGTAAAATATGGGAACCCTGTATTTTATGCATGATTGTTCTGTAAACCCATAACTTCTCTAATAAATAAATATACATATATATATTGCAACTCGAACTTCTTCCAAACTTTTACTTCCCTCAGAACATTGGAACATTAAAATCCTTGTGGATTCTCATTTACATGATTCTAAGCCTAAATTTTGCCAGCAGTTAGAGCAAAGGACCTCATCAAACCGATCACTCAAGGCTCCCACTTGAGTTAATGAGAGGTGTGATGTAAATATCTCCAAATTTCAAAGGACTTCTGTATCCATAAAATGGTTGAAATCTCATGTAGCATATCCCAAAATAACTGGCTAATAAGGAATGTTAAAGCCCATGAGACTTTACATTTTGGAAAAAAAATCAATGTAAAAAAATGACATTCTTTTCCCTTTTTGAAGTTCCTGTGCTTGATGAAGAACATATATGAACTCACAGATCTTGAATTCAATTTTGAGATTTTGCTCTGGAATTAGAAACAGAGAAACAAGTGACATATAGTTTATTTTTGTTTTGTTTTGTTTTATTTTTCTGAGGTAAGGAAAAGATTTATTGCAGGGGGGAAAAGGTAATACAAGGGAAAGAGGGTAAGGGGACTGTATGTTAGGGTTCTCTAGAGATTTTCCTTCAGGACACTCATAGAAACTTCTACATCTGTCAGACAGCGCTTAAGCTTCTTGTTTGAAGCCTTAAGCCCATCCCTTTCACTCATTAATGTATCCAGTGTATCTAACAACAAATAGCCAATATCTCTATACCTATTTCCACAAAAGGTGTCAAAACTGTGTAAAAAACAAAACCTTATCCCACAGAGCCTGGTTTCCTACAAGCAAAGCATTAGAAGAATCAAATGGTGATTATTTTGATGATCTCTTTTGCCAACTCAGTCCATGGATTGGAAGTGTCATTCTGACTATGGGAATTAGAGCCCTTAGTGCCTTTGAGTCCAGTCAGAGTATAAAACCATTCATAAAAACACATTTTTAAGATTCTGTTTCTTAAGAACCACTCCCAGTACCAAGTTGTATTAGATAGGGTTCTCTAGAGAAACAGGATCAATAGGAAATATTTGTAAATATAAAATTTATAAAAGTGTCTCATGTAACCATGGGAACTCAAGTCCAAAATCTGTAGGGCAGACTGTGAAGCTGACGATTCTGTTGGAGGGTCTGGATGAACTTTGGCCTGGAAAGCCTGGTCAAAGCAGGAAGACAGCCTGTCTTTTCTGAATCCCCCTTAAAAGGCTTCCAGTGATTAGATTAAGCATCACTCATTGCAGAAGACACTCCTCTTGGATGATTACAAATGGAATCAGCTGTGGATACAGCCAAGGTGATCATGATTTAATTCTATGAAATGTCCTCATAGCAACAGACAGGCCAGCACTTGTCCAACCAAACAAACAGGTACCACCATTTGGTCAAGTTAACACATGAACCTGACCATGTTAGGGAAGTATACAGGGATGCTTTCTTCAGAAGTCTGAAGAAAATGTCTTCCTTCATTGTGATTTGTTTTTCTTTTTATACTCTGAGGTTTGCTGTCCCTGATTGGTCCTGAGTTATGCATTTGGCAATTTGTCTGATTGCCATTGGTTGGTATTTTTACTTCCTTCTTCACTGTGCCTATCCTGACCTGTTTGCTCTTTATTGGTGGAGCCATGCTATGACTCCTTACTTGGAGTATTTTCTTTCCCCAGGTAACATTTGGCAAGAGACATCACAAGTTGTGGCAAGGGGAAAAGAGGAAGGGAAAGGGTCACAAGTCAGTGGGTCACAAGTTTCAGCCACTGCCACAGGGGTAAGAGGGAGAGGCCTGAGTTTTGTCCCCTGTGACCTCTCATTCCTGGCTTTTGATTATTATAGATTTAAGTGGAGGAGGTGGGGTGCCTTTGGTCTTTCTTGGCTACTTCCTGCTGAATGGGGGCGGCATTGGGGGCTTTGGGGATGGTGGCAGGATTTTCTATGTGACAGTAGTCAGGGGTTGCTTCACCCAGTTCTTGCCTTGCACATCTTTGGTAACCTAATGTATCTTTCCTGAAAGAGCTTAAGAGTAGTATGTTATGAACCATTTTTTGTCTTAACGAAGTGACTGTGTGGTGTAGGAATTGATTAGTAAGCTTACAGAACAAGGGTGCTAGGGTAAATAAAATTTAAAAAATGACAAGTGGCCCTATAAGGGGAAATAAGTAAG
Source organism: Tamandua tetradactyla (assembly GCF_023851605.1). NCBI lineage: Eukaryota > Metazoa > Chordata > Mammalia > Pilosa > Myrmecophagidae > Tamandua > Tamandua tetradactyla. The sequence continues at coordinate 84,702,741 of NC_135328.1, read as the reverse complement.
GGAGCGATGATGGCATCCCAAATCATGAAGAGTCAGCTGTGTGTTCTTGTAGCTTTCTAGCCCAGTCCTTAAGTTTTTTGCTGCATCTCAGACTACTCCAGATGTATTAATAGAAGCAGCATCGTCACTGAGGAATAGGCAAAGGCCACCTTTGTTGGCTGTTAGTAGGTCTAGCTCACGTCTGTTTTGCAGTACTACTACTGTGAGTGAGTCAATTTGGTCTTGTGCATCTACTAAAGTGGCAGAGATTTCCTTCATACTATCTTGGAGTTCTTTTGAAAGCATCCGTGAGGTTGTTATACTGCCAACTCCAGTGTGTACTCCTGTTAGGACGCTTGGAGTAGCTAAGAGAGGCAGGAGGATGACATTGCATTTTGGTCTTAGGTTAATGTTAAGGGGGATAGGGAAGTACTGGTTAGCAGGAGCTATTGAAATTTCAGGTAATAGATAGGCCAGGGTGCAGGTTCCTGTCAAGTTGGTAGGTAAACAGAGAGAAGCTGAGGGATGATTCCTTCATCTATGAGGCAGGTAGAGAAGTGACATGTAGTCTTCACCACAAAACTTGTAACTTCAGGGACCTGAGGTAAATCTGAATTGGTAATAGGATTAGAAGAATTGATTTTTCATGTGTCACCATGATTTGTTAATTGGGAAATACATGCTTTGGGTTTAAGTTAAATGATTCACTTTTAAAGAAATAGTACATCCTGTTCTTTCTTTCATTGATGGAAATTTTCCACATTCTTGAAGAAGCTTGTGGTCCTAATTTTCAAAGTCCACTGAATTCCATTTTCACACAGATTCATTTTGAACAAATAAATATAAAACATTTTTGTGCATAAAGTGTTCCTTTAATTGTAGTATTTCTGTGCTCTAACCACTTTCCATTTAAGAGCTTTGTGTTACAAATTCTTACCTTGGCATTCACATCTACAACTTTATCAGCCTTGCAATGTAAAAGCACTCTTCCTTCCCAATAAGAACAACAACAACAAAAAAGACTGGAAATATTAAAATTCTAAAGGTGAACCCGACAATGAAATATTTATTTGAGTCAATAGGAAAGCCAATGATAAAAAGTTATGCAAAGTCCAAATCTTGCTCAACAGCCAAGTTTCTGAGCCAGGAAGATAATCAGAAAGAGACCAATTTGGAATGTAAAGTCAGGATACAAAACAATGGGTGTGAAGCTTTGATAAGGAAATCCAGGGAAAGAGGTATGATTTAAATGAAAAGAGGGTAGACTCTCATCCACTACACAAAACTTCAGGTAGTTCTAGAGGCCAGCAGAGGCATGGCTCAGTAGTTGGTCAAGCTTGATTAATGAGCTCAGAGACGACAAATGCCACTGTTTCTATCATGAACATTGGTCTCCACCCTATTCTAGGAATGTGCCCTGTATTTTACTATATCAGTATTCTTGCTTCTCCTTCTCCATGCTCAACTGCGCCTTTCCCTCTGTTCTCCAACCAAATCCATGCATCTTTGAAGATATTATCTTCTCCATGTAGCCTTCATCCTTTCTGTTAGCCTATACTATTCATTAACTGTACCACATATTTTGATATTTATGGTGCGATCTATGTGTCTGTGTGTATGTACATGCAGGTAATTTTATGGTAGGGGCAGTGAAACTACCCAACTTTTAGTTCTTTATTGCCTAGAATATTGGAAATTTCTGCATCTGCATTCTAAGATATTTAAACAGCTATAATCCTTATGTTAAATTATTGAATGATATATTTAAGTCTGATCAAATAAATAAATGTAACTTCACTGACATGAAAATCAATAGAAAAAATATTCACACTATCTCCATATGAGCAGTAAAAAAATGAGAATAGAAATAAAAGGTATTGAAAGAGAGAAATATTAAGAAGTAATATGATATTGTGGATAGAAAAGTCAAAGCTACCAAATAAAATTTTTTTAATTAATAAAAGAGCCAATAAACTAAATGAATAGAAGATCATTATTTTTCAATCTACTCCTCTTATTTGCCATAGTCATTTGAGAGATGTCACATGTACATCCCATTCAAATAAGAAAAATTACATAAAATATTTAAGAATAAGATTAATGAGAAATCATTTGGCCTTTATGAAAAAATTATAACACCTTTCAAAAAGATATAAAACTTTGAAAAATATTGTAAATATGTCAAGGTTTTCAATCAATTTATGTTTACTAGAAGTAAATAAGAAGGGAATGTAGATCATCACAGAAGAAAAAAGCAAACATAAAAGAATCAGCTCTGATTTCATCTAGATGAAAGCTGTGCCAGTTTGAAAGGATTATGTACCCTAGAAAGCCCATGTTTTAATCCTGATCCATCCTGTGGAGGAAGCCACTTTTTAAAATCCCTATTCAGGATTGTAGGTTGGAAACATGATTAGATTATCTTCATAGCAATGTGACACAACTAATTGTGGGTATTAACCTTTGATTAGAGTGGGTCTTGATTAGTTTAGTTTACTGGAATCCTTTAAAAGAAGAAACATTTTGTAAAAATCTTGAGAGCCATGAGAGAGCCCACATAGCCAGAGACTTTTGGAGATAAAGAAGGAAAACGCTCCTGGGGGAGCTTCATGAAACAAGAAGCTTGGAGAGAAAGCTAGCAGGCGTCGCCATGTTCCCCATAGTGCTTTTACAGTTGGGAGAGAAACCCTGAACTTCATTGGCCCTTCTTGAGTGAAGGTAACCTCTTCTTGGTGCCTTAATTTGGACATTTTTATATACTTGCTTTAATTGGGACATTTTCAAGGCCATAGAACTGTAAACTTGCAACATATTAAATTCCCTTTTTAAGAGCCTTCTGGTATATTGCATTCTGACACCTAGCAAACTAGAAACAGAAGATTTTAAGGAAAAATATGAAAGAATATATTTCACAAAATAATAATAAAAGAGAAATTTTCCTACCAGATGATAAGCTCTTCTAGAACTAGAATAATACGCTATATATTACTCAATACAAAAAGAAATCTCTTGGATGCAGAATAGATAAAAATTATATGTAAGAATTTAAATATTTATTAAAGAATCATCTGAATGGGGCGGGCCGCGGTGGCTCAGCGGGCAAGAGTGCTTGCCTGCCGTGCCGGAGGACCCCGGTTCGATTCCCGGCCCCAGCCCATGTAAAAAACAAACAAACAAACAAAATATAATAAAACAAGAAAATGTTTAAAAATGTTTCCCTTTCTTCCTCCCTTCCATCCTTCCTTCCTTTCCTCCCTCTCTTAAAAAAAAAAAAAAAAAAAAAAAAAAAAAAGAATCATCTGAAAACAATAGGGATATAATTTATTTAATCAGAGACAATGAGATGACATATGAGATAGCTTTAGGATAAAAATTTCTTTTAAACCTACAACTCATTTTACGAGCCAAAATATATTAGAGTTTTAGTTTTTTAAATAATCACAAAAGAGTTAGAGAAGAATTTTTTAAGTTTAACCATACTGAGAAAAAAATAAAAATTAGTTCAATGAAAAATTTTATGTATAAAAGTTAAAATATCACTAAGGTTTAGAAAATAACAAATAGTTTGGGGGAAAATGCAGCAAATGGGCTATAAGAAAATTAGCACACTAACAAATAATGAGTAAAGAAGATAAATAAACAATGCAAATAGGGGAAGCTCAATTGGGAAATTAACACAAGAGAGTAACTTCAGTAGTAGATAAATAATAACCAAAAATAAGGTTCATTTTTGTCTACTGAATCTTCAAAAACATAGTGGTATGCATAAATTATTGCGGTCCATGTTAAATGTATGTGATTATTTATAACTCAAAGGCATCTAAATTTTAAAGTTTTGAGAAAACAGACAACAGGAAGCCATATGTACAAAGATGTTTACCCTAATATTAATTAAGCTAGTGAAATAGAAATATCCTAAATCTCTAGTAGCCAGAAAACTAGTAATTAAACTGCACTATATGTACTGGAACTAATATGTTAGTGTAACCCTTAAAATTTATAAAGTTTGGATAATAAAGTAAAAATATTCATGTTGAAATACAAAGTGACAAATATTCATAGTTTTTATGCAGAATGACAATCACTATATTAAGAAATATGTGAGATTTGTTACTATGTGCATTGTTGTGGTGAGATTTTAGTTTTCCCATTTGTTTTATGAAGCACTGTAGCATTGCATTTACAGTTTTTAATTAAACACAAGTCTAATAGACATTGTCAAATTGCCTCTCAATAAGTTGTACCAATTGATCAGTAATCAATAATCAGCCCATATTTTAGCACCCTGAGCATCTCTAGATATTATATTTCATTATAAACTTAACTGGTTTAACTTAAAATGTTTTATATTGTTACTTTTTAATTGTTTCTTTACTAAGTAGTGAAGTTTAGCATCTGTTCATCTTAACTGGCCATTCATTTTTCTTCTATGAAGAGACTATCTTTTGCTCATTTTTACAGGTATTTTTATGGCTATGTGGCTGATTTTTATATTCTATTGATAAAAGTAATTTTATCTATTTTGCAAAGGCTCTTTTAAGGGTAAAGACTCTTTCAGAATCCTGGTGTCACATACAGACACCTTCATTGGATCACATATAGAAATGCATGCCTTTATTCTGTTTTATTTTATGAAACATTTCCACACCTATTGCTTAATTTATTTTTTATAGATCAGCGTTCATGGGCTTGGTATTAGGTTGTTGATTATCAGAAGTGTCAAATTGACCCTAGAATGGATGTACTGTCCTTATACACTTGTGAGAAGTCTTTAGACTTGTAGTCAACTGACTTAGATTTCAATCTGAAAGTTCTACTTATGAAATATATGGTCATCTGAACATTGGTTTCTCAATACATTGATTTAAAAATGTATATCTCAGGGCTGTGTAGGGAGTAAATAATACAGGACATTATTTAACTGTAAATCCTCTCAAAGTGTTAGGAGATACACCTTCTGCTTTACTTATTACATGGTTCTGCTGCCCAACACAGAAGCCAGCTGTATAGGGAAGCTGTATCAATGATCTATTATGGCTTAGTGATTTTGCTGTTTATTTATGATATTTTTTCATTATATTTTATAATGATTCTACAGCATAGAAGGATTACCTTGAAAATGCCATGATTTCAGGAAAACCAGGAAAGATAACCAGCTGTTATGGGAAACTGATCTTGATGTGTTTTGGTTTTGTGATCTAAGCTTGTCACTGAAACATGTAATGTTTACCCAAGAAAAACATTTTTAAAAAACCAGTCAAGGTGAAGGCATTTCTGGGGAAATGATTGATGAACATGTATCTTTTCTCTTACCAAAAAATTGAATAAACAGAAAGGGCACCTCAAATAAATAAATAAATAGAACTTAAGCAAAGAAAATGTCAATAGAAGAAATAGACAATGTTTTGCACACATTTTAATTTGTAGTGATTTCACGAAGGACTAAGTTCTTAAAAATGTGCCTCTCATCCTTCTCCCAAAGTTGATAAGAACATTAAAATCAAACTATGGTTGATAAAAAAAATAGTCAAAACCTTCAAATATGTGAAAAATTTGTGCATCCTCAACAATACAATGAGCCCAAGGTACTGAGCCTACTGTGCCTGATAGATAAGGAGGTTCCTACTGGACATGTCCTTTGCTCCTGGAGCCCTTCTTTCTCTTGCTCCAGTCTGAACTTGAGATAGCCCTTTAACTTCATCTCAGCAATTCCATCTTTTTCTTTCATACATTGAATCCCCTATTTGGGGGATTGAACATCTTATTTCTTGTATATTCCCTCATTTGGATTGACTACATCTTACCTGATAATCTGCATTCTTGCTTCCAAAGATTTATTATGATTGTCTATTTGCCACTTCTATTTATCCTTATGTTTAAACCTTATAAAGTCATGTCTTTACTGTCACTTTAGTGGGGTTATGAGAGGCAATGGAGGTAAATATCCTTGTTTATCTTTTGATATTAATAAGAAGTAACTCACAAAATTATTACGCTCATTTTTATGCACTCTTTAAGTTTAAGCTAGTTTCGTAGAACCTTTATAGAGTACTATAGCTAATGTGTGTGTGTGTGTGTCAGTCAAAAGATATCAGCACTAATAATTGAATCTGCTTAACCTAGGGCAAAATAAATTGTAGATATCCAATAAACTGACATTATTTGACTAATGCCAGAAAAATATACCCCTTATTGGTCATTTTACAAATTGGAGGTAAGGTTAAAAAGAAAAAGATGAGAACCTGATTTTCAAGACTTCACAGACACATAACAAGTAGAATGATAGAGTATGACAAATTCTATAATGACTGTAGCAGAAGTCACAATAATAAAATAACAATGAATAGATATTTATTGTCTTTCTTTCTCTCTACCTTCCGAGTACCATCTATAAGCAAAGCCTGATTACAGGGCTACAGATTTTCTGAGAAGGGTCGTGTCTGGAGTTTCAGAGTTGATGAAGAAACATTAACTAGCTTTGAGGCAAGGATAGAAGTATTTGGAAAAAATATTCAAGAACTGTGAGGAGGCTGGAAGATTGAAGGAATTGACAGGAGGAAGGAGTTAAACAAGAATAACCAAATTGCAGTGTGGTGCAGAAATACAAAGAAAAAGTGAAAGAGGAAGAAATTGTTGCCAAGAGTGGAACTTCAATTGGTAAAGAAAGAGGAAATCTAAGTGAGACTGTTAGTATTGCTGTGTGATGTGTGATACAACCCCTTCCTCTGGGTTCTCAAGAATCCTTCAGTAAAGGTGGATGCTACTCTTTATTAGTTTACTAGGGCTGCAGTAACAAATTACCACAAATCGGGTGGCTTAAATAACAGCAATTTCTTTTCACAGTTCTGGGGGCTAGAAGTCAGAATCAATGTGTCAGCCTGACCATGTTCCCTCCAAAGGCATGAGGAAGATTCCTTCCTTGCCTCTTCCAGTTTCTGGTGGTCACAGGCATTCCTTAACTTGTGGCAGCAAAACTCCAATCTCTGCCCGTCTTCACATGGCCACTTCTCCCAGTGTGCCTCTGTACCTGATTCCTATTTTCTGGTCATATAAGGAACGAGTCATGGAACTAAAGTCTACCCTAATCTAGTATGACCTCATCTTAACTTAATGTTACCAACAGACCATTTTTTTCCAAATAAGATTGTATTCTGAGTTTCTGGGTGGACATGAATTTTAGAGAACGCTACTCAATCCGGTATACTCTTCAATGCTTTCTTAGATAAATTTGTGCCTTTCCAGATGCATCTACATTTGAGATTGGCTTAAAGATAGCTGAGCTGTTTGAGAGGGTCTACTTACATTTGGGTTACTGAAAATTGTATTTGAAAGGTTATGTGAAAAGAGAGGCATGAGTGATTTATTCTGTAAATAGGTGGCTGAAGTGAGGGAAAGCCTTCACAAATGTAATCCTTGAACAAAGACTTAAAGATGTCAAAAAAGGGAAGGGTATATGTAAAGGTATGTTGGTGAGTCCAGGTTAAAGATAATCATTAAAATTGGAGCAATAAGACATTTTGAGCATAGCGATGGCATGCAATAGGAGGTGAATTGCATCATCTAAATTTTAGCACCTAAAATATCAGGAACCTTTATTCTAATCAAACCTCTAGCTCTAACCTCCAGATTTTAGAAAAGATGTAGGGGTTAGAAGAAATTGTTAAGACATGTGAAAATAGAATCACCCAAAACCATTGTATAGAAAGCGTATAGGATAATTAGTCAGGTTTCTTCAAGATATCAGTGTCATGGAAACAAGGAGGGTAATAGAACTATTAAAGAATAAAAAGGATTTATGACACATAACAGCCAAATGCAATATATAGACCTTGTTGGAGCTAAATTGAAACCAATCAAATGGGGGAAAAAGCTTTCTTTGAGACAATCAGGGAAATATGAACATAGCATAGGTATTAGATAATGTTAAATAATTCATATTAATTCTCTCAGGTATAAGGATGGAAGATGATTAGGTATTTTTAAAAGTCCATATGAGAGATGCTTGCTGAAGAATTTATGGATTAAATAACAAGATGACTATAACTTACTTTAAAATATCCAGTTAAAAATAGGGAAGACGGGGCGATGAGATGGTGGTTCAGTAGCAGAATTCTTGCCTGCCATGCCAGAGACCCGGGTTCGATTCCTGGTGCCTGCCTATGCAAAAAATATATAGAGAGAGAGAGGAGACAGAAGACAGAAAAACAAAAGATTAACCAATTTTGATGTGTTTTGAAATTGGATGAGTGGTACATGGATGCTAATCATGTACCACCCTTTTCCTTTTGTGTATGTGTGTGTGTGTTTTAATTTTCATAATAAAAAATGAAAAGTAAATAAAAATATGAACAATGGAGTAAAAACAGAATACAGATATCCATGCTCCTTTTGCTCTCTGAAACCACAGTTCTAAAATTTTTTTTCTAGTTTCTATTCCACTAATAATATTGTCTATCTTTTCATTCACTTTATGCATATTTCCTCTACACCCTTGAACATAAAAAGAATAGCTGCTTTAAAATCTTTGTTTTCTAATTCTAAATCCCGGGTTATCTCAGAGTTGGTCTCCATTATTTTGTTTTGCACCTTGAGAATAGGGCATATTTGTTGGTTTCTATATGTCAGGAAATCTTGGATCGTATTCTAGGATTTGTCAATTTTATGTTGTAAAGATTCTGGGTTATCTTATATTCCTTTGAAGAGTGATTAACTTTTAGTTTTAGCAGTCAATTAATTAGGTTGGATTCAAGGGTAAATTTTGTTCCTTGAACTGACTGAATTTCTTTTCAGTCTTTTATCCTTACCTGGATTTTGCCCTAAGCCTTGTTCAGACATAGACTTGTGCAAAATGACAGAGCAAAATGAATTCAACAAAAAGAAAAATATGTATATATATCAAATGTCCATTATGATTATGGTACTGAAATGGTTAAATAATTCCACATATGAATGGATTAAATTAGAAAAGAATAATTCTTTATAGAAGTATCCCTTATTAGTTTGGAAAAGAAACAATACAAAAAATTGAGAGGAATCATTTAATTAATTTTATCACTTAACCAGAGTAGATTTTACTGATATATCCTCTCAAAATAAGCACAAATAATTAGACAGGAGCTATTTTCTTTGTAATTATTATCAGAGACATAGAGATAGATGTGAAATTAGCAATGAGAAAACATTACAATTTATAACACCAGCTTTCTGTTTTGGAAAACAATATGTAGTTTAATGTTTGACATATAGTTATCATACTGCTTTGGCATTCCTAAGTGAAAAAAATTCAGCATAACACTATTCAGTAAGCTACTCACTTCATTTTACTCTTAGTATAGTATTATTATTAATTGGCAATAATGTCATTAAAGAAATCCACCTCTCTGACTCTTTCCCTTCCAGAATCGCACACTGTCATTTTCTAGTGACTATGGTTGCCTTAAACTCTGTTCTCTGGTTCTTCAGGCCTGAAAGTTTGCAGGTTTCTATTTAGAGTATTCGTCACCTCATAGAGAATCAACTTCAGCCTGCACCTAGGCTAAAAGACGTTTAAAAGGCAAAATCATAACGTGCCATTTCCCTTTTCCAAGTGTCAACTTATCTCAAAAATATGCCTGCTTTTATTTAGCCTCAGTACTTCACATCACTTTTAGAAATATTATCTGGAATTTGTTGTTGTTATCCAAGGGAAGGGTGGATTTGGCTGGAGCTTATTCAGTCATGCCACAAAAGAAATTATTTAAGGCTGGAAAAAACATTCAGCTAATGGAGGTATAAGAATATTAACATGTATAAAGATAAACAGCCAAAGAAATAAGATAATGTAATAAGTGAAAAGATAGTCTCATTGGTAAAGAACGCATATAGGAAAGGAGGAAAGCATACAAAAGTTCTCATTTATTATAGCTACCATATTAGTGTTAAATAATAATTAAATGTCTTGGATTGCTTATACCTGGACTAAAGAATGGGGATATTATAAAGTAGCTGTTGATAAGATTGATAAAATCGGTTGTATTAGATTGTCCTGAGCTTTATGTGACATACTAAGATATTTGAACATTTTCCCATTGAGAGAAAAGAAAGGGAGCCCAGAAGAAAGTAGGAAAGCTATTCACATGATAGCTAAAGCTCATAACTTGCATATTTCCCTTAAATAGAAACAGAGTGAACTTCATGATCAAATGTAAATTAGTATTGTTTCCGTAGACAAACCAAGAGTAATCGCTTAATTACCTGTTTTTTTTAATCTGCTGAGAGTTTAACAACCAAAATACATAAAGAACTCTCATCAAACAACTACAAAATAACCCAATCAAAACATGAACAAGGACCTTAATAGACATTTTTCCCAAGAATACAGACAAATGGCCAACATGCACATGAAAAGGTACTCCACATTAGTCATTAGAGAATTGGAAATCAAAACCACAACTAGACACCACCTCAGATCCGCCAGGATAGACAGAATAAAAAAAGTCAGAAAATAAGTGTTGGCAAGTATAAAGAAATGGAAACCCTCATACTCTGCTGATGGAAATGTAAAATGGTGCAGTCCCTATGGAGAACAGCTTAGCAACTCCTCAAAAAATTAGACACAGAAATAGCAAAAGATCCAGCAATTCAACTCCTAGGCATACACCCCCAAAGAATTGAAAATGGACTCAAACAAAGTACTTGTTTTATAACATATAGTATATGTTCATAGTGGTACTATTTACAACAGCCAAAAGGTGAAAACAAGACAAATGTCCATAAACAAAATGTGGTCTATCCATAAAATGAAGCATTATCCAGTTATAAAAATGAAGTTCTGATACATACTACAAGATGGATTAAACTCAATAATGTTATGCTTAGTGAAAGAAGTCACAAAAGGCCACGTTTGATATGACTGTATTTATATGAAAAATCCAGAATACGTAAATCCACATAAAAGATATCAGATTGATGACTGCCCGGAGCTGGGGGCTAGACCAATGGAAGTAACCGCTTCATGGCCACCAAGTTTTATTTTGGAGTGATGAAAAAAATATTGGAACTACACAGAGATGGAGGCTACACAACATTATGATCAAACTAAATGAGGCTGAATTGTTCACTTTAAAATGGTTAATTTTATGTTATATGACTTTCACCTCAATTTAAAAGAAAAATGAAAGAGGGCTCTTTTAAGACTCACTGCCCAGGTCATGGGACTTACCTTTCCCAGGCCTCAGTTCTCCCCCTGTATCATGGGTATTATCATAGTTGTGGATATTAGATAATGTATATAAAACATTTCATACAGTTTCTGACACATAGTAGCTTTCTAACAAAAGCAACAAGTTAGCTAGCATTTGTATACTAATCTTAAAATAAAATAAATGCCATACTTTTCCACCTGTTGAATCCAGGTCAACCTGACCTTAGGAATGGGTCAAGCAGACCCCAAGGTCTAGCAGAGGCCGGGCCTGTGGGGGGCTCGCCCGGGGCTGCCCACGCCCTGACTCTTATCCTTTCAGGAGGCTGTGAGGAGCGGCGTCCATGCCAGGAAGGTGGGCTCGGCTGAGATGGAGAAAGAGGTGAGGAGGCCAGGTCCTCCCGGCCCCTACGCGCTTTCCACTCTGCTTCTCTGCAGGCTGTGGTCAACCTCAAGACAGAGAGGCTGAGACATGGTCACGGACGAGGCCCTTTCTTACAGGCTGCAGCAGGAATATATGCACTTGGGGGGAAGGGTGCAGGGAGCAGGGAGCAGGGAGGCACACCCTTGCTGTCCCACCCCCTCTGAGTAAGGTAAGAACTAGAGAAGGTCCATCGGATTTAACAAGGAACGTGCTAAGAACAGGTCCCAGGACCTGGGCACTGAAGCAGTTGGTCAGGGGAAGAAGACGAGGACTGACAAGGCCATTGGGTTCAGTAACCCAGCCCTGAAGGTGGGGAGAACAGAGCGGGAGTAGGTGGCACGGGGGTCGATGTGGCCCAGGGTTGGTTCTGCTGGCACAGGAAAGTGTGGGAGGAAATGCAGACCCTGAGTACCGGGAATGGAGGGTCTTTTAGATGCAAAATATCTCTAAATCCTTGGGACTATTGTGCTCACCTCACAGATGAGAACCCTGAAGCTCAGACATGCCATAACCACAGGATGGCAGAGCTGAGGGCCCTGTAGCTCATTTGGCTACAGTAGAATGGCCCCTGAGCCAAGGGAAAAGTCCACACCTCAAAGTCTCTCAATTTTGCCTCATGGGCATCTGGAAGATGAGTCTCCTACCTTCTGTGGTCTCTGCTCCTGCAGGGCTGTTGGGGCTCTCTGGGCAAACCCCACTGCCCAACACCATCTTGTGACATTCCCCTGAAAGACCTGCTCCAACCCAGCCATCTAACTAGAAGGTCTTGAGCTCTCCTAGAGACTGTCCTGGGGCTAGAGCCCTGGCAGTGGCCCCAGGCCCCAGGAAGTCAGAGCTGCCTTTCCATGACACAAGATAAGGACAGTGAGAACTCAGGATAACCATCCAGGCCAGTACTGGTCTGTCTGCCAAGCTTATGAGAAATGAAGAACTTGGGCTCTGAAGTTCCCATTAGAAGGGAATCCAGAGGCCTTCTTTAGAAATGTGGCATGTGAGGTACCTGTGGGATGTCCAAATGGAGGTTCCCAGAGGCACATGGGGACACAACCTGTAGGGTTTTGGGTTCTTGAAGCTGTGGGTTAGGGCACAGCGTTCAGTGAAGAGGCTGCTGGGCCACTGCTGAGGCTGCCCTTCTGGGAGGAGACAGCAGGTCTTTCTCTTCCAGCCTTCCTGGGTCAGGTTAGATGCAAGACAAGGTCATCTCAACACTGCTCTTGGGCTGGTTGCCTGCCTCCTTGTCTGGGTGCTCGCCTCCACCTGCTCTTCTGGTCCCTCCAGCACCAGCTCACCCATGTCTTCAGCTCACTTCCTCAGGCTCCCTGCCTCAGAGTCTCCCGGGGTGCTGGGGACTACTTGCCCATAGCCTGTCTAGTCATAGGAGATGAAATCCGAGTAGGAAGATTCGATCTCCATCATGTCTGTCCCATCGCTCTTCAGGTTTGGTCTAATTTATTTTTCCTGTTTTCATGTCTTCAGATTTGCACTGTTGGCTAATCAATGTGGAAATTCTGGCTCTCTTGGCCTTCAAGTGGATGCTTTGACTTCTGTATCAAATGGGTCCTGGAATCTGTGATCTCACCACCTCGTCTTGCCCAGGCCACACAATGCCCCCTATGTTTATTTTTGTAAGTAAGAAAAAAAGAATGAAAAATGTGTCCCTGACATATTAGACATATCTCTCAATAGTGACCCTGAAAATCAACTGACATTTTTTTAGGCAGAAATTTTGCTTATATTTAAAATAAAACCAAGTGTTATGGAGATGCTTCAAATATGACTTTCTTAAGATAGTTTTGTATTTATTAAATCAACAGTGGGCTACAAGCATCCTCCCACAAAACAAACATTCCACAAATGTTTAGGGGGAAAAAGTGAGAGAATATTGCTTTTAACAAGCTTTCCTTAAAATAGGCTTCAGCATATAGCTTCATTGAATAATGATAAATGAACGATTTACCTCTGAAAGGAAGTGTAGTTTTTAAAACAGAGTGAATATATGGAACATATAATCTGGAGAACGTGATGGAAATAAAATAAAACAATTGTACCCTTGGCACAGCACAATGCACATTGTTGCTAATTCTTCTCTCTACACCTTCTCTAACTATGAATCAATTTTAAGCCTCATCTTTTATAAAAAATAATAATAATTTCTAATTATAGATATAATTTCTGATTTCTAACAATTTCATTGAATACTAATGATGGACTAGAAATAATATGAAGCACATCACATTAATTTTCATTCTTGCCATGAATACAAGGTAGATGCTGTTGCTACATTTTACCAATGAAATCATCAGGAAACAAAAAAGCACATAAATATGTAACCAAGATCACAAAGCCAGTAGGCAAGAAAAGGGGATTAAGGATTAGATCAGGCTGGCATTAAAGTGTTCTATGACCTTTACACTCTCATATCCTCCAACATACATTATTCAAATATTGTTTGGCCATCACTAACATGTATTCAAAATCTGTGTTCCAGGTATATTGTTGCCATATGAAGCAGCATATTAACTTCAAACATCCCTCCTACTACTTTCCTAACTCTTTGGGCATCCAGGAAAGTAAAATTACATATGATTCATTTTTCTAATAAGTGTGTCACTGCAAGGAAGCAGATAAAAATTGACTCATGGTTTAGGTAATAAAAGAAATGGCTACTTAAATAACTATATGGCAGAGAAGTGTATATTCTGCAAAATCCAGTGCTCTGAAAAAGAGATGAGTCACCTCTCAATTTATCGGTATAGAAGTTATAAGTTTGGGATAGCAAGATCTCAAAATGAGGTATCTTTGGAGCCAAAGCTGGCACTCAATAATATTATGATTAAAATAAGGTTGGTCCTCGTGAATGTTCATTCTGTCTTCAATGGCAGCAGCTGGTTTTAAATATTTAATAATCTTTTTCCCTGTCTGCAGACCCCATACTGCAGAATTTTATGGAAACTGTATTTCCAAACCCAGAGATCATGCTTTAAAGATTCTTTCATTTTCAAAGAAATATAATGTTTATTTTTGAGATATAATTAACATTAAAAAATCTCACTTATTTTAAATGTTTAGTTTAATGAGTTTAAACAAGTGTATATATCTGTGAAACTACCACCAAAATCAAGAAATAGAGTATTTCAGTCACTCCTGAAAGTTCCCTCATTCCCCTTTGCAGTAAATACCCATTCCTACCACAAGCTCATGGCAACCACTTACTTGCTTTATGTCATAAGAGATTAGTTTGCATTTTCTTGAATTTTATAGAAATGAAACCAAACAACACATACTCCATTGTGCCAGGCTCCTCTTAAGTGGTGTTTTTTTTTTGAGGTCCATCCATATTATTGTGTGCATCAGCAGTTCATTCCTTTTATTGCGGAGCAGTACTTCATTGCATGGATATACCACAATTTATTCATCCTTCCCATGTTAATGAACATTTGGGTTATTTCTAGTATTTGACTATTAAGAATAAAAATGCTGTAAATGTTCTTATATATCTTTGTGAGAACATGTTTTCATTTTTCTTGGATAAATTCATAAGTATGCGATTTCTTGGCCATTGAGAAAAGTGCATGCTTTACTTTCTATGAAGTGGCCAAGTTTTTTTTTTTAATGTGTATTCGCTTTTGGAAACATCTGTTCAAATAGTTTACCCAGCTGACCTAATAGGTACATGTAGAACATTCAAGACAGCAGCAGCAGTGCACACATTCCTCTTTAGTGATGGAAACAATTCAACAGAGAAAGAAAGATTATTCAACAAATGGTGCTGAAAATTTTGGGTATCTGTTTGAAATGAAAGATGAATTCTGGAAATCCAAGGAAATCAGTACTGTTAATCTTCTGCCTCGTTGTTCTATCTATTAATGAAAATGGTGTATTAATGTCTCCAAAACTTATTTTTTCCTCTAAGCAGTTAGAATATGTCCTTTCTCGATCTTATTGCTTCCATTGCTTCCAATGAGAAGTCAGACATTGATTGTAATGGGTTACCTTTTTTCCTCTACCTGCTTTAAAATTTTACTTACTATGATTGGCTTTTAGAAATTTGACTCTGATTTGTGTAGTAGTTTTATTTGCGTTACACTGATTGGTGTTTTTTGAGATTCTTGAATCTGTAATTTAATATTTTTGACCATATGTGGGAAATTTTCAGGTATTGTTCCGCTATATTTTGTCCCTTTCTCTTCCTCCTTTCTTACTGGAACTCCCATTACATATATGTTGTGTTTGAGATCGTTCCACAGGTCTACAAAGCTCTGTTCATTTTCTGTAAATCCTCTATCTCTCTGTTCTTTGAATTGGGTAATTGCTATTGATATACTTTCAATTCACTGATTCTTTTATCTGATATATGCTGTTGGCTTTTGAGGCTATCTGGTGAACTTTTCATTTCAGATATTGCACTTTTCAACTTCTATCTTGTAATAGTTTCCATTTTTTTCCATTAAGATATTTTAACTTTTCATTCATTAAGATCAATTTTATTTTACTCATCTAAACGTGTTTTTCTTTAATTATTTGAACATATTTTGACAGTGTCTTTGAAGTCTTCTGCTAAATACACTATCTATACCAATTCTCTGTCCATTTCAATTGACTGATATTTTAGCTTTCCTGAATTTGGGTCACAGTTTTCTGGTTATTTGTAGGTCCCATGATGTTTAGTTGTAAATTGGATAATCTAGATAATACTTAATAGGAACTCTGATTCTCTTGCAGCCTTTCAATTACTGCTTATTTTTATTCTAGTAGACAGTTAACTTTTTTGCACTCAAATTTCAAACTGTATCTCTCTTATTGTGTGCAGTAGCTGATATATCTGTTCAGTTATTACAGCTTGAGCTTTTTGTTTTTTGTTTTTAACTTGCTTCTCTAGTTATCCCCCTGGATTTGCATAATTTAGCTCTCAGCCAAGGAAGTGAGTGGAGTTTATATTCAGATATTGGGATTTACAATCTCTGTAATTTCATCGTTCCTGGGGAATCCCCCTATATTTCTTGCCTCTCAGCTAGACTTGGGCTCTGTCCTCTGACACTTCAAACTAGCAAGGCTTCGGCTTTCTGTAACTTGATCTACACGTGATCTGAGTAATGTACTAAATTAAATGAATAGAAAACTCACAATAATCTCACTTGGTGCAACAACCACGTTCAGGGTTAGGTTCCTTTCTGGTCCCTGCCTCTTTACATGGTTTTTCTTTCTTTCTTTCTTTTTTTTTTTTTTTTTTTGGCATGGGCAGGCACCAGGAATCAAACCCAGGTCTCAGGCATGGCAGACAAGAATTCTGCCTGCTGAGCCACTGTCGTACTGCCCACCCCCACCTCTTTTTGTTGGTGCCTCTTGCTTTTCTTCCACACTGCATAGGTTATCAGTCAGCCAGAAGTTTGTACAGAAATGTAACTCAGATTTAAACTCTCACCTTTTGGTTCTGTTACTGTAAGGATTATTTTCCCAATATCTAGCTGATCTTTCAACACTGAGCACTGTTCTTTGCCACCAAGAACTAAGACAGGAAAGCTGGGTTTTTCTACCATTGTGATCAGGGGAATAGAGAATCTCTTGGGTAAGAAAGCCAAAAACTCACAATTCTTACTCTTTCCAGTTGCAGATTTTCAAGACTGTGTTCTTTTCCAGCTTCTGTCTGATTTTAGACTATTTTCAATGACTGTAAATAGTGGTATTTAATATATTGTCCAGTTTTATAATTTTTATATGGAGTAGAGAATGTGCAACCAATTCTTTCTACCACTTCACCAAAAATTGCCTAGAAAGAGATTCCTAATATGAGACACAAACAGGTTTCTACTATTGGGTTTGTAGTGGGGAGGGATTCATAAACATTTTAATAGTTTCAAAATTATGTGTGGATGAGTATTTATGTATTATTGTGAGGAGAGAGACCATTGCTTTCTTCAGATCCTCAAAGAGGTTTGTGACAAAGAAAGTTTAAAACCCTCTCTGTGAAACTCTGTGAGAGAAGCCTTGTGTCCCCAGCTGTAAATTTTCATTTCACTATAAGTTACCAAATTAGCTTTCATCTTCTTTATTCTTTTGTAGTAACACGAGTTTATTTATGTTTTTAATGAACTAATTTTGCTATGAGTTTAAATCAAAGAAGAAAACTAAAGCACAATTGCTTCTTAGGTAGCAATTTCTCCTGATTTTGATGATGTGGATGCTGTAATGTGCATTTTCTCATCTCTGTTCCAAGTAGGAACATGGAAAAAAACACAGAAGTTTGGATTCTGCATCCCAGCCTCCTTCTGTGATCTGGGAAATGGACACGGCTCTGCATAAAAAGCTTTGTGGACCTCCTCTGTGTCCATCATGCCATAGTGGTAATGAAATCTAAGCTTGCTTGCTGACTTCTGGCCTTGAATGCATCATGCTTAATCTGACTCATGAGAATGGAAAGGTGTAAATTAAATGCTTCCCTGAAAGAGTATTCATAAAGATTCATTTTAATCCCCCTAAATAAGAACTGCTACGTTCCATGTTTAAGACTTGATAAAATGAGTTACATTCAAAATTGAGACCATATCATTTAGTTACTGGATTTAAAGGCGTTTACTTAATTACTTAATTAAGAACAGGTAAGCAAATGTGTTGGTTCTTTATTTTCCAACTATCTGGACCTATACCATAAGTTATGAAGTTAGAGCTTTATTTTCTATTCTATTGTGTTTGGTGACTTTTATCCATTCATATATTGTATGATTTTAAACACCTATTGCGAAATGCCAGACACTCTTGTGCCTAGTACAGTGTTTGAGCAATGGTGGGCAGGGACATCTGAACACATATAGTGGGATAAAGATCATGCTAACAGCGAGCACAGGGATTTGTGGGATAACACTGAAGATTAGCCAAGAGTGTCAGGGAATAAATGTAGGGGGAGGTAACCCCTAAGATGATTCTTCCATGTTTAGAAATGCGTGACAGGCCATTTATTCTTATATGATTAGGAATAGGGAATAGAGCATGCCAAAATGAATTTAAGCAAGATAAATTCTTTACTTGGTGAAATGAGAGCCATCCATGTGATTAGAGCACGAGGTATAGGTGTTGGGAAATGAGGTTATTGAGTTTGGCTGGGACCAGCTGATGGAAAGCCTTGAGGCCTAAGGGAACTCCATGACCATTAAAGAATTTTATGGAGGAATGTGATGATAAAGTAATAAACAATTTGTAAAATCTCTCTGTACTATGGCAAGATTGGTTGATGTACTTGAGAGAAGAGGATCATGCCATCCTTAGCTGAAATTGTCACTGCTAACTAATTTATTGGCAACATTAAAGAAACTAGAAACCCCGTCTAGAGCCCTCTAGCTCTTTACCTTCTAGAAATACCAGGAGGCCTGATTTAAACAAGTAAGGAATGTTCCCTGCAAAAAAAAAAAAGAGTCACAGTTGCAGTTAGAGATGTGAAAACATCTAGATATAACACTGGGTGTTCTGTTAGTTAGAAAGAAACCCTTTCAAGAAGGCTAGAGATAAAAATGTAAAACTTATGTTTTTAACATTAATTTATGAGTCTAAGAAAATGGCATGGTTGATGCTATGGTCAACATATTAAAAAAAAATGCATTTCCCATTTTTAAAATACAAGGTATCTAAAGCTTGTTCCTAAAAGGTGCTGTTTTGTATACATACACACACATACATACACACTGCATTTCTATTCTTTTGTGATAACAAGCAAAAAATAGTGTTACAGACTGGTACAGAAAGTAGGGCATGTTTTAATTGGGAGGCACAAATGTAAGATAAATGGACTCTTCTGGTGTGAATTCTACAACTGAGAAGCAGAACTACTGAATTCACCCAGTTTGTATTATTAGAAGCTGACTTGACACTTCATTTTAGAAGCATTGTTTCATCACTCCTTTCCACAAATATCACAATTGCATAGACTCATGATGCTCACAGTAGTCTACTTTTGAGGAAGAAGCAGCACCATTTGTCATCTTCTACTTTCACATTTTTCTAATGCTTGTTTCAAATCACAGAGGGAAATAAAAAGTGTAGTCAGGTCAGCCTAAGAAACTTGGTATATGATGCTGTAAATAGTCAAATGGATTTGGGCAGAATGTAATCAGTTGCTAAATGAAGACAAAACATACTCTAATCTTACCATTAATTTTCAAGCATTTGTCTTCTTCCCTTTCTTTATGTATGGTTTTACATGTTTGGGTGTGAATATACCAATCTTTAGTAAAGAATTCTACTTCAGGGATATTTACTAAAATTAGGCATGTAATTATTTAACAGGCAATTACTATGCATATTTATTCTAATTTATTTCTTTCTCACCAGGATAATCAAATTTTTAGATTGCTATTATTTGTAATCAATCTAACGTTCCCATATTCCAATCAGAAAGTTGGTTGAGGTAAAATTCTCTGGATACTGTACCAAAGTTTCCATCAGAGATAGAATTAAGGCCCAGCAATGAAGATGAAAGTGTTAACAGCTTCCTGACTTATCTAAAAAACAATGTGGATAAGTGATTAAAATACAAAAATCATTTGAATTTAAAGCCAACTGATATTCTGGGTCTCTCAAGTACA
The DNA here is from genome assembly GCF_023851605.1 of Tamandua tetradactyla. NCBI lineage: Eukaryota > Metazoa > Chordata > Mammalia > Pilosa > Myrmecophagidae > Tamandua > Tamandua tetradactyla. The sequence continues at coordinate 84,682,586 of NC_135328.1, read as the reverse complement.
ATTTTTTTACTGAAAGTAAATCATGAAAATAAATATTTGCAGGGTTCCCTTGAGGAGCTGGGGAAAAGGTGGAAATATTAAACTTCCCCACATAGGGAAGACCTGATATTCTTGCAAGCACTAGGGACTACCAGTTTGATGGGACAGGCCCTCAATCTTGGAGCTTGCCCTATGAAACTTATTCCTGCAGAGGAGAAGCTAAGTCTACCTAAGAGTCACCCCCAGAGAACCTCTTTTGTTGCTCACCAGTGGCTTCTCTCTCTCTCCCAGGTAAATTCATTGCCCTCCCCCTGTGTGGGACATGACTTCCAGGAAGGAGCCTGGTCCTGGCATTCTGGGAGTGAGAAAGCCTGCTTGACCAAAAGGTGGAAGATAAATGAATCGAAATAAAGCTTCAGTGGCTGAGAGATTTCAAAGAGAATCAAAATGTCTTTTTGGAGGCTATACCTATGCAGTATATAGATAACCTTTTTCAGTTTTTAGTGTATTGGAGTAGCTTGAGGGAAACACCTGAAACTGTTGAACTGCAATCCAATTACGTTGATTCTTAAAGATGATTGACTAACTATAGAGCTTTTAGGGTGTGAAAGTGTGAATGTGAAAACCTTGTGACTGACACTCCTTTTATCCAATGTATGGACAGATGAATAAGAAAATAAGAAGATAAAAATAAATAAACAATAGGGGGTATGGGAGTTATGGAGTGTTTTAGATGTTCTGTTTTACTTTTATTCTTATTTTTTAGAGTAACGAAAAGTTCAAAAATGGATTGTAATGATGAGTGCACAGCTCTATGATGATACTGTGAACCACTGATTATATACTTTAGATGATTATATCTCAACCAAAATTATCATTGAAGAAAAAATAAATAAATGTGTGTAGCAACCTTGGCAAGTCATTTTCCCCTATTAAATAAAAAAATGTTTAAATATTCATAACCTTTGCCCTGAGAAGGCCAGTAAGTAAATATTTTCTGTAGAAATAACTTAGCAAAGGAAAAATGTATTTCCAGAGATATTCATTAGAGTGTTATTTATGATAGAGATAAACTTGGAATCATCTAAAAGCCCTAAATAGAGTAATAATTACGTATGTTTTGCTACAAACACAAACTAGAATACTGTACTGCAACTGAAATTATTTTTATGGTAATATTGTAAAATATGGAAAAAATTATAGCTCATAAAATTAAAGTTTAATTAAAGAACTCATTCGCCGGTACACCCAGATATATACACAAGAATGTTCATAATAGCCCCAAACCAGAAATAGCCCAAATGTCCTTGAGCAGTGAAATAGACAAATAAATTTTGGAATATTTAGACAAGGGGACACTATACCCAAACAAAATGAACTCAGTCCCTAAGACCGAGATTCAGCTTTGGTTCCTGCATGCCATTTTTCTTTTGTCAGTTCCTATTCTGAAAAACAAAAACAAATGAGCAAAAACCTTAAAGCGGTTGAGCCTTACAGGTGATAATGACATAATTCAGATTTTCTGCCTCTGTGTTCCATCTTCCTGGTGGAGACACTATTCCCTCACTTGGAATTTGGTGCTGAATGTAGTTTGTCTTATGATAGTCCCTGTGCTCATCTCCCAAAGGCCCTGTCATCTAAGTCTGCCTTGCAAGGCCTCTTCCCTCCTAAGCCTGGTGCTAGGAGGGGTAGACAAGTGTCATGATTTGCTTCCTGCTTTCAGGATGGAGATGATATTTGTTCAACAAATAACAAAAAGGGATGAAAATCAACTGCTACATAAGTAAAGAATTAACATTATCATATTATTTGCTATTTTTAAGCTACAAATATTAACGTCATTATTCTTAGAAGTGACAGGAAAATCAAATGTGTATATATAACAATTATTGAGTCCTGAGTAACTTAAAAGATGAAAAAAATTCTATTTTCATTTTTCAGGGGAAATAAAATCATACTTTCTTAGACACCTGGGTCCTTGAAAAGTACCTTTACAGTAGAATTCTTTAATAAGAAATGAGAAAACTCTAATAGCAATTTCTAATGACCATGTACTGTTTTTCTATTCATACATTTTGATAATTCTTATATAGCATTTTCCTTTCTCTTAAGAATGAAGGGCCTTTGCTTTCAGATATTTTTTTCTTTATAACATTTTCTTAATAAAACAATCATTTAAAAGGAAAGTACAAAGCAATTAAAATAGTTTTAGTTATAAATTTTCCCTTCAGAGACTATAATTTGTAGTGATACATTTGTTTTCACAAACAGTGATCTCAAGAACATTGCATTACTGAATTTTCTTCTGCGTAAATATTTGTTCCAACCCAACTTATCCTGAGTTGTTCTCACTAAGGCTTCTATTAGTGCGTGTTGCTGAGAAACTTCAGTCTTTCAAAAGTTCTCCTGTTCTCTGGTTCCCTGGCGGTTGCACGAGCCAGTGAAAAACAAGGGACTTGTCAGCTTTCAGTTATTGTGCTTCATGTGCTGCATATTATTAAAGTAAATCATTTCCCCTCTGGCCATTTTCTGTGCAAAGTTGTAAATCGATTCCAATTTCTAAATGGGAAAAAAATGAGAGAGTGTCTCATTAGTAATAGTATTTGTCAAGACCCAGAAAGAAAACCATTTAGATGGGGGCGGGCGGGGAGTATGGTTTTGTAAAGAAGTCCAACTACCTTAAATGTTTGTGCTGCAAGATGTCTAGTGCAAAGCTAGCTTTGTTTCTTATTGATGCAGCACAGGAATTGAGAACTGACAAATCCTTTGTTTAATTGAGGCTTCAAGTTTGAAAAGATGTCTATGAGACTAAATAGATACATTTTGTAACAATTTCTCCTATAAGAGAAAATATAAAAGGCTTTCTGATCAACTCTGATTCTGTTCTCTCAGGTAACTATGGCATCTTCTATGTGTATACAAGGCTGCTGTTTCAATTCTAATACGCAGGCTCATGAAAGAAGTCGACCATTTGAAGGAAATGTCAGGAATGTATGGTACAAGGAAGAAGCTGGGTGAGTATTAGGCAAAAACAATGTGCAATTCATTCCCTCACTAATGTGCCATTTCCCCTTCAGGCGAATTATTTCACCAACGTATGATAATAAAGGGCTTCAGCCAGACCTTCTTGACAATTTGGACATGTTGTTGGATAGGTGCCACTATCTTGGAAACAACACAAGACTTTTTCAGCAGAGCTTTCTCACAAAAGCTACCTGGAGAGAGAACACACAATTCCATCAGTTCCAGATTATCTGATAGGAAACTTCAGAGGCTTTCCTTATGGGACCAAGAAGACAAAAGGTATTCGGGAAGCAAAGTAAAACTAAGACTTACAGAAATGGAACAAAGTCAAAGAGGAAGTTAATTAATGGCAAGAGCTATTAACAGGTCAGAAACTACACAGAAAATAGAAGGTAGAAGTATTATCCTCTTAACCTTTTCATTCTGGTTTTATAAAATCTATAGCTCAAAGGCAATATGTTCAGAAAGAAGAAATCATGTAGTCAATAATGAAAAGTACTCCTACTGAAAAAGCTCAATTTTATAAGTATTGCTTTCAAAAAGGCACATTTAACAAAGCAAACATATTTGATGGGATTAAAATACTTATGTCATATACAAAACAGAATAAATTTGAAACAATCATCTTCTTTGCTATAATTCCAAAATTCTTCACAAAGCATCTCTCAGCAAATTATTTTCCAACATCTTTTTGGAGATGAGTATTAATGGCGTGAGTGAGAAGTATTGGTTTAAAATGAAATCCAGAAATACTTGTTTAAAATTTTACCAATGGGGGGAGGAAAGATCACAGCACTACAGGAAAGAAAGAAAAGAAGGAAGGAAGGAAAGAAGGAAGGGAGGGAGGGAGTGGGGAGGAAGGAAAGAAGGGAAAGGAGGGAGGAAGAAGAGAGAGGAGCAGAGAGCAGAACAGAGAAGACAGTGAGAAGCTTGCATTATTGCTTTGAGGGGTCCCACAACCAATATCAATTTGGCTGCTTCTCTCTTTGTCCCATTTTACAATATTTTATGGCTTTAATCACTTCAGGGAAGGTAGTGCAATAAAAAAGCAGTGTGATTTTCTAACTACACAGACTCCAGTAATTCCAATGAGATCCCTGTCAGGATTTTGGAACAGACATCATTACTACTTTGTGAAAACTATCCGTTAAAGACAGCCCAATTATTGCTTTGATTGTTATAACCAGCTTTCACATTGTGCCAAACAGAATCAAGGTGCTAAACCACAAAATGAGCAGTGTTTAATAGGTGCCTTGGCAGTCACACAGATTCAAATTAGGGGACCTGATTCAGATTCAATTTAAGCTTCAACTTTCATCTTAAAATTTTTATCACTGTAACCATTGAGGTATAAGATACTGAATGTTTAGCTCATAGGATTTTCAGCTCCACATCATGGGCAATGTGAGACTATTTTAATATCCAGCACAAAGATGCTAATTCCCTTCCTCACTCACAGCCTCATTCCAGGACAAGACAGAGGAGAACTGACTCAGCTCTCCCTTGGCACAAAGAACTAATTCTAGGTGAAACAACTGCAAAATGAGAGGTTTCAACAATGACATTTTATCTTTCTCCCATTCAATGCCATTGTTGCTAGGAGGCTACATTGGATTCAATCTTCTCTAACTCTCAAAAACATTCTGCCTTGAAAACTGCCCTATTTTCCTACTTGATTGTTCTAGTTTGCTACCTGCCAGAATGCAATATACCAGAAACAGAATGGCTTTTTAAAAGGGGAATTTAATAAGTTGCTAGTTTACAATTCTAAGACCGAGAAAATGTACCAATTAAAACAAGTCAATAGAAATGTCCAATCAAAGGCATCCAGGGAAAGATACCTTGGTTCAAGAAGGCCAATGAAGTTCAGGGTTTCTCTCTCAAGTGAGAAGGCACATGGTGAACACTGTCATGGTTTCTCTCTCAGTGGCGAGCAAGGCGTCATCTGCTAGCTTTCTTTCCTGGCTTCCTGTTTCATGAAGCTCCCCAGAATGTGTTTTTCTTTTTCATCTCCAAAGTGCTGGTTAGTGGACTCTCTGCTTTGTGGTGCTGCAGCATTCTCTGCTCTCTCTGAATCTCTTTCTGAATCTCCCTCATTCTCCAAAATGTTAACTCTTTTATAGGACTTCAGAAACTAATCAAGACCCACCCAATGGCTGGAGACACACCTCTACCTAATCCAGTTTCACAACCACTCTTGATTAAATCCCATCTCCAGGGAGATGATCTGATTACAGTTTCAAATATGCAATACTGAATAGGGATTAGAAGAAACAGCTGCCTTTACAAAATGGGATTAGGATTAAAACATGGCTTTTCTAGGGTACATACATCATTTCAAATCAGCATTTTGATTTTTGTTGAGAACTAGAATCGATTTTCTGGGTTATATCACTATTCAAATTGCAAATAAATTGTCCCATTTTTCTCACCTGCAAATTATGTTGAGAAATGCTTTTTTTTTATAAAGAGTTTCATTTGTAACAAGAAGGCAGCTTCTCACTGGATTAGAAGCACCTTGAAGTGGGATTGTCTCATTTATTCTTTTATCTCTAATTGCTAGCACAGCACATTCATGTCCCATGGAGAATTTTTCGGTAGGAAATGGAATCAGTGTATGAATTTATCCTTCTTTTTCTCCTAGATGAAATCTCCTGACACAGTTTATATAATTTTGTATAGAATGTATCCCAAGACTAAATTAGCAATGCACTTTTTGAAACAGCTTGAGATAACATCTTTATATTAGTTTTCCCTCTTCTGTGCATTCCTTCCTTTGCTGCTCCTTCCTGCTCTCTAGATTATATTCTAAAATAAAGTCCCAGGGCCTGCTCTATCAGAATCCTAGGTAAAGACACATAGGAAAATGATAACGATATAAAGTTATGTGAGAGAAAAAGAATACAAAATTATATATCTAAATAATTCTAGTTTTGTTAAATTGATGTCTAGAAAAAATATATTAAACAGGGTGTTAGCAAGTGCTATTTCTGGGAGCAGTATCAGAAATTATTTTTATTTACTTATTTTTTTACATTCTTATAGCTTCCAAATTTCTTTCAGTGACCATGTATTGTTTTCAAAACCCAAAAATAAAACTTCTGTGGGAAAACCTGTCAGCAGGTTTCTGTGATAGAAAGCAGTTCAGGTCAGGTATAAAGCAAACCAGATTCCATGGAAAACAAATATGCAAGTCAAACCAAGCAAACCCAAGGTCAAAATGGCAACAGCTAACAACATGATAGGTCAAGGGATATGGGAATAATCTACAGTGGCAGTCTCATTTTAGAGCTGGGGTCTCTTTTAACCTATTACCTGTTGCAGGAAACCTGCTATCTGGGTCAAATATCTAAGAGAGAAATATGTAATGGATACATTTTCTAATTAAACATTAGCACTACTTCTGTATATAAGTAGAGGATGCTCATGCAGGCTATAAGACAGAATATTTGAAATTTGAAAAAAGGAAAGGCCAAATTTCCTGGTTGATGAAATTATGGAACACAAGAGAAGCTAATTTCCATGAGGGGAAATTATTATATAGATGTAACAAGATGAAAAATATTCTTATTTAACATTTGTCACAGGAATGCATGTTAAGAAGGGAACCGTATTTAGAAACATAAGTTGATGAAGGCTTGAGGATAGTAGATAAGACCCTAAGGGAATAGGAGGTAGGTGAAATTCTTGTTTTGCATAAGTAGAGGAGGAATTTGCTTGTATTTTAGCAGAGGTGTGGGGATGGGAGGGTTAGGTTGCAGAGGTAAAATGAGAATGAGTGAGGAGGCAGATGGATGAAGACAGAGGGAATACAATATGATGATCCTTTCCTTTAAACCTTCAAGTCTTCAGTCAAGTCTTCTGAATCTTGGAATGCTGCATGGGAGTGGATTTCTCTGTAGAACAGTGAAGAGGGCTGCCTTCTGGGAGCAAGTTAGTTTATTGCAAAACAGAGTTGGCACTCGAGGGTGCAGGAATCCAGAGCAGAGAGACTTGCAGAGATGAAAGAGAGGCTGTGAACTGTCCCAGGTATAGGACTGGGAAGGAGACAAGTATTAGATATACTGGCTTCCTTGTGGCTGGGTGCTGTTTGCAGGATTCATGACAGTGAGATGCTAAATTTGGGGGAAGTGGGCTTCAGGATGAGGAAACCCAATTTGAATTGGTGGCCAGGGAGCAATATAAGGAAAGCAGACCCCAGAAAAGATGGCACTCCCTAGATTCTTTCTTTCTCATCATACTCCCTGTTCCTCTCAGCCAGGTTAATTAAGTAAAACCAGAAATAAGAGAGTAGCCATCCTGGAAGAATTACCAGGGATTATTTATTTTAAAAACAAAGCTAGCTCCCTGTAAAACTCATTATCACTTGGAAATTCATTCAAAGAATGCAGTTTTACATTCATATAATAAATCCTGGGTGAATGAGTTTAAACACAAGCTCATATTTCTACTTTTTATAGTTTACTTTTTATTTTCACTTCAATTTCATTCCAATTTGCCTCATCCAGGAATTGGAAATATTCATGAAGAAAGAACAGAGAAATGAGGGCATTTGTCAGCGAGAGATGGCTATCATGCGGAATGCACTGGCGTGAGGAAAAGAATAGGCAGAATAAAATTCAGGACAGGAGCAGCTTCATGGACCTCTGATCTGTGCAGTGGTGAGGGCCTTGCACTTAGAAAGTTTAATGCTCAGCCCTCCATCCCTGCCTCCTTTTCTATTATGTGCGGATGTTTCCATTCTGAAGCCCAGGGGAGATGTCAGGTCTAATGAAAAAGTTTGGCCATACCTTAAACACAAAACCAGGAAAAAGCAGCCCCAGCTTCTTATCAGGGTGGGAATTCTCAGTGGCAGGACCCTCTTCCCCCAAGTTGTATCAATACAGTGTCCTTGGGCAGCACAGATTTGTCTCTCCTCTATGATACTAAGTGGGGTCTGTAGAGTTGCCATCCACCAGCCATGTCGGCTGACCTCTGCTCTTTTGGACCCTATGTGCTCTGTAAATAATAAAGCAGCCATTTGTTGAAAATTTCTGTCGTACATGAGCCTGTGTTGCCATGATATACCACGTAGCGATGCACCATATAGCAACTGGCTCCACAATCACAGTCTTGAAATTCTTAATACGTTTTAATGAGGGGTCTCAGATTTTCATTTTGTGCTGGGCTGCACAAATTATGTGGGTCCTGAAGAGGGAAGATAAAGGAAGAAAAGTTGAAGAGAGGAAAGAAAGAAATGTAAAAATCATTTTACTACGGTTAAGATTGAAGAGACAGGAGGTGAAATGGGATTTCCATAGTAGGTTGTTGGTGAATATGGGAAAACACTGAGTTGGGTGGGATGGAGAGAAATTGGGAAGAACAGGATATTAAATATTGCTTCATTGTCATTAACTAGTGCTCTGTGAAGCTTATCTGTGCTATTGTCAGGTTTTCTATGCCATATAGCAAGAAAGAAAAGCTAAAGATACCTGCAAGTATCACAAAGGAAATAAATGTGAACACTGAAATTGGAATATCCATATCAAGAGGTTGGTATTGGTGTTTTGGACCCAAAGGATGAGACCTGGAGGCACTTATGGGATATTGAAGTCAGCAACCTGGTGGAGTACAGGGAAGGAAGCAACCAGACAATGAATTGGAATGTCTTTGTAACATATGTGTGCTCATAAATTAAAATATCCCAATTTCGACCTGAAATGAATCTTCCTCTTTCAAAGTTTTCTTACAAATGGATTACTGTAGTGGTTTGGAGCTATATACCTCAGAAAAACATGTTGTTAAACTTAATCCATTCCAGTGGATATAAACCCACTCTAAGAAGGAACTTTTGATGAAGTTATTTCAGTTAAAGTGTGACCCAACTTGATCAGGATAGGTTTTAATCTTACTATTGGAGTCCTTTATGAGCAAAATGAAATTCAGACAGTTAAAGAGAAAGCCATGGAAAATAAGAAGCTGAAGGTCAGTGGAACCTGGAAGAGAAAGGAGAAGCCCAAGAGAGACTACTACATACATTGCCATGTGACAGAAGAGTACAGGACCAGGAATCACTGGCTGCTAGCCCCAGAATGCCAACCTTTGGAAAGAAAGCATCACCTTGATGATAACTTGATTTGGACTTCTAATTTCAAAACTCTGAGGCAACAAGTGCCCATTGTTTAAGTCAGCCCATTGAATGGTACTTTCTTTAGCAACAAGGAAACTAAAACAATTATCATAGTATTTTCTTTATTCTAGGTACTGTGTTAGGCTCTAGGAATTTAGTGGTAAATAAGCCAGAGCATGGTGTCCTACCTAAGGGGGCTCACAGTCTAGTGAGCCTACTTACACAAACAAGTACATTACTGATGTTGTAATAAATACATTGAAGAAAATAAAATGAGTTATGAGAATTTATATATTGGAAGCCTAACCTAGTATTGGGAAATAGATTAAGAGCCTACCTGAAGAAGTGACTTTTAAGTTAATATTTGCATAATTAGAGAGGTCAGCCAGGCATGAGGTGAAAGAACTGAAGATAATGTTGCAAGCAAGCACATAATATAACACCACAGAGAAAAACAGGAGGTCTTCAAGCCTCCCACCAGGAGGTAAATCTCCTAAGAGCCAAATGTTTTGCTTTTCTTTTGTTCTCTGCTGTACCCTAGCATCTAGGACAGCACCTGTCACATAAATATTTGTTGGGTGAGTGGATGAATGATGTATTTTAGGAGAGTATTTAAGTTTGGAAAACCCTGAGCCAAAGGAATCATGATGGAAACAACCCTTAAAGGAGTAAAAAGATTGAGGCCAATAAAAGGTATATGTGGAAATAAATTCAGAAAATGCTGTAGAAGCCACTATTATTCAAACATCAAGACCTGAAACAGTCTGAATCACTGCTGTTTAGAATCATAATCCTTAGAAAGCATCATTGTTTCACAGGCCATATGTTAAGGAAATCCACAGATTAAAAAGTTGCATACTCTACTGTGGTGGTTCGAAACTGTATGTACCCCAGAAAAATATGTCCTTAAATCTAACCCATCCTTATGGGTGTAAACCCAATATAAGTAGGACTTTTTGATGAGGTGCAGTTATTCAGGAAGGATCTGCAGAAAGTCGTATTGTCTGATGGTTTGGGCGCCTATGTACTGCATGCGAAACTGCCAAGTTTATTTTACAAGATCTGTATGAACAGAACCACTGTCAGGCTATACTGTCCTATACTAAATAGGACAGAAAAGGGACAGATTGGGGGGAAAATCACCTCAAGGGCAGAAACATGGAAGGTGAGGTCTGGACCAATGCCATCTCAGACCAAAAGAATGGGCCCACCCATATATGTGGAAAGGGTGAGTCTGACCAGACTTGGAAAAGGAGCATCTTTCACCCCATTGTTCAGGAAGAGAGCTACCACCTCAGTGTTCTTGGAGTTTGGAACCTGTACCCTGGCATACCAGATGAGCCTGGCTGCCATCCCAATGCTTAAAGAGTATGGAATCTCCAACCCAGTGTTTGGGAGAGCCTGGGAAAGGGTAGGGTTGCACAAGCACTTGGGGGGGGGGGGGGCCAAGAAACATCTTTCCACAGATGACCCTTAGACCTTGAAATCTAATGGAATTGCCCTGCAGGATTTCAGAATTGTTTGGAACTTGTGACTCCTATTTTCCTTCTAATTTCTTCCTCTGGAAATGGAAATCCTATGCCTGTCCCACCAGATATATTGGAAGCAGATCATTTGTTCTCTAGGTTTCACAAGTTCACAAACAGAGGGGAATTATGCCCCAGGACAGACCACACACATAACTGATTTTTGATGAAATTTTGTATTTAGCATTGTTTCTGAAGTAACTTAAGGCTTTTAGTATGTTCTGATGGATTGAATGTATTTTGCATGTAGAAAGAACATATCTTTGGATTCCAGAGGGTAGACTGTGGTGGTCTGGAGCCATGCACTGCAGAGAAAAACATGTTCTTAAACTTAACCCATTTCTGTGGGTAAGACTTTTTGATGAGGTTACTTCAGTTAAGGTGTGACCCACCCCATTGAAGATGGGCCTTTTAATCCTTTTTCAGAAGTCCTTTATTAACAGAATCAAGACAAGCAGAGAAAGCCATGGAAGCAATAAGATGAAAGTAATGAAACCTGAAAGAAAAGGGGGAGACCAGCAGATACCACCATGTGCCATGTCACGTGGCAGAGGAGCTAAGGATTGCCAATCTTTGGGAAGAGAGCATCGCCTTGATGTTGCCTTGATTTGGACAATTTCCCAGACTGTAATGTTAATCAAATAGTCTCCCATTGTTTACACCAACCCATTTCATGGTATTTGCTTGGAGTAGCTTAGGAAATTAAACTCCTATCATATGTTATGCAACTCTGGGTGATGTATCATTCTTTATAAAAACTATCTCAACTCTATTAATTCCATATAACTTTGAATAACCAAATCATGCATTGCTTATGAGTAGATAATGCTTGGATAGAAATGCTTCTCCTTTGTTTCTTTTCAATCTAAGATATGCTGACCATTGATCAAGGCAAGGACCTTTATTGCATAATTCTTAAATCACTTTGCTAGATTGTTTGACTTGGCTAGAATTTAGGGCTTTACGCAAACTTGCCATGGCAAATGATTTAGGCCTTGCCACTCTCTTCCATGATTCTATTGTTTCCACTAAAGAGCTGCCACACCCACAGAGTCAATTTTCTGAAAGAGTGACTTCAGTCCTTGTGATAGAAAGAAAAAGATCATTGGAATCCTACTGAAATTATAGCTTACTCTTTCAGATTTTATAACTACCTAAAAGAAGAATTTCCTGTTTTAATCATCTAATTTTCCTGTCTCCAAGTGAACACAGCATAATTTAAAATATTTATTTTGCTAATTGATATGTTTTGCCTTTCATGTATAATAAATCAAAATTTCCCATTGGAATTTCTTAGAAATTATAATTTCTATTAATCATTTCCTTCCAGAAGCTCAGGAAATACAATAAGAAATAGGCCAGGAGCTCCTGAAGACAAGAACTGTGACTTATCTATTTATAAACTAATTTAAATCCATTTTTAGTGTGCTTGGTGCACATTCATTTCCCATCTACAGTCCATTTTTTGTTGAACAATTTTTTAAAATCCGTTTTTAGTTACTATTTATTTTGGGACAGACACTGAGCCTGGCACCACACTCATTATCTCGTTTATTAAATGAGTCAGTGCATAAAAGTCCTAAGAACAATGCTGGACACAGAATAAATACTCACTAAATATTGGCAATTATTTTCTCAGTTAATCTTCACACATCTAATAATATCTGGCAAGATAGGTATTTTTATCCCATGCTGCAAATGAGGCCTCGGTCTCTGTGAGGTGAGGCATGAAGCAACTTGTCCAAAGTGACCCAACTAGTAGCTAGCTGAAATCAGTTTTCTATCCTCTCATGCAGCCACTTCTCACTGTACACGATTTCAGAACATCCTTGGAAATAATGTTGTGGTTTGTCAAAAAATATCTGCAGTGAAAATGCAAAACTCTAAGCCCAGTTTGGACAGAAGGCATGACGTAGAACCCACGTGAACAGAGGAATATTGGCTCATTCTCTATGGGGAACTGAAGGACATCAGCAGGAAAGGAGCCCCGATGCCGAGACTGTCATAAAGTGTGTCCACAGCACAAACCATCTAAGAGGGCATATGCCTCCAACGCACGAACTAAGCGCTAGCTCCATCGAGGCACTGTGTGAACGCTGGGGAACCACACACTTGGGTAAGTCAGAAGTGCTAAATGCACTTGAGGAAATAAACTATGGCAGCACAGACTCAAGACAAATAAAATAATTGCAAACTGTAATAATTACTATGAAGAAAGCAAACAGGCTGCTGAAATAACGACTGGGTTATATATTTAGATGTTCGAGAAGCAAGCCTTTGTTGCTTTATTTTCATATTTTACCTTATAATTAAATGCAATTGACAATCACATGCAAAAAAATACATCCCGCATAAGTAGAGATTGTCCTCCAAGTACAAGAATATTTAAAAATTGTTTTTTAAATCCATTAATAAAATCTTCCATATTGATTGGTTGAAAACCAAATGTTCTTAATAGATTCAGAAAAAGAAAAATCCATAAAATGTAATATTTCTTCATGACAACTCTTAGCAACATTTCAACAAGGGAAAACCTAATAGAAAGGTATCGAAAAAAATTCTCTAGAGCAGTGGTTCCCAAATTTTAGTTTATATGAGAATCACCTGGAGGACTTGTTAGCAATATGGATTGTTGGCATCATCCCCTTCTCCCCAGAATTTCTGATTCAGTATTTCTAGGGTAGTTCTCCAAATTTGAATTTCTAATAAGTTCCCAGGTGACTGCAATGCTGAGAGTCTGCAGCCAGGCTTTGTGAACCACTGACCCACACTCCTAATTATAAAGTGGTAGAAGCATTCATTTTGAAGTAAGGATCAAAATGAAAATTTCCACTTCTAGTTTATCATGTCTAGATACCACATGGAAAAACAAGAAAAATAAAACAAATGAAAAGTACACAAAACTGAAAAGAAGAAACCCAGTTGTCTTTATTTGCAGGAAATATGATTGAACACATAGATAACCCATGAAATTCATTTAGAATAACAGCTTTCAGTGTATGTATGTAGTGAGCACATATCTACGTGTCCATATAAATATGTTAGTGTTCCCATATGCTGGCAGGAACCCATGAAAAAATAGTTAAATATATAAGTTATTTAAAATTGCCTCAAAATTTATAAACTATTTAGGGATATAGCTAACAAAATAGGCGTAAGATTTATATGTAGAAAAAAATAAATTTACTAATGCATGCAAAAGGGACTATGAAAGTGGGGGAGAGAGACATCATTTATAACTGTTATTAATCTGTGAATTTAATTAATCTATAAATGTAAAGCAATAACAATAAACAATTTAACAGGTCTTTACATAGAACTTAACAAGTTAATCTTTCATTCGTGAAAGTATAGAAACCAGCAATATAAGAAAATCTCGAGGAGTAGTAGGAATTAGAACTAAAGGTACAATCAAATAGACCAATGGACAGAATAGAGAGCCCACAAATAAGCACATACACAAATAGAAACTTAATATATGCAAGAGTAGCATTATGAAGTGCTGACTTATTTAAAAACGGAAGCAAAAAACCCTCTAAGGAATGAAACTTGAAAATTTACGGAAGGAAAAATAGAATGTTTTTATGAACTTTGATTTGAAAAAGATTTCTCTCACAAGACACAAAAAAGAGACTATAAATTAAAATATTGATATATTCAACAACATACATTTCAAACTTCTAGACAAAAGACCCATAAACAAGATTAAAAATCAAATCACAGGGTGTGTCAAGGTAATTTAAATGCATATCATTGATGAAGATTCACAATCACAATTCCAGCTAATCAACAAGACAAGCAACAGACAAGAAAAAAACACAGGATATGAACAGGCACTTGACAAAAGAAGAAATCAAGAAAACCATTAAACCTGTGAAATGATGCTGAACTTCACTGAAAATGATGGAAATGCAAAAAATAAAAAAATAAAAAACTGCTTCACACCCCTCAGACTTACAAAAATTTGGAAAGCCTAGCAATTCCAGGTATTGAAAAAATGATATCTCATCTTGGTGGAAGTAAAAATTGGTATACTTAGAAAAGCAGTTTAACTGTATCTAATATATATCTCTAAGAAAAACAGAGTAATGCTTGCACATATGTAAATGATGAACAATGCAAGGATGTTCAAAGTAGCATTGATAGCAATAACAAAGAAAATGAAATAATTTAAATGTCCATCGGTGGGGGAAATTATATACTGAACAATGTACAACTATACATTAAATATTCCTGCTTCGTGGTGAATGAAAAAATCAAATGACAAAATTGAACATTTGTGGATGATGAAAAACCTACAAATTAATACATTTTAATGAATGGGTACATATATCCATTCATTAAAATGTATTAAGCGTTCTAATATATAATATTACAATCAGAGCTAGAAGGTTCCCAATGACTTCAGAATAGTGGTACCATCAGGCAGACGGGAGAGGAAGCCCAGGGCTTTCCATCTGAATTCCCAACGTAGAACCTGCATTCATCAATCAGTACACTGTGAATGTAGCAAAGCCTCTATTGACTCAAATACTGAATGAATGAATGAATGAATGAGTGAGTGAGTGAATAAATAAATAAATAAATTCTTTCTGCTTTATTGATGATGGTGACTCACACACTTTTTAAGTGATCTCAGTCTTTTCTCTTAAAAGTTTCTTGGGGAAAAATCCCGTGAAGCAGAACCCTTAGATAGCCACTAAAGTTGGCAAGTTGCCTTGATTAAAATTGTTACCATATTGTGATAAACTTCTGGTAGTTATGTTAATCAAATTGCAAGAAAAATGTTGTTCCCTTAAAGGAAATATTTGATTTCACCAGGCTGTAAATCTGCATTAACTATTCTAAGTCACTGGTTCAAGCTGAAACTCAGGACCTGGCTCCTACCAATCAACCGCAGATAAATCAGTTCGAGTCGCAGTCATTTTGGCTGTCTGCTCTAAGAAATGCTGTTAATTTTAAAATACTCCATGGCACCTGCTTAGCATGTTTGCCTTCATAGGCTGTTTCTAGTTTCTTTGTAAGTTTGCCAAGTGTTTTCAAATGAGTCCCCTGGGAAAATGACCTATCAGTAATTTTTTCCTGCATTTTCTCAGGCTGATAGGAGAGCAGTTCTTTGATCATGCCAACTGAGGGTTGTACTTCTTAGTTTTCTAAGTACAGAGAAACCTTATGTTTGTGCAGCTAGGCAGAGCTTTGTGCCAGCACTGGATACTTTCATGTCTTACCTAAAGCTAAAAGGCGAAATCATGATCCACAGGTTGGAGGAACAGAAAGTGTCTCAACATTTTTTAAATCTGAAATTATACTGAGCTCTTTTCAATTTTATCCTTTGGAGTGTCAGTAATTTGGTTTTTTCGTTATTTTTCTTGACTAACTCCTCTTCCCTTCCTACCCAACACCTCCTCCCACATTCTATCCCAAGCCTCCACACAGAAAATAAGTATATAGCTCTTTAACAGACGGAGAATATTTTGTTTCCACGGTTTGAGTTAGAATCTGATGGTGCATGTCATCATTTTCAATGGATGATGATAAAAAGTCATCCTTCTTTTTTGGTTTGTTTCTTGGAAACATGGGAAAACAAATATTATTTAGAACTGTCATGCCCTGAGATGGTGGGAGACATTAGAGGAATGAGTTTCACATCAGGAAATCTAGGGAGGAAAATCCCTTCCTCTGGGATTGTGTTAAATTTCTTTTTCCAGAGAGGGCAAAAGTTCCTCTAATTAAGATGAAAGCAAAGCCAGTAGGCTTGTGACAGCGGTGAAGTTCATGTGCTTATTTTCTCCTAGGCAGAGGATGAAATCTGCCAAATTAAATCTAATTTTTGTTTGGTCAGATTTAATTTTCTGCTTTGAATGCCCTTGTATCTTTAGAATCTTAGCACCAAAAAGTTTTTTAAAAATTCAATGAAAAAAAAATGTTGAATCATTTGAGTCTAGGTCTGTCATAACATCACTAAGAATCCATTTCCCCATCTATGAAATAGGGCTGTTTTTACCTAACTTAGATAATAATTATAAAGAACGGTTGTTGTGAGGAAAATAGCTTGTTCAGGAGAAAAAAATCCAAAATTTACAGGGGTGTAGGAGGTAAATGAAGTGTGATCATCAACGTGAGGAGTGTGGACCATGTCAGATTGGGAATTAGCAAGTATACTAACAAAAACATTTCATGTCCTTTCTTTAAAAAAACAAACTGCTTAACGCTGTGCCAGCACCAGTCAACACACGGCTTCCACACCTCCCAAATAAACTTTGCAATCCGTTGAGTAAAAAGATATGAACTCTCGTTTAAGATAGCCTAAGCCTTGGAAATCACCTCAAAGTACAGGTTTTTCTTGGTTCTTAAGTAATTTAAGGAAATCAATTTCTCTGTCTCAATTTCCCCAGATGATAACATCATAGCATAATGTTTCTCAATTGTAATATAAGGATAATAATAGTATATTCTTCACATGGTGCTTGTGAGACTTGAAAATATCATGTATGCCAACAAGACTCTGTCTGCACATCCTGCTTCTTCAGTAAATTATCTTTGTTGTTACTATCTCATAAGAGTGCTTTGTATGTAG
Source organism: Tamandua tetradactyla (assembly GCF_023851605.1). NCBI lineage: Eukaryota > Metazoa > Chordata > Mammalia > Pilosa > Myrmecophagidae > Tamandua > Tamandua tetradactyla. The sequence goes on along the minus strand of NC_135328.1, from coordinate 84,665,371 downwards.
TGCTGTCCTATGCAAATGTAAGGAGTGTTTGGTTTGTTTTACTATCATTAGCTAGATGATATTTAAATGATAATAAATTATAAACAACAAATCAAATTAAAATTCAGTAAGTTAATCACGTCCAGGGTGGAAGCTAGGAGACATTTATTATTTTTAGTGTTATAAGGACTTTATATTCAGATTAATGCTGATTTAATTATTGGGTGCTTGTGGAATATATCATTTGGAGTTCTAGCAACAGAAAATGGTTCTACTTTGGTGCCAATAATGGTAAAATTATAACAGAAATACTCATATGGATTTTTTTTTTCTTTTTTTTTTTTTTTTGCATGGGCAGGCACCTGGAATCGAACCCCAGTCTCCGATGTGGCAGGCACGAACTCTGCCACTGAGCCACCATTGCCTGCCCTGTATGGACTATTTTTTATAGAAAGTATAAATAACTCACAGCTCATACATTGACATTCTACATATTTACATGTTTTATGTTTTTAAAATTTTTGATTGGAATAAACCTATAGTCTTTTTTTTTAATTTCTCACAGTAAAGAAAAAAATTATCGGGCATAATCCATCAAAGAAAGTATTATATTACAATGTCTCCTTTTTTTTTTTCCTTGTGAAATAAATCAAACACAAAAGCATATATAAATATATATAATTTGAATAATAAAAATAAAGCAAGCACCCCTATAGCTGTAATTTAGGCTAACTGATAGACTATTGATAGTATATTAGAAGCTGCCCATGTATCTCTCCAAAGGAATTCCTCCCCCTCCCCACTAAGGAGTCTGGCTCCTGGCTAAAATCCTATGTGTGCCTTTTCCATCCTGACCACAGGCACTTACAAAGGCTTTACCTGGCAGGCCACAAAGGGGGAAAGCAGCACCCTCCCGTCCCGCCACCTGCGCCCTAGACGTAGCGCATTGCAATATCTGCAGGGAATTGTAGTCAAGGACTCAGGCCCCCTGGCTGGTCATCCCCTTACCTGTATCTCCATTCCTAGGCTGAAGCTTTCCTCAGGCACCTCTACTGAGACTTCCTCGGAGAGGAAGAGGAGGACACATTGAAGACACTTTTCCACCCCAAGCCCTTTCTCCCTCCCTAAGTTCTCCAGGACCATGAAAACAGCAGGAGACTTTTGTTCAAGACTCATCAGGCAGTCAGATGATCCCTCAGGTCTGCAGTGAGTCTGCTGGCTCTTATCTGGTGTTGGCCGTCCAGGGGTGAAAATGGAGCAGGAGACCCAACACTTTCTCTCCACCTTAGCTTCCTGCTTACAGGGAGTGATTAAAGGCTCGACAGTCACTTTCATTTTGGCTTGTTGTCTTAACTGACTATGTTTGACACCTGGTGGCTCATCTGAGCTCTCTCAGTTCAGCTCAGCTGCTGTCAACCATAAGGAGTAATTGTCATCCCTACCTTTGTGGTAATTCTTTCCGTAATAGTCTCACCTCCTATTCACACATTCCTAAATAACAGATGGTTTAGCTTTGCCTTTTTAATTTTATCCTTTGCCTGTTACGAATGTCATTAAAATGGAACCACGTTGTGTATATTCTGTTTATTTCATTAAACATTATGCTGACAGAATTCTTCCATGATAACGTATATAGCTGTTATTTGTTCATATTCACTGCAGAATAATACTGTAATGCGTGTATATTCCACAATTTAGTCATCCAATAATTTTTGGTGTGCATTTGGGTGTTTCTATTTAGGGTTAGTACATCAAAACTTCCCTCAAAATTGTTGCCTAAGTTACTTTATAAATGTAAATAAGAATTTCTGTTAAGTATGGACCAAGAGTACAATCCTGGTTCATGAGGAATGTCCATCTTCAAATATACTGGAAAATGCCAACTATTTCCAAATTGGTTGTGACAATTGACCCCTGCAGAAGATAAGAATTCCCTTTGCTCTATATTCTCACCAATGTGAGATATGGTCAAGCTTTTTTTTTCCCAATCTCCATACCTCAGTTAGAGGAATCTTTTCAGAACATTAATCTGATCACTTCTTTGCTTTAAATTCTCCAATGTTTCCCCTAATCATTACGGGAACTCTTAGCCTACACCATAAGGCAATGCCTGATCTGATCCCATTTTTTAATTTTGCCAACCCTATGTGTGTATAATTGTACAGCTTATTGGCCACATCAATTTATACCTTTTATCTGATTTTCTACAAGTCTTTTAGTCTTACTCTTATCTCTTCACATGAATTATTCATAGGTTTCAATAATTAACTTTTGTTGATTATATAAGTTTGCAAATATCTTCTTTCACCCTGCGTATTCTTTTTTTAGTTTCTTTGTGGTATCTCTTGGTTAAGAGAAGTTTTGAACTTTAATTTAATTAACTTTATTAGTATTATCTTTATAGTTAATATTTGCTGCATTTTTTTCAAAGAAAATCCAAGTCTATGAAAATAGTATCCTACATTAATTTCTATAATCTTTGTAAATTTTGTTATTCACTTTTATATTTAAGCCACCTGGATGGATTTTTTGTAAGTTACAAGGTAGTAACTCAATTAACTTTTCCCCATGTGTATAACCAATTGTTCCAATTCTACTTATTGAAAAGCCCTGATTTTCTCTACTGATCTGTAGTATCTCCTCTGTGATATTCCAAATGTATTTTTGTATGTGACATATACTAGGATTTATTTTACCTTCATTTGATGATTTGTATATCCCTGTGCAAGTATCACATTGTCTATAAAGTTTTTTAAAAAATATGTATTTTAATGCAGTTTTTTTTAAAAATGAACTTTAATGCAGTTTTCTTGAGATATATTCACATGCCATATAATCCAACCGAAGTATACCATCAATGACTCACAGTATCATATAGTTGGGCATTCATCACCACAATCAATTTTAGAACATTTTCATTATTCTAAAAAAGAAATAGAAAGAAAAAGAAAACTGAAAACATCCCACATCCCTTTTCCCTCTCAATATCATTATTAATATATTTATTTTATTACTCATCTACCCATACACTGGATATGGGAGTGTCAGTCACAAGGTTTTTACAATCACATGGTCACACGATAAAAGTTACGTAGTTATACAATCATTGTTATAGTTATACAACCATTATAAAAGATCAAGGTTACTGCCACCAGATTAAAGTTCAACAACTTCAGGTATTTCCTTTTAGCTATTCTGATACACTAGAAACTAAGAAGAAATACCTATATATTGAGGCAGCAGTCATAATCATTTGTTGAATCCTAATTTCTCAGTTACACCTCCTTCCTCTCATTTGATCATTCTCTCAATCTTCAGGGATATGACCATTTTAACAAATTCATGCTGGAAAGGGGTGTTCACCTTATGGGGTAGAGGAACGAAAATGGCTAATGTTCTTGAACAGACAAGTACATCTGGGCTTTGGGGCTTATCTGGCATAGGAACAATCTGGAGGCTTCAAATTTCTGTAAAAATAAACTTACCAAGAAAAACTTTTATCAAATCTTAAATAGAGCCCAGGGTATTCTTTAGGGTTTTCAGGAATACTGTTAGTTGGAACATGGCATACCATGGAATTTGCAGTATCTGCTGGAATTTGCCTAATAGTAATCTCCAGAATGACATCTTGACTAGCCATTTCCTAGACAGAAATTAAACTTTGTTTCACCCTGTGGATTCTTTTTTCAGTTTCTTTGTTTCATTTCTTGTCTCCCTTTTGGTTAAGAAGGCATTCTCAATCCTATGATGCCAGGGACTGACTCATCCCTGGGAGACATGTTCATGTTGCCAGGGAGACTTATACCCCTGGTAGTCACGTCCCATGTAGAGGGAATGGTAGTGAGTTTATTTGCAGATTTGGCTTAGAAAGAGAGGCTGCACCTGAGCAACAAAAGAGGTTCTCTTGAGATGACTCTTAGACATAATTACAAGCAGACTTACCTTTGCCATTGCAGAAATAAGTTTCATAAGGACAGGCTCCAAATTGAGGGCTTGGCTTATTAAATTGGGAGTCCCTGATGCTTGAGAGAATATCAAGAATGCCCCAGGTGGGGAAGTTTAATAGTTTCACATTTTCCCCCAATCCCCCAAGAGGACTTTGCAAATACTTTTTATTTTCTGCCACCAAAATTCTGAAATATATCAGAGTATTACATTAACCTCTACCAAATAACAAGCTCCCATTCCCTGTTCTAGGTACCATCTAATTATGTTGCTTAAATAAACTGATCAGACATTAGACAGTGTGCTACAGAAAATTTAAATTTTGGAGCAAATAAACACATCTTCCTTTAGTCTCACACAGAAGTTGAGGTTTTAAAATATAGATAATATTATCTTTTACCCTGTATTCTGATTTACTTTAGTTCTAACGAGGTCCATTTCATTCATATCTTTAATGGAAGTCTGATCCCTTTTTCATCTTCTTTAACAGTTACTGTATGGAGTAATGCTGTCTTCCAGAGCTGCAGAACTCTTAACACTGAGTCTCAGGTGTACCATACACCCAGGGACCTACCAGGGTATACACAAAGAGAGCTGTATCTCAGAATTTAGAAATAACAATTAAAACTCAAGAATAGACATGACTGCTGTAAGAGATTACAATCTAGGAACCATCACAATGAGCCTTATTGAGCATTCCGTACTCTTTAATCATCTGTTGCTCAATCTCTGCCCACTTTCTATCCCCTGATAACCAATGCTCTTGAATGCAATTCTCAGAGCTTGGTCATTATAGTTAGTTTATATTAGTGAGATCATATAATACGTGTCCTTTTGTTTCTGGCTTATTTCACTCAACATAATGTCCTCAAGACTTATCCACCTAACTGCATGCCTTACAACTTTATTCCTTCCTGAAACCACTCAATATTCTATTGTATGTACATACCACACTTTTGCCCTTCTGTTCATCAGTTGATGTTCACTTAGGCCCCTCCATCCATTGGCAATCATGAATAATGCCGCCATAAACACCACTGTGCAAATATCTATTTGTGTCCCTGCTTTCTGTTCTTCCAAGTATATATGCAAATAAAGGGGCTGCAGGATCATATGGCAACCCTATATTTAGCCTTCTGTGGAGCCACCACACTGCCCTTCAGAGGGGTTGCACTGTTCTGTGTCTCTACAAAAGTGAATAGCTATATCTCTCTCTCCATGTCTTCTCCAGGACTTATATATTTCTGTTTATTTTTAAAACAGTTCTATTCACACACCATACAATCCATCCTAAATGTACAATCAATGGCTGCCAATATGATCACATAGTTATGCATTCACCACCATATGAGAATATATCCATTTCTTCTACAAAGAAAGGAGCAGAGAAGAAAAAGGAGAAACAACAAGAATCTCATACCTCTCATGTAGCTCCCTCTTATTGACATTTAGCTTTGGTATATTACCTTTGTTACAATTAATGATATAATATTACAATATTACTGTTAGCTATAGACGCTAACTTGCATTAATGGTATTTTTTCCATATACCATCCCATTTTTACCGTGTTGACATTCATTCATTCTCCCTCACATAAAAACTTTCTATATTTGTACACTTAATCACAATGGTTGTCTACTGTACATTTTGCTAAGCTACATCATCCAAGTTTTTATCCTGTCTTTCCATCTGGTATCACACATGCCTGTAGCCTTCCACTTCAATCATACTCACACTCAGCTTTGTTCATTATACTTTCAATATTATGCTACCACCACACTGTATTATGTTATCCATTTCTGAATCTTCACACTCAATCCTTTTGAGCATTCTGTGCTCCCTCAGCATCAAATGCCCAATCTCTACCTTCTTTCTATTGCCTGATAACCTATCAATGTCCTCAAAGTTCATCCACATTGTTGCCTGTCATGACTTTATTCCAATCTTACAGCTGCATAATATTCCATCATATGCATATATCACACTTTGTTTATATACTCGTCCATTGATGGACATGTGGGCTGTTTCCATCTCTTGGCAATTGTAAATAATGGCACTATAAACATCAGTTTGCAAGTGTCCGTTCATGTCCCTGTATTCAGTTCTTCCAAGTATAGACCTAATAATGGGATTGCTGGATCAAACAGCAGTTCATACTTAGCTTCTAAAGGAACCACCAAACTGCCTTCTAGAGTGGCTGCACTATTCTACATTCCCACCAGCAGTGAATAAGTGTACCTATTTCTTTTTTTTTTTTTTTATTAACGGAAAGAAAAAAAAGAAATTAACACAACATTTAGAAATCATACCATTCTACATATGCACTCAGTAATTCTTAACATCATCACATAGATGCATGATCATTGTTTCTTAGTACATTTGCATCAGTTTAGAGGAACTAGCAACACAACAGAAAAAGCTATAAAATGTTAATATAAAGAAAAGAAATAAAAGTAGTAGTAATAGTAAAAAACAACAACAACAAACAAACCAACAAGCAAACAAAAACAAAAAAAAACCCTATAGCTCAGATGCAGCTTCATTCAGTATTTTAACATGATTACTTTACAATTAGGTATTATTGTGCTGTCCATTTTTGAGTTTTTGTATCTAGTCCTGTTGCACAATCTGTATCCCTTCAGCTTCAATTACCCATTGTCTTACCCTGTTTCTAACTCCTGCTGAACTCTGTTACCAATGACATATTTCAAGTTTATTCTCGAATGTCCGTTCACAACAGTGGGACCATACAGTATTTGTCCTTTAGTTTTTGGCTGGATTCACTCAGCATAATATTCTCTAGGTCCATCCATGTTATTACATGGTTCACAAGTTTATCTTGTCTTAAAGCTGCATAATATTCCATCGTATGTATATACCACAGTTTGTTTAGCCACTCTTCTGTTGATGGAGATTTTGGCTGTTTCCATCTCTTTGCAATTGTAAATAACGCTGCTATAAACATTGGTGTGCAAATGTCCGTTTGTGTCTTTGCCCTTAAGTCCTTTGAGTAGATACCTAGCAATGGTATTGCTGGGTCGTATGGCAATTCTATATTCAGCTTTTTGAGGAACCGCCAAACTGCCTTCCACAGTGGTTGCACCCTTTGACATTCCCACCAACAGTGAATAAGTGTGCCTCTTTCTCCGCATCCTCTCCAGCACTTGTCATTTTCTGTTTTGTTGATAATGGCCATTCTGGTGGGTGTGAGATGATATCTCATTGTGGTTTTGATTTGCATTTCTCTAATGGCCAGGGACATTGAGCATCTCTTCATGTGCCTCTTGGCCATCCGTATTTCTTCTTCTGGTAGGTGTCTGTTTAAGTCTTTTTCCCATTTTGTAATTGGGTTGGCTGTCTTTTTGTTGTTGAGTTAAGTGTACCTATTTCTTAACACCTGCTCCAGCACTTGTGTTTTACTACCATTCTAGTGGGTGTGAGATTTGCATTTGGATTTGCATTTCCCAAATAGCTAGAGAAGTTGAACATCATTTCATGTGCTTTTGAGTCATTTGCATTTCCTCTTTAGAAAAGTGTCTATCCATGTCTTTCTCCATTTTTTAAGTTGTGTTTTCTGTCTTTTTTTTACATGGGCAGGCACTGGGAATCGAACCCAGGTCCTCTGGCATGGCAGGCAAGCATTCTTGCCTGCTGAGCCACTGTGGCCTGCCCTGTTTTCTGTCTTTTTGTTGTTGAGTTGTAGGATTTCTGTATGTATTCTGGATACTAAACCCTTATCTGACATGTGGCTTCCAAATATTGTCTCCCATTGTGTAAGCTGCCTTTTTACTTTCCTGACAAAGTCCTTTCATCCACAAAAGTATTCAGTTTGAGGCAATCTCATTTATACATTTCTTCTTTCATGCTTGTGCTTTGGGTGTAAGGCCTAGGTAACCTCCTATCACAAGATCTTTAAGATAGTTCCTTACATTTTTGTTCCAAAAGTTTAATGGTCTCAGCTCTAATGTTTAGGTCTTTGATCCATTTTGAGTTAACTTTTGTATAAGGTGTGAGATATGGGTCTTCTTTCATTCTTTTGGATATGGATTCTCTATACACAAAAAAGAAAAGTCCAGGACCAGATGGCTTCATATATGAATTCTACCAAACATTTAAGAAAGAATTAGTACCAATCCTGCTCAAGCTCTTCAAAAAATTGAAGCAAAGGGAAAGCTACCTAACTCATCCTGTGAAGCTGATATCACCTTAACACTAAAGCCAGGAACAGAAAAAAAAAACAAAAAAAAAACAGACCAACCTCTTTAATGAATACAGATGAAAAACCCATATACATTTTTAATGGTATCCATATATATTTATAAGTGGGGTATGGTTCTCTATACACCATTTGTTGAAGATGCCGGCAGCTCTGTCCCAGTTGAGTCATCTGACTGCCCATCAAATATCAATTGTCCTTATATGAAAGGGCCTATTTCTGGGCCTTGCTCTTATTCTTTCATTGTTATAGGTGGGAAGTGACCCCTTTTCAGCCCACCGTTCCCCACAGGCTGAAGAGTCACAAGTCTCTCCAGCAGACTCCCTTTTACCCCCTGGCAGTTGCATGTTTGAGAAAAGCTGTGTTACACTTTTTATAGGTTGAAACTGCTGCTGGTATTCTAGGCCCAGGGGTCTAAATTCTCTGAATGAGAGCTGCCTCTTGCACTGGGCCCTCTCCCCACTCCCTTTCTTTGGGAAATGTGCCCTTTAGGTAACTCTCTCCTTCACCTAATTAGTTTCTTTGCCTCTCAGTCACTCCTTAATTCCACCCTTGCCTGGGGGCAGTGATGAACACTGTGATGGCCTGCTGTTTTCTTGAATGGGCTGTTTAAAAAGTAAGAAAATAAATAATGATAAATAAAAAGAAAGAGAGAAGAGAGAGAAAGAGAGAGAGAGAGGAAGGAAGGAAGGAAGGAAGGAAGGAAGGAAGGAAGAGAGAGAGAAAGAGAGAGAGAAAGAGAGAAAGAAAGAAAGAAAGAAAGAAAGAAAGAAAGGAAGGAAGGAAGGAAGGAAGGAAGGAAGGAAGGAAGGAAGGAAGGAAGGAAGGAAGGAAGGAAGGAAGGAAGGAAGGAAGGAAGGAAGGAAGGAAGGAAGGAAGGAAGGAAGGAAGAAAGAAAGAAAGGAAGAAAGGAAGAAAGAAAAAGAGTTCCCAGCCTCCTTGGTTCACCAATCAAGACCCAGGCTCTATGTGCCTGTATATTTTCCAGTATTTTGAGCTCAGCCAACTCCAAAAACCTGATTTTTTTTTTTTTATCAGCCCTGCTTCCTTGCTACTGGGGAGAGACATCCTGATTTCTTTCATGTTTGCCTTATAGTTTCATCACTGCTGGGAGCTTCTATTCAGCAGTCTGAATTTATTAATCAAATCTGCAATTGGAGCCTGGTTGAGCTCTCCTGTCCTTGCTCCTAGTAGAGAGGGCTTCTGTTTCTTTCCAACTGGCGATACTCTGGAACCGTCTGCCATGCCATGGGGAAGAGGCACCAGCCTCCACTGAGTGGAATTATTTACCTGTAGTTCTATGCTGAGATCTTAGCCCTTCCACACATTTCAGGATGGTGTGCAAAGTGTGTCTGGTCACAGAAGTCCCCCAAAGAGCTGTTCCAGACAGTTCCTTGCTATTTACTAGCTGCCTTAAATCCCACACCTCCATAAGCCTCACACCCTGCCTCCCTAGCTTATAAAGTTTTGATATATGCTAGAGCCAAATCACCCAACTTGCTCTTCAATTGTTGTCTTGACTCTTTTTGACCCCTTGCAATTCAACATAATTTTTTCATTCATCTATCCAAATTCTATCAAAAAGAATTTTAAATGATTGAAATTGTAAATTCATTGATTCTTTAGATCAAGTAGTGAAAAAGTGACTCATTCTCAATATTGAATCTTTCAACTCATTAATATGATAAATCTATCTCTTTACTTAGGTTTTTTAAAATATCTTTCAATAGAGTTTTGTACATTTCTCCGTATAGTCTTTAAAACATGGTTAAGTAGATTTTTTCTTAGTTTCCTTTATGTTTTTATGGTATTATAACTGGTGTCTTTTAAAGAGTATTCATTTATTAACTCCTTACTACTATAATGGGCTATTATACATTGGTTTTATATTTACACACATGCTGAAACCATTATTTCTAGCAATTTATTCCTTTTGGATTTTTATTATGTTAGATATTCTATGTAGCATTTACAATTAGTGACAGTTATATTTCTTTTCTTCAAATTTTTATGTCTTTTATTCATTTTTCTTGTCTTATAGAACTAATTTAACTCTCTGGTAAAATATTGACTAGAAGAAATGATAAAAGGAATCATTTCCTAAAGAAATGAGTTTTGATTACTTAACATTAAATACCATGTTTTTATAAAATTCATCATTCTTTGAGGGGCTCATATAAAATGATATTATATATAATATATTATTGACAACATATATAATATATAAATATATATTTAAATATATTATATATATATTTAAAGCAACTTTACATTCTGAGGAAAATTATGTATTACATTTTCTCTACATTACTTAAGTTTGCTAGGATATTGTTTAGCATTTTTGCATTTATGTTTATAAGTGAAAATGACTTGAAATTTTCCTTACTCATACTCTTATTTTGTTTTGGCATTAGAGTTTTCTACACTTTTTTTCACAAAATGAATGTGGGAGATTTCCATCTTTTTCTACATTTTTAAATATTGAAATAATTTATTTCTTTAACATGTAGTAAAAACTCTTCTGTTGAGATATTGCCATGTGTTTATGCATTTCTTTCTTCTCTTGGCACACAGATAAACTATATTTCCCACCCTCCTTGTAGTTATGTGAGGTCATATAACTAAGTTCTGACCAGCGAACTGTGGTCAAACTATGCCAGAAAGCTATTAAGAGAATAAATGGGATATTGCATGGGAATCATTAGCAATTCACATCTAAGACATCACTTTTCACTACCTAAGATTATTTAAATCTTTTGTGTACCCCAGGAAAGCCATTCCTGCAATCCTCATCCAATATTGCTGGGTGGGAGCTTTTTGATCATTCCCATGGAGATGTGACCCACCCAGTTGTGGGTGGTGACTTTTGATTAGATGGTTTCCATGGAGATGTTTCTCCACCTATTCAAGGTGAGGTTGCTTACTGGAGCCCTTTAAGAGGGAACCATTTTGGAAAAAGCTTTAGAGCCAATACAGCTAGAAACTTGGAGATGAAGAAGGCAACTGCCCTTGGGGGCGCTTCATGAAACAAGGAGCCAGGAGAGAAAGCTAGCAGACTTCATCATGTGCCCTTCCAGCTGAGAGAGAAACCCTGAACTTCAGTGGCCTTTCTTGAGTGGAGGTAACTTCTTGTTGGTACCTTAATTTGGACATTTTCATAGCCTCACCTTAATTTAGACATATTCATGGCCCTAGAACTGTAAACTGGCAATGTAATAAATTTCCTTTTTTAAAAGCCATTCTGTTTCTGGTATATTGCATTCCAGCAGCTCACAAACTAAAACATTACCTAACTTATAAAAAAATGCTTCCTTACATGTACTGCAGTTGATAATAAAATGCACAATAAATGGGAATTGCATGAATTAAAATATAATTCATAAAACCTAGAGCAATAGAAGCAATTTCAGTACAAATTGGTAAATACTTAATATGTATATCATTTACTATAATAATGATACTTTAATAACATTGTTATAACACTTTTCAAAGAGATATGAGTCTGAATCTATATTGCACACAAAAAAACTAGCAGAAGTCCACAATCCAAAAGAACTAAGGTGAAAATGAAAGAAATACAATTATGAAAAATAAAGTCTTCAAGATATAAAGTTAATCTAGGCAAATATCATGTAAGTATTCTGAGCCTTTTATTTTGAATTGGGTAAAATGGACAAAAATGTGGTTGTGGGAGGGTACTTACAACTTGGAAACATTTTGTTACATTCTTCTTCTGGCATCAAAATGACCAAAGCAGCAGGAAGGGACGGATGGTCCATCTTTGTACACTTCTGCACTGAGCTCTCTCTGGTTTGCTGGATGACAGAGATCTGGGAGGTTTCACCCAGATCGTTCAGAGCCTGGAAGGACTTTGGGACTTTCACCACCTGTTTCCTGAGCACAAATGGATTGAATTTGGGCAGGAGCAAAAATAATCTCTCTATAGGGCCTGTTCTCCTGACAGGTAGAAACAAGTAAATGTGAAGCCTCCAACACAGCCTTTGAAAATGAAATGGGTTACAAAAAGATGTAAATTCAGTAACTTTTTTTATAGGAACTCCAAACATTGCCAGCAGAAGCTTTCCTCACTTTTTCCATTAGCCACTGTCCAGCTTTGGGTGAGGGGGAAATAGAACCTGTACTGACTGCACAATGTGAAGACTAGCTATACGAGCAGGGATTATACATCTGTCTGTCCTCTAAAGTTTGGTCAACCAGATGGGGGTGTGAGAGTGATAGCTAACGACAGCGTTGGAATTACGGGCATGATAGGGGATCAGCGAGGTGGTATAGTACAAAGAATTCTATGTTGAAATAAAGAACCAGATTTTATCCCTATTTCTTTTCACTGTGAGCCCATGGGTAAAAACTGTAACATTCTTCACTTCTAAAATGAGATCATCTGTAGCACAAGTACCTTACTGGTTCACAGCAGCGAACAATGGGCTAAAGAACAGGGAGAGAAATATAGATGGAATTGGTTATTTTTGTGGCAGTCGGTCGTATATTTCCAATAGACTTTAAGTTCTGGGGCTAAAATCAATGTCCCCAACAATGTGACCTATTCAAAATAGTCTCTGATCTGATCACTCAGTGAAATACTGATATTGATGTGCCTTGGTAATATATTCATTTGCAACTAAAAATAAAAATGTCTGTTTTTCTTATCAAGATCAAGATCAAATCTTCAGTAAAAAACTAAAAAGGCACAAACTATTGAAAGTTTTGAGTTTATCCCTTGATCCAGAAAAATATTCTTTCAGTAGTATTGGCATGGAATTGAACAAAATTTAATTAATTTTCAAGTAAATGGGTTGGAAAAGGCTAAGGAGAAAGTTTAAAATTGAAAAAGATTCTAAATATCACAGAAGAACTTAATTTATATATGACAGAATATATTGTCATTGTAGTAACATTAGAATGTTCAGAGAGTGTAGAAATGTTTACCATCTATAATTATTCACACCTGTCTTCAGAGTTAGCTATTTAATACTGTTTTAAGCTATATTCTTTTTTATCACAGTTTTTAAATTTTTTTGTGAAAAAATAACATATGTACAAAAAAGCATTAAATTTCAAGGTACATGGCAATAATTAGTTGTAGAACAGATTTTGAACTTTGGTATGGGTTACAATTCCACAATTTGAGGATTTTACTTCTAGCTGCTCTAAGATACTAGAGACTAAAATAAATATCAAAATAATGATTCAGCACTCATAATCCATTTGTTGAGTGCTACCTTCTCTGTATAACTCCACCATCAACTTTGTTCTTTCTCCCACTTCCACTCTTTAGGGGTATTTGGGCTAAGCCCATTCTAAGTTTTTCATGTTGAAAGGGACTGTTGATAATATGGGATGGGGGATGGAGCTAGTTTATGGCCTCTCTGCATTTCAGTTAACCCACATTCTTTTAAGCATTTATTTTCGGGGTTGGGGGGGATGGTGGAGAAAAAAGAGACATTTTCTTGCCAGAGACTTTCCTCACAACATTACAGGAAATGAGTAGGCATTATTTCCATTATATTTTACAAAGGAGCACGCTGAAACTCAGAGAAGTCAAGTCACTTGCTACAGAAAAACAGCCAATAAATAGCAAAGTAGGATTCAAATAAAGGCAACATGATTCCAAAGTGCAAGGTTTTCATTGAAATCGGTGATGGTGCTCTTTCCCTCTCCATGTGCCCCACCCCAAATTCCCAAGAAGACTATGCCTATTCCTCTCTGGTGTCGCATTACAGTTTTACCATACCATCATTTTATAAAGATTTATGAAGTGCTCTGAGTATATTATATCTGTATCTCTCATATTATGTAGTACCATGCTTTGAGCACAGAAGACACGCAGTAAAACTTATTGAATAAATACATGCATGCCTGTGTAAAGACAATCCTACTGAAGCTTTCCAAATGTTACCAGCAAGTTAATTTTTAATATTCATTTGAATAGCTGGTAAAGTGTTTCCAGAACTCTATAATGCTATAAGCTCACCAAGAATTCAAATAAGGTTGGATCATTACTTGTATTTTAATGCTTCCAACTAGAAATAGTTGGAAAAGACTTAATGATAGATGCCCGTCTTCATTCATTCATGCATCAGTTAAATTGAGGAACTACTGAACACAGGTTCACAGTCTAATGAAGAGCAGACAAATACAATGAAATAATGCAAAAAGAAGTCAATATAAATGATTATGGGTGCAGCAAGGATAGAACGATTAGTAACTAGCAATGCCTTAGGAGGTCGCAGAAGGTTTCAAATCTACATTGATCTTAAAAGAACAATATATACACAAGGTAAGAAAAGAGCAGCCTAGGCAGAGGAAGCAAAAGACACAAAATGAGAAAACGTGAAAAAGGCTGGTTACTGAGGGAATCTGTAAAAAATTCAGAAAGCCTTTAGAGAACATGTGGTAGATTGTGAAGAATTTTGAAGTCCGATTAAATAATTTAGTGGAAATAGACCATGCAAAGATTACGTCAGAACTAGTTCTACCTTTTCTCCAATCCAAAGTAAATGTAAGGACTAACAACAACAAAAATCCTGCTAATCGCCTATCCATTATCTAGATCAACGTATGTGAAAATTATACCCATTTGTTAAGTATGATGAAATGTATTTGATCTTCACAGGCAGAAATAATCTCTGCCTCTTTTTGTGTATATCATAGCACTTTTCACTATCTTTCAGTATTTATTGCTTTTTACTTTGTATTCTACATATAGCTAAATTGTGCTATTCCCTCAACTATATTTTTAGCCCCTTGCTTAATTCCTCATCTACCATATTGGACTATGATGGGCTCAATAACTAAATGGCATGGAATGGAACAGAACTAGAGCATTATTTGTTTCTCTTCAGTTGTTTAATCTTTAGCCCCTTTTTGAATAAAGGTAATCATAGAAAAGATACCTTTCACAATATGGTTGACTTAACAGCCAAGAAAAAGAGCACCTGATTTGGTTACTGACACCTAATCCTTTGTTTTTCTGAGATTTGAGTCAGCAGAAATATGAAACCTGTTAAGTCTGCCTGCATTTCCAGCTTTTGTGATCCTTGTTTATTCACCAAACCACCATGAACTTTGACCTAATTATGTTCTTTTGCAACCTCTGTATCTGTGAACCTTTCACCTGCCACGGAAGAGATACCCCCCGTTGCAAATACTCTGTTTACAAAGATTTGGGGGGCACAGAAGACAGAGGCTGGTCAATATGCATATTTTGGCTTTCTCTATAGAATGACCAATTGATTTGTTTCAGGACAATGTCAGATCTAATTGCTAATCTAGATAGAAAGCACACAATCTTTACCGAACTACTGGAATAAAAGGGCAGCTTTTCTTTGCTTATCATAGGTCCAATTATTGGATAAACCTTAAAGAAGTATGTGCCAAGCCACCCAAAAGGTGAAATGTCTCAGGGTTCAAGTGCTAAGGGAATACAGTCCTTCTAGGAACAAAGTCACAAGTCAGGCCTTAGAAACATGTCAGAAATGGAGAGCAAAGATTTTTACCTTTATTTCCTAGAATTTCAATTTCCCTTTTTAAACTGTAAAATGATACATTCCCTGTAAGAGATTCCTGTATGAATTTACCCATCCATAGCTAAAAGTCAGCTTAGGATACTTTAAGTGCTGAATTCAAAAGAATATAAAATCATATTGCTGAAAAGTTCACATGGCAAAAAATATTTAATTTCATAATCAGTTATTTATACTAAGCTTTTGATACATTTATAGGTTTTAGGTCATTATCTTATTATGTTTACAAATGCATTAATTTGATTTATGATGCTTTCCTAAGGGAATGAATATGATTTTAAAAGTATTCATAGCTAGAAATGCTTCTTAAGCTCTGGAAAATTTGGATAAACAAGTAAAACCAGTGTCAACATTCTTGATGCATGTTGAGAAGGAACTAAAAGATCAATTTGAGGATAACATAACTGTGTGTTCCTGGAGAGGGTGGGTCTGTGGGAGAAAGGTTGCCTAAGATAAATAAAAGACTTCAGATTCCACAAAGGTGTTTAGAAGAAGAATCTTTCTTAAATCCCTGGAACTTGCCCATTTCCCTGTGATGAGCTATATAAATATAACTAAGTGGATATCTTCTGAAAACCTAAATGCTTCTTTCTCTCATCCTTTGCCTACCGGGAAACTCAAATGTAATTATCTTCTTAATTGTGTCAACTCTAAATTAAGCCTCTTCCTCTGCTTCTACTGTGTGTGTGTGCTTGTGTTTTAAAATACTTGTTGTTTCTAGTATCTCTTTTAAAATCTTTATCATATATATGCTATGTTGTATAAAATAATGCAATTTTTTAGAAAGGATGAAAGTATACATTCTAAATCAACAGAAGAAAAATCAGTGAATTATGATTGTTGTAAATATTTTTTAGTCATCTGGAAAATGATATAATTTTTGTAATCTTGTAATGTATTTGATAAATGTTTGAAAATATTTGAGATTCCTTCTCCATTTTACTTTTTTCTTCTTTTTATGGGAGAAGAAATTTGGTATAGAAACCTTTTTTTTTTTTTTCTTAACATGGGCAAGCACTGGGAATCAAACCTAGATCTCCAGCTTCGCAGGCGAGAACTCTGCCTTCTGAGTCATCGTGGCCTGCCCAGAAATCCTCTTTTATTCCAAAGAGAACTTAGTGTCCTCTGATGATGTTTTTGTTGTGCAAACTACTGGAAACACATGAGGAAAACAAAGTCAAAGTGATGGGACATCAAACTACAAACCCAGAGATTCCCAAATCTTGGGCCCTTCTATTTTTGCAACAGCATTCCAAAGTGAGAGTACAGTAAGCACGTGGAAGGTGCTTGAACAGATCAGCTCCTGAAGCCCACTCTCTTAGAGTTGAAACTGTTAGTGAGTGGAAGGATTCAATGACTGCCAGTTCTCTAGTTTGAAAAGCTAATGAGAATCGGTACCATCAGTTAACATACAGGCTACAGAAGGGAAGACATGTTGACCTCAGTGTCAACACTGGTTGAGGTCATCACTGGTGATAGCATACATTAAAGCAATTAAAAGGAAAACCCCCACAAACATCAAAAGAGAAATGTAAGTTTCTATGGTAACTCACTGAACCTTAACACAAATTTGCCTCATCCAAAATGAAGACCTATTTCAACCGCAAAGTTTCCAAAGCTAATGTGACAGATGGACCTCAGTTGAGGGGAAAGCCATGACACCTTGTAACTTAGATCATCCCCTAAGGTTGAAAGGTAAAGTATACTGTAACACACCCCGTGGTGAGAGGATAAACAGGCTTGGGTTACCAGTGCATTATTTGGCTGCCCTCATCAGAAACATAAACCATTTAAGATAAAACAGGAGCAGCTTGACCATCTGACTCAAACAAAACCACCTTAAGTGCAACTGCTGTCTTCCCTCCTCATAAGGTTCATTGACTCCTTGTCAAGTCCAGCTGCAGACTGTGTCTGTTAAGATTACAGTTGAGTTTTCTGAAAGTGCCCTTTGCTATGACACATACTAGTGTGATTGTTGTTGTTGTTTTTTTCTAATTAAAAAGGCGTGATAAAGTTTGTATAAAATCTCCCAGTAGTAACCAGATGTGGAGAAATTCGGCCAGGAGCAGTTCCACCCTGAGACCATCCCTAAAAGGCAACAGCTCTGTGGGATTCAACTGCCAGTTAATAGGATTTCATGTGAGTTTTCACAGCCAAGAAAAAACAGATCAATCCAATGAATTCCTGCAGACCTTTTTTTTTTTCTTGCTGTAAAATATAAAAGAAAAAGTACATAATACAGTACTGTAATAAAACTTGATGGATCATTTTTAGTGTGATGGCCACACATCTGCGGATATTAAAAGTGAACTTTGGTGACTTTTCTTCCTTGTCATAATATTGCCATCCCTTATTTCCTTTCCTATTAATGTTTTATACCCCACCCATTCTATGACCCAACCCAGAATAAATCTACTCTAGGGAAGCCATGTGTGCTTATCTAAACAATGCAAGCAAGTGTAAAAGATTAAGACAAAGCTCCCAGTAAAAAAATGAGAATGTTAAAAGACTAAATAAAACTACCAAAAGTTTTTTTCAAGTAAATATATCGTTGCTTTAAATATTGTTCGCCTGTATTCACTATAAGCACAAAGATTTCAGGAAAAGAAACATCTCCTTTTGTAAAGTTTAATAAACCTGGATATATGTTTGTTAATCCAGGAATGTATATTAAGGCAGATAAAAACTAACAGTGTTAAACAAATTATTGGCAAGATTTGCAGAAGTAGGTGATTTTGTTTTTGTTATAAAGATAATTGCTTCAAATATTTCTTGTTTAAATGATTAAGTAGCTCAATATTTATTGAGCATCAATTATATTTCAGCTCTTGTGGTGGAAAGAATTATTGTAAATGTAAAAAGGACATAGTAAAGAGCCAATGGGTTAAAAACCAACATTCTAAAAGTGATATCCTATTTCACCCATGACCTTTGATATTTAAGATTCTCCAGCCAAATACAAACTTCAGAGGAACACATTCTTTTGTGCAGTGAAGCCGGGAAGGGAATTCTGCAAAAAAAAAAAAAAAAAAAAATTGGCATCCTCTGTGGTCTTTCCAAAGTGTTGCTTTTAAAACAAAAATCCTTAAAACAAAAATAAGCCAAATGCTATTGATTTGGCTTCTTTCTCTGTGTGTATTTTGACACAAAAATAATCAATCAACTTTAATTAGTTCTATGAACTGGATTCCTTATGGAGTGCAATACTGCTTATGAGTTGAATGGCTCCATTTCTCTGACTCTCCACCCTGGTCCTTCATTTGGAGCTTGGTGAATTTGGAGCAGTGGTATGGCCAGCTGCAGTAGGAAAGGGCTGTTTGGAGTTCAATATGGAAATAAGGCCAGAGCTGGAGTGGGATCTTGCAGATTTTTACACAATGTTAGCCCACCCTTTCCCTGTGGAATAGGAATTATTGGCAAAGTAAACATCCTCTCATAGAATACACTCAGCCTTTTCCTTGGAAAATATACATAATAGAAATGGAACATTCTAACATGCAGCCACGAGGAATGTGCATTAGGGTCCTGTTCAGATGGACCAAAGCCTGCATCTCGCATCAGCACCACTGACTTATCCACATGTCTGTCTGGGTTAGTAGTTACGCGATCCTTTTCTTCATTTTTGTCTGGCATATTTGAAAGCCTATGGCATTCACTACACTATCTTAAGTAGTTGGTAAAAAGCAAAGTTGGATGGAATGTCCCCAAATTATCCACTAAATTCACTAAGAAAATAACCTGAGTAATTCAAGTAAAAAAAAAATCCATTATCTCTTCTTTTTTCTCAATAACAAATTTATTTTTACTGCATTACCCCGACATCTATTGTTACAGGATCCTGTATGAAGAATATAACTGTTCTGAGTGATATTTTACTATGAAGAATAAAATTCATCATAGAATCTGTTTTCCTGTGTTGGCAACCTCGTTTTGGAGTTACTTTAATTAATTACCTACCCTTACATCCTCTTAATTTCGAAACCGAGCTAGTTCAATCACCTCAAAAGTTGTGACAAATAAGGTGAGAGATAGTGCTGAGGAAATCTGAGGACTCACAGATCCTTACAGGATTTGCTAATGGCTCTTTTGTGAGTGCTTATCTATTACAGATACTTTTATTCTTCTAAAATACAAATACTACATTCAAGCAAGTCTAAAAGAGATTTTTGATAAAATTTTCCTAGAATAATCAATTGAGATTTGGTATGCTATCAATGACAGAGTATGATAAGATTTTGGTATTGAGGTCTGTCACTGAATTTTGTATTCTGTGATGACAATAAATCCCATTGCATACAAATGAAACTAAAATTGCGCATTTTGCATGAGTTGCACAGGCAGCTCATCCTTTTGAACAATGGAGGCTTGTTGACTAGCTTTCTTCAAGAATGGGAACACTGCGATGAAAAATGGATCTGATGTGCTCAGCCCACTGCTGAAAAATATCTCTGGTTCATTCTGTAGTGCATCACTAGGAGCCAGAAGGAAAGAGATTTTTCTTTCCTCCAATGTGTCCACATTGTTCTCTCTTCTCTGACAATATCTCCTCCACCCTGTCTAATGCACAGACAGATGATTCCAGGACACAAATAAAAGGAAACTAGGATGAAGTATATAGAATTCAGAAATATTACGAGGTATATTTTATGTTACTCAGTGTTCATCTTTTCCTTTCTCATACCCACCCTCCACCCAGCCAAAAGTATGATCTTTTCAAATGCAATTCTATGCTCTCTTGCTAAAGACCTTTCAGTGGCAATGTACTGCCTGTGGGACCAGTACAAATCTATAGCAGGGCATACAAGTCTAAATATTACTTGGTTGCTACTTATCTCTTTCATTTCTCACATTATAATCTAGAAATACCAGATTACTATAATACTTCATGGCATACCACGATGAATCATGCATACTGGTGTCCATTGTGTTTCCCCTGCCTGCAAACTTAAAACCCTTGACCTAGCTGACTCATCTTTCAAGACTCTGCTCATGGATTTCTCCTCCAGTTATCTCCCCAGGAACTGGTAGATACTGCTCACACAGAAACAGGAGCCCTTCCTGTTGACCGCATAGCACCATCTGCTGTCTTCCATTATAGCATGTATCATTCCATTTTCTCGTCTTTCCTATTTAGGAGGATGTGAACCCTAAAGGTCAAGGAAAATGTGTCGAACAATATTTTATTCATCTTTCGCTGCTCCCTTACCCCCTTCCAGAATAGGAATGGGGGAAGCAAGAGAGTTAGAGAAAAACAGAAGCAAATATAAATAAGAAGATACAGAAACAGAGCAATGATGTCAGGGAAACTATAGAGCAGAACTACTAGCTCATACTTAAACAAGCACCATTATATGAGATTCAATGGGTTTGCTTCTGTTACTTGCAGTCTGAAAGAATGTAACAAAACACAACAGACCATAAATGCTAACAGAATAAGTTTCTGGTGAGTGATAAATATCCTCTATGCTTCCGCAGCATACTTGGTCTTCTCCTTTTTCTCACCTGGAATGTCTGTACCAATTCTCTATGCCCACTCAGACCTAACATTTTAACCCTGGGTAAAATCCCATTGTCTCTATAAAATTTTCTACAATTACTGTAGGAAACATAATTTTTACCATGTCTCAAATCCTAGACCACCATCTCTTCCTCTCCTCACTCATCAATATTTTAAGGCTTTTATCCTTCATGTTTATCTAATCTCAAAAAATCCTGTATCATTAAATACACTGTCAATTGTGTTGTGGTAAAACAACTGACATTTATATTTGCTGTTGATGGAATTAATGCTTAATTAAACGTTTCCCTTTTCTCCATATGTTCATAGACCTATGGAGAACAATTAGAAAAGTTCAAATGTTTAAATTTGGTCAGATTTGAATGTACTTTAGACTTCCTTTACCCATCCAGGTGTTTATATAAAAAACTGGAGATTCAAGTGTCTAGGAGTAAATGGAGTTGTTTATTGACAGGGGAAAGCTTACTTCCCTTAAAGCGATTGAAAATATATTCTGTGTTCAAATTTGCCACAAATTCTCTATGGGGATTTAGGCAAGTATTTTTTCTCCTTGGACTTGAATTTCCTCCCAGTAAAATGAAGTTATTGCACTAAATATAAGCGGAGTCTTCCAAATGTAAGTGCTCCATGATTGCTACACCCATAATCCCTTGATTTAATTGGGAATGCAGTATTAAATGATTAACATATTTGTCTAAAGGTTGTTGTTTGAACACGTGTAGTGAAGAAGGATCTCAGTCAACAACTCAAGGGCACAAGATATATAAGTTTGTCTTTCTAGAATTGCCTACACTTGAACAGTATCAATGTCATGCTTTGTTCTACCTGGAGGCAAAAATCTACTCTCAGTTAATTTGGGGTTTCCTCCCTTAATTTCCCTAAACCGTGCCTAACTTTGGGATTCACAGCGCCAAAACAATGGGAGTAGGGTGGAGGGACCAGTTGCTCAATGAGAGTGTCACAATGGTATTTGCTGAGGTAACCCACGTTGCTGCCTGGGTCCTTGCAGGTTACACTGGGTCACCCAGCCTGCAAGCCTCATCAGAGACCACGACCTCTCCTCACATGTCAGAATGGAAACTGTTCTGCTGGTGCCATAATACTCTGGGTATCAAGGAACTTTACAAATCTATCTCAAGACCCATCTATCTAGGTATACCATTAATCAGTTCTTCACTAGGTTTGTACCTCTTCCCTGAAGCCCTCTCCCCAGTGGGTTTTCAACTCACGTCACTTTCTCTCCCAACTGTCCTCCACCACTTTCATATACATATTACCTGCAATAATCAAACAAGGAAAAAATATATATAGTGCCTAATTCTGTTTATGCTGCAATGTTAGAGCTCACTAATTGCTAAGTACTGCTATCATTATTTTTACTACTTTCAATAGGTAATGCAGTCACATGGCTCAAAAATCACACACATCTATATAGATCTACCCAAACACACTCATATATAAATTTAAAGTAAAAAGCCTTCTTCTCTCTCAGGCTTCACTTTGTCCAGTTTCCCCTGTACATTTGAAAGAGGTAATCACTAAATAGTTATTGTTTATTTAAGACAAAAGTAATGAAATAAACTTCAGTATATCTTTTAAGTAGAGAGTTCAGAAATATTAATTTTCAAATATTCATGTATATTTATAAAACTAGCATTAAAACATTATGTAATACTTCAAATATATGTGGAGCACTTCCACATACACTCATTTAAGTTCTTTAAAATTATTAACTAAGTTCTTTCTCATGCAACTCTAGTAAGTTGTATTTCTCATACAACTCGAGTAAGTAACTCTTGATATTTCCTCTGACAGATAAGGAAACTGAGGCTTGAAGAGTTAACACAGAAAGCAGAGATGAGATTTAAGTTTTAGCCCTACCACTAATACAGTTATTATAATTTATATCTGTATTGGCATGTCTTTAAACAGTCTGTTTAATTGTTTTGATTTCATCATTACATTACAAAAAATCAAAATTACTATTATACTTTGAAATTCTTGGCGTGCCTAAGAAATAACTCATGCAGAGTTGGACTGAATAGGATGACATCCTCAGACTCTTGTGTTCATCAGTAATAATCCAATATATGTTTCCATTCAATCTTTATCTTTTAAAACATTATTTATCTAAAAAATCATTGGCAGTGGTATAAAATAAAAACCCTAACCTCCAAAAATTATGATAATTTACACTGAAAAAAATGCATCTGTTATTCCTCTACATTCTCACAGCAGTTCTACTGACATAACATTTTTATTAATATCCCTGTCTCTTACTTTCATCCTTTAATCCACCTTTTGTGATATTGATATATCCTCTTAAGATGAAAAATATATAATGGCTTGCATCTTTTTAGTAAGCTTGAATGTCTCTCAAAACATTTTAGGATTTACACTTAAAAAATTTAAAACATATTAAATCATAGATTCATATATTATATAAATATATGGGTATATAAGCAATATATAATCTATAATGCCTAAATTATACTAAATATAATACAACCATCACAATCGCACACAAGGCATTAAATTCCCAACCTACATTTCTAGTCTCATCTTTTACTCTGTGACTCTGCACCTGTCCAAGTATTCAATTATACTGAATTATTTGCAGTCTCCTGAATATATTTGCTTTCCATGTCTTTGTTTATTTTGATTGCTTCTCCACTGATATAATCCTTCCATTAATGTTAAACTCAAATATCAGCTACTCAACTTTCCAGAGTTAAATATAAGCTGAATTTGGACAACTCCCAAGTACAGCAATGTGCTTCCATAGCAGTGCATATGTGATGTATGTTACACTTTATTACCTTATTTCTTCCTGTGCCTATTAGATTCATCATTGTTTTCTGCCATGGTACCTGGCACACAGTAGGTGCTTAATAAAGGATTATTAAATCCATGAATGATGGTAGGTGCCAGCATACCAGCTCCTATTATCCCTGTGTAATGAATGAAGAGTTACATTCCAAAAATAAAAGTGGCTTGTCAGGGCTACAGACTTGCTCCTTCAGGTAATTGCACAGGTATATGGGCTCATGTGAAAGACAGCTTCCCAAATGCTTCTCATGATGTGTGATAAGCAAAGAATAATGACAACAGAGGAAATATCTAGATTCTTGCAAAGAATATGAGGGCCAACTTGGATGGACTGAGCTTTGTATATTTTAAATTTATTTCCACAAATCTCAATGGACTCTGAACTACTTATCACATTTTCTTAGTCATTGACTCCAAAAATCTCTGTGACAGTTGTTCATATCTCTCCTTAATCCTCCATCACATGTGTGCCCCTCTTTACTCTCAAAATTTAATTCATCTTACTTCAATGAAAAAGTAGAAATAATCATAAAAGATCTACAATCATTTCCCCATCTCAAAATCTACCAACATGCCTATATCTACCCCCGTACGTATTACCTTTCTTCCTATTAAGTGGGTGAACTCCCATCCTCCTATCTGAGTTCAGTCCCTCTACTTCATATTTCCTTGATCTTTCCCATCAGCATATTAACATGCTATAATAGCTCCCAGTTACATAAAAGGTCCTTCCTGATCCTATCTACTCCATCCATCAATCACTTCTCTATGCTTCCCTTTGTGTTTTAACTTGTAAGACAACTATATTCATTGCCTCCATTTTTCTCTTCTTATTTCTCTTTAACTCCTCCCAACAGGGTTTTTTCCATCATTTTCATTCACAACAGCTCTTGTAAAAATCACAAATGACTCCATTGCAGTAAGTTCAATGTCCAGTTTTAAGTCTTCATCTAAATAGACTTCTCATTGGCATCTAAAGAGCTGAAATACTTGCTTCCTCCTTTTTTCCCATTTGTCTCACAGGTCATTATTTTAACTTTTTCATTTAAAATAAAACTCTGATACAGAAAACCACAGTCACAAAAAAAAGATTAATGAATTATTCTAAGTTAAACATCCTGAAAACCAAGTCAAAAAACAAAAATTTGCCAGCCGTCAGGAAGCCCCACCATATGCTCCATTCCAATCATAACTTCCTCCTTCAGTGCCTCCAAAAGTAACCATTAGCTTGACTTGTATATTAATTGCTTTTTTGAGTTTTTTTATGGTTCTATCACCCAAATGTGCCTCCCTAGACACTGTCAGTTTAGTCTTGGCTATTTTTCTTCACAGTATGCATTTGTTTTTTTTTTAACATTTTCTTCTGTAGAGTGCCTATTGAATTTACTTGTCTGGGGTTTTATTACATTGCAATTCATTATCTTATTGACTTTTGTTTTGCTTTGTGTTTTGACATGGGCAGGCACCGGGATTTGAACCCAGGGCCTATTGCATGGCAGGTGAGAACTTAGCCACTGAGTCACCATTGCCCGACCACAATATGTCTTTTAAGTGTCTTTTAACCTAAAGAGTCGTACTCCATCCCTTTCTCTTCTTTATAATTTATCTGTTGATGAATTGAGCCCCCTCTTCCTTCAATTACTCACTCCAAATATTGTCTTCTGTCATATCTTAGACATGCCAACCTCGTACTCACATCAGGAACTTTATTTTTATGTCTACATGGAAGTGTTCTTCAACCAGTTTTCCATGTATTTCTCATTCAAGATATTCTGGTGTCTGTTCAAAAGTTATTTTTCAGAAAGGGCCTCCCAAAGACCTTATTTTATATCCCCAATATTCTTTGCCCCATGTTCTTTCCAACTTCATTATTCTTTACAGCACTTGCCACTACATGAATTCATTTATTCATATTTGTGTTT
The DNA here is from genome assembly GCF_023851605.1 of Tamandua tetradactyla. Taxonomy (NCBI): domain Eukaryota; kingdom Metazoa; phylum Chordata; class Mammalia; order Pilosa; family Myrmecophagidae; genus Tamandua; species Tamandua tetradactyla. The sequence goes on along the minus strand of NC_135328.1, from coordinate 84,639,417 downwards.
AATTATTATTAATTAAATGTGTATCCCTCACTAGTGAGCAAGTGCTATCTAGCTCATTGCTGCATCCCCTGTGCCTTGAAAAGGAGTATATGGATTGCTGGCATATTTATTCATGACATAAAATGAATATAAATGCAAGCTGCAATAGAGCCACATTACAAGGAAGGGTGAATGGATATATGTACAAATAGATATGTGATAAGGAGGGTAAGGGTGATCTTATTTTTATATCTGGCACCCCATTGACAGAAAGTTTTAACAGTCTGACATGACTAATTCGGGGTCAGCCTCTCATTCTGTCCTTATTTATCTCTGTACGACTCTCCCAGATAATGTTCTCAGAGAGAGGAAACCTGGGATATACTGTTGTCTTATATCTTCTTATCTAATTTTTTGGGCGCAAGGTTTATAAAAACAGGAAGAATTCATAATGATAAGAAAGTCGTGAAACAATGAATGAGATCTCCTAGATGTGAAATAATGAGTGAGACCTACTAAGGAGAAAAAGAAGATAGACTATGCCATTTCTCTGTGATAGTGAGAAAGACTTCTTGGGATATATTTCACACATATCAGTTGCATGTTCTGTTAATGTAAGGTCTCAGAAAAAGAACATTACATATAAAAGAGACTTTTTGACTCAGGTGGCTCACTTCTTTTGCAGAACCAGTTGTGGCAGCAAGATCCCCAGGCATGCCGGCCTGGCATCACACCCATCAGAAGATGATAAACAGGCATGCGTCTCTGTTTGATAACACACCTGGTATGATTTTTCTTTTAAAATGCAGCTCTCAGAAAGAGAGCTGGAGCCATTTCCTTTTTTTTTTTTTTTTTTTTTGTGGCAAGTTTCACTGGCTCCTGCCTGCCTGCTTTCTCCCTGCTTTCTCCCCTCAATAAATCTGTTAAACTTTGACTCACTATCTTGAGTGGATTCTTTAACGACTCTGTGCCTAATAGTTACCACATGATGAAATTAAACAGCTCTTTATTTCTTATATTTCTTTAGAGTAGCTCAGACTCTATTTCTTTTCAGTAGCTTTAAGAGATGCTAAGGGCTATTGAAGATTAGGGGAAATTCCAAGTATGATTAAGCTCCACTGGATTTAATACTTTATGTACTGTTCTGTATACCTCATCAATTTTACTTGCGTATATGGTCAACCCCACTGCCTGAAACTGTGATTTTCTGTATATCCTCAAGACCTAGCTTGATCTTAAACAAAGTAGATGCTCAATGAATGCTTATTGGATAAATCTATACTAGAATGATTTTGTTAGTGCTAGGAGTTTGAATGCAACTTCATTTCAGAATGAAAGAGAATGTACTATATGCTAAGGAAAGTCAACATTTTGAAATTATTTTAAGATATTAATTAATAAGATTTTTTTCTTCCTTTAAAGGACAAACAGAACTTGAGGTAGTGCTATAAACTTAGTACTTAAAAAAGGCCAGCAGATTTAAATTCATTTTTTAAAGTATGATTTAACAGAGAATTATAATGTTAGAAAGGAGCTCCATGTTCTTGGCCTGATTCTTTCACACTCATATAATAAAAATATATTAGGAAAAGCACATATTTGAATAAATTACTTTTGTGTGTGTGTGTGTATTGTCCATCAATAAATTACTTTTCACCCTAGCTCCCACTACTAAAAACTCAATTTCATTTATGTCTATAGATTTGGTTCTTCAAAAATTTCTTCAAAAGAATGGATTATTATTTCATATGTGTGTTTCAACTCAATAGGTTTGTAACCATGATATGAATTACATAGAAAGTAGAAGGAGTAGAAAAATTGTTTGAGAATTTGCTGAATAATTTCTTTCTCCTTGATTCTGGTTCATTTTAACTTTTTAGTGTGGTCTTAGGGTCACAGTCCCCAAGATCTAAGCATTCTCACTTAAAATGAAAACAGATTTCAATCAAGGTTAAAGCTGGGGGGAATGGCTTTCTATTAAGGCATTGCTTTTTATTTCTGTGGGTACAAGTTTTGCACTTCCAAAGGGGTTGGCAGTAGAGTGAATCATGTTTGTCCTTAGCTTCTCACATCTCTGAGAGCATTATAGAGGCATGGGAGTAAACTCAGTTTCTTTTTTGTTATTGAGGAGAATTCTGATCCAGAACTGGTCACACTAGTTCCTGCTACTTATAGGAAGCTCAAATATTTGGCTTTGCTCCTATTGTTTTAATTGAAATTTAATGCTGCATGACTTTGTCATGATGAAGCTCAAGGATCCAGTCAGGAAAGGCATATAATTCCTTTAGGTTCAAGGTATAAGTCTCAGAGAAAAAGACATTTGCAATTATTTCTACCTTGCAGGAAATTTAAATTCTGGTTGTGTCACCCTCCAATATGGAGTTCAGCTCAACTATTTGTAAACACTGGTATCCCAGTCAATGGAGTTGTGCTCACCTTAATACCTACAGGGAGCACAACAATGGCAGATTTCACAGATGAAATCAAGAGGCAACTGGCTATGAGGAAATACCCGGGGCTTAGCCCTTGCTTAGAGTCCATTCACTAACCTGTTGATTCAGCTGGACTCTTTAAACACCTAAATCCAGTAGACTTCTGAATGTCAACAGGGCTTTGACTTTCAGTGAAGAGAAGCCTGAGAGTTGAAGTAGGAAAAGGTATGGAGGCTGGCATAGGGCAGGGTGTTTCCACTCCCATCATTTATAGAGAGTCATTTTTGTGGTTAATAAGAAATGTCAAGCAGGGACTTGTAATTCTAGAATGATTTTGCATCAGTAGTTTATTTGCAACAGCAAGAGTTATTGCTACGAATTCTACATTTTTGGTTCTTGAACACCATTCCATAATTACCAGTAGGAATCCTACTAGTAATTTTGTTAGGTTGTATTATTTAGTTGGTCAAGTTTGTATTTTCTTTCCTCTATTCTTCTAGAGTCTCTCTCACCTTTGGGCCACCCCCAAGTTCTCAGACTCCTCATTCCTTAATTTGCAGAGTAAAAACTATAGTTTGTCCCAGGGTATGGATGGATGAGGGCTTGAGGAAGCCAGATGAGTTTTCATGCTAAATTGATAGAATCCTAACTGGTAAAATTTCAAACATCTGCTAGTCAATGGGGGAAAGTTTTCCCACAGTTGTGACTCACTTTCTACATGTGCAAATATTTAAGTTACAGGGGGTATCTTCAGAATTCACAGCCAAAGACAGATCTCCCAAATTTCCCACAGGCAGATTTCAGTCTACTTAATGGTTTAGGAATGCATACTTATTGTTTTTAATGAAAAGCTAACATCCAACTTACCAAATGTTAGGGAGTAAACATATCTGAGGAAATAAATGCAAACTTTGAAGTCAGGCAATCTTGAGCAAAAATCCTGGCTCTGTCACTAACTAAATTCATGGCTATGAGGAAGTTTACTTTAGCACTTTCAGAAGCTGGACCTTATTTTTCTCTTCTATAAAGTGGGAATCATAGCAGCCACATGGATGTGAGAGAAATTCGGCTACAATTTCTAACAACACATTTATAGTCAGGGTTGATTTTGCTAGTCAAGCTAACAAAGCAGGCGTCTCTTCCTCCCCAATGGCTTGTTCTGGACCCTGAAACTTGGTTGATGAAAAAAACTTTCCAGTTTAGAGGGTTATTCTTTGAGGATTACAATACTATTTAATAAGGTTGTTATGAAGAACAAATAAGAACACAAAATACATTGCATCATACCTGGACATAGTGGGCTCTTACTTAATTACTTAATGTTAACTTTTGTTAAATTACTTAATGTTAACTTTTCTCCTTATGATGTTAATAACTGCAATAAGGATAAAAAGCTTTGATTCAAATATCTGGGTCACAGTCAAAATATGATGAAGCTGGAGGTTAGATTGGGCTTCTGGGTACAGGGTAATGCTCAGATCAGTCTATTCTGTCTTTGGCCTCAACAACAGTGGCTCAGTAAATACAGATTTGGTTACTACTGGGGGATAATTCACAACCAGCAAATTCACAAACAAGAGTTGTAGTAATTTACAATAAGAAACATTCCTAATATTCACTTAGCAGAAAAAAAAGTAGATTAAACTAGGTAGATTCATAAGAGAGTGAAATAAAAACTAGGAAAGAAAATTTGCAGGTCTTTAAAATGAGAGTTACCTGGTATTTAGAGAAAGAATGAAGCCAATTGAGTTGGGATTAAGATACTTCAGAATACAGGAGTAAGGAAGACATTGCCTGTATTTTACAACTTCACCTATTCCTTGAGAACAAAAGAAAAAAGTTTTATTATGCCTAGAACCTAGGTTTTCTGTAGCACATAATCTAACTCAACCTGTCTGAAAAGATCATTTCAACAATCCAAACACAGAGTCCAGAATAAGAATGAGAGCCTTTAAACCTGTATAGCTTAATGTAATGCCTGGATACATCCCAGAGTATATTAAGCAGATAATCAAGTATTGGCAAAGTCCTTTGAGGGATTGGAGAAATTTATGGAACTATTTAACTTTAACACCAGAGAAACCCCAGTTACTATGCCAAATATTAGGGACACCCAAGTCAATAGGCCAAACCCTTGATCTTGAGGCTTGCTCTTGTGAAACTTATGTATATAGCAGAGGAACTTAGACAACCTTTGAGTATACCTAAGAGTCACCTCCAGAGGACCTCTTTTGTTACTCAGATGTGGCCTTTCTCTCTCTAAGTCCAACTCTGCAAGTGAAATTGTTAAGCTCCTCCCTGCGTGGGACATGATATCCAGGGATGAAAGTCTCCCTGGTGGCATGGGAGATGACTCCCAGGGATGAGCCTGACCCTGGCACTGTGGGATCAACAATACCATCCTGACCAAAAGGGGTAAAAGAAGTGTAACAAATAAGGTATCAGTGGCTGAGAGTGAGAGGGTTTAAACAGAGTCGAGAGGCTATACTGGAGGTCATTCTTGCACAAGCTTCAGTTAGACATTGTTACCTATCAAAACTTGGCCAAACCCCAACCAAAACCATTCTTGCCAATCCTAAAGAATACTTAGGACACTATATAAGATCCTACAAAGGTTCCATGCACTAGGATAACTCTTCAAAACCTACCACCTCCAGATGAGTCCATGGACCAGATAAATCCTGAAATGCAGAGGGACCAGCTTCTCCAGAACGTCAACTTGTTCCATCCCCCTACCCTGTATTACTGACAGCCCCTTCCAACATGAAAAAGTTAGAGTGGACATGGCCAAAAAACCCCTAAAGAATTGGAGAAATGTCAATGGTGGAGTTATACCGAAAAGGTCAAGTTTAACAAATGAGTATGAATGTTGAATCATTACGTTGATATTTCTTTTAGTCTCCAGTACCTTAGAGCAGCTAGAAATAAAAACCCAAAATCATGGAATTGCAACCCATACCAAACTCTGAAATCTGTTCTACAACTAATTGTTGTGATGTATTTATTACAATTTATTGCTTTTCTGTATATATGTTATTTAAAGAGAAGGAGTATAACAGAGAAGATAGGATTTAACAAATGAGTATGACTGCTGAATCATTATATTGATGTTTCTGTTGTTTATACTGATATTTCTAGTGTCTTGGAGCAGCTAGAAGAAAAAACAAAAACTCATAGCACTGTAACCCATATCAAACTTTAAAATCTGTTGTATGACTACTTGTTAAACTGTACTTGGAAATTTATTGCTTTTGTGTGTTTATCTTATGTTTCACAATTTTAAAAAAAGTTTTAAAAAATGAGGCTTACCACATTTGTTAAGCTGATGAATCCTTCTTCATTGTAAGAATGAAGAGTTATCACATGTATTATAAGGACAACATATTACACAGGGGAGCCAAAACTTTATATTCCCCAGACACTGCTGATGACACATTGCCAAAGGATCTTACTATTTTTCCTTCTCCTTTTTTATTCACCAATTCTCTTTCATTGTCACTTCACTCTTTCTTCTTTCCTTTCTTTCTTTTTGCTTTGTCTTTTTCTTTCTTTAGTCTTTTCTTGTTCTCTTCATTTTCTTTCAAGACTAGATAAAATGCAGTTCAATAGATTACAACTTTTACATGTCAATAAAATCATTCTCCCAAGATCCTGCTCAAAGACTCTCCTTGGCAACTCAAGTCACCTTTTGACATTGTGAGTAGTATTTGTGGGTGGTAGATTTCATTCAATGCACAATGATTTTTTTTTTTTGCACAGTGATATTGTCTGATTTATTTCTTACAGTTAAGCTTAATTTCATACGCCAAAGACAACATGTTTTACTTTCACAATGTATATTAGAAATAAATTTCATCATAAGTTGATCAAACACGTAGTACACTGAAGTGTACTATTCCAAAAGAAATGAATGACTGATATAACAATAATTTTCTATGGTGAAAAGTTTTCAGAGTTGAACCTAAGGTGGTAGATAACCTATATCATCTGTTTCCCCAAATATTCCCATTATCCCAAGACTTCGCAGCTCCCAGATCCAAAGGTGACTAGATTCTGTATTGAAGAACACAATCTGTCCTCTGATGAGGAATTGTTCTACCTGCTTTCCTTTTTTCCTGTCTTCTGATTAGAAATTGTTCTACCTGCTTCTATTAAAGCTCCCAAGCAGTATTTTTCTCTTTCCTTTCCTACTATGGCCTGGACTAGAGATTTCTATATAGAACATTTTGGTGTCTTCTGAAGTGTTTTTATTTGACTAACAACAGCATCATCTATCTGCGTATGGCTGTTGTGGGGGGATTAAAAGTGAGATAATACTTGGAAATCATTTAACAGGATGCCTGGAACATACTAAGTGCTCAGTATCCCTGCTTCCCCCATACACTAAACAGTAAGCACCACGAAAGCAGCATTGTATCCCAACATTGAATACACTACCTATAGCACGTTCAGCAGTCAGAAAAACAGTGATTGAATGGTGGATGAATGATGACAGCGAAGAGGAATGAAAAATCTCTTTCACATGGCTTCCTTCTCTTTTTTTAAAGGTTAAAATCCCAGTACCTTTCATCTTTTCCACCACAGAATTCTGAAGGGAAAGAGAGAAAACTCTGTCTGGGAGTCCAGAGGTATGGCCCAACCTTGCTGGTCCAAGCATGAGAGCTTTTGTTTTTTTCTTTAACAAAAAAATCCTAAATGTGTATAGACTAGCTTAATATAAAAGCTGCTTTAAATTGTTCCAAGTTTATCCTTATTAATAGCCTCAAGACGGTTTTCTTCAAAACTTGGTCTATATCACCTACATGAGAATCACCTGAATTCCTGATCACATTGGGGAGCAATTTCCCTGCTTTACTGAATCACAATTTCTGTAGACAAAATCCCAAGTTGCCAAGTTATTTATTCATTTATTTATTTTTGCACAATAAAGTTTGAGTGCCATTGCTTAAAAAGAGATAGAATTGCACATGGATGCTATGCAAGTTTGAAAGGATTTGTGCACCCTAGAAAAGCCGTGTTTTAATCCTTATCAATCTTGTGGGGACAACCATTTTACTTAATCCCTATTCAATAATGTAGGTTGGGAACTTGGTTAGGTTATCTCCACGGAGATGTGACTCACCCAATTGTGGGTATTAGACTTGATTAGAGATGTGACTCTACCCATTCCAGATGGGTCTTGATTACTTTACTGTAATCCTTTAAAAGAGGAAGTATTATGGAAAAGGCTTGAGATCTGAGACAGCCACCAGAACGACAAAACAGAGAGCCCACTCCATCAGAGACCTTTGGAGATGAAGAATAAAACATCCTTGGAAGATCTTCATCGAATGGTAAGCCTGGAGAGAAGGCTAGCAGATGTTGTCAGGTTCACCACATGCCTTTCCAGTTGAGAGAGAAAACTTGAATTTCATCAGCCTTTCTTGAGTGTAGATACCTCTTGTTGCTGCCTTATTTTGGACATTTCTATAGACTTGCTTAAATTTGGACAATTTCACAGCCTTAGAGCTGTAAACTTGCAACTTATTTAATCCCCCTTCTAAAAAGCCATTCTGTTTCTGGTATATTGCATTCCAGCAGCTTGCAAACTAGAACAGATGCTAATCATAATTTATACTCGGGATTTTAAGAAGTTCATCTTCTATTAAGGGAAGACTAGAGTTAGACTTTTCTGAGTATTTAATCGCAAGGACTGGAGCAAGGATACAATGGCCACTAGCCAAGTGTGGCTATTTAAATTCAGAGTAATTCAAATAAAAATTCAAATCCAGTTTCTCTGTGACACTAGCCACATTTCAAGGGCTCAAAAGCCACTTATGGCAGGTGGCTACAGTTTTGTGCAACATAACATTTCTACCATCACAGAAGGTTCTATTGGACGGTACCGTTCTGGAGAAAAGGGTCTATCTGACCTGAGATAGCGTCAGTAAGGGTGCGGCACAGAAGCTAGGAGGACTCTCAAGACCCACAAGAACATCCTCACCCCCAATTAGCACATAGGGTCAGAGCAGAGGAGAGGAAGTGGAATAATATAAGCCAGGAACCATGTCCTGGTGAGGCAGTTACTTCCCAGGAACAGTTCTACCCCGAGCAGATCAGCACAAGTGGACAGCTAGCCTTCTCTGTCACGACCATCGCAAATCTTTAGAAAAAGATGACTGAGTTTACAAATTTATTAAAGTTGAAACTCATAAAAGGGTTGGTTTCTTGTTGTATTAGAAGCTATGTGTGGAAAGCAGCAGTTCAGGTAGAAACCAGAGCTCGAAAGGAAGGAGGCCATGGAAGTCAATTCAACCTGCCACAGAATCGGGGGCTTGCCACAATTTTATCTATACAGGTACATAGACTGTTAAAGCATCAAAATGAATACTAAATATGTAAATTGTGCCTTAATACAAAAATAAATTAAGATGCACATTTCATTTAATCCCCAGAATTATCCTAGAGGAAATCACAGATTATCATGTGTAACAAACTTGCTATTTCACACCCACAGAGCATGAGCACGGGGTCAGCACAAATGTGGTTTATTTTCAAGAACAATGGCACTGCAGTCATGGGAATCCAGGTTTTTCCACATCTCAAGCATCAACCTTCTTAGCCTATATGTCATCGGTATGAAAATATTCCTATTATCTGACTTTCAACCGGATCCTCAGTTATATCGTCTGAGACAGGGAAAGGACTAAAGCCAAAACTCAAATGACAGGCACCACTATAGAGAGTCACAGCTCCTTATTTGAAGATGAAATAAAATATCAGAGACCCACCGGAGGATAATCCAGACTTCCGAAATTAGCAGGTGATAAACTGAAAATTCCAGATAATTCTCTAGCATCTATCAACAAAAACCACTTTCTTTCTGTTTTTTTTTTTCATGTTTCTAATTTTCAAGGATTAGTTTAGGATTACAGGAAGTAGTGAATTTTAATTAAAAACAGATCGAATAGATTAGTGGACTGTAATTTAGAGCTTTGGGAAATGAAGCTCCACATTGACGCTAAATAAAGCCAGTGATTCCTAATATCTCCTTATAATTCTATGAACTTGTACTGTTCTTTAGCTAATTTCTCCTTTTATTATCTTGTATTTTTAACTTAATCCATGTATTTATAAAAATATTGCATGATTTCCTGTACAATTACAGCTGTATCAAATTGTTTCATAAGGAGATCTATACTAAACAAAAATGTTATATTTATCTAAACCTTAGTAGCATATTGCTACTATTGATAACAGTACTATTACAGAAGGTTTAATATCTAGTTAAGAGGATAGTGCTTCAAGGATGAAAAGCAGCTCACAAATTCAGATTGTTTCAGAGTAACAGTAGGGAAGGAGAGTGCTTCAGAAAGGAGGGTTTTTGCTTATAAAAGAAAGAAAATATTGCAATGGTTTTCCTAAAAAGGAGCTATTTTATAAAGTTGGGAAAAGAGTCTGGCTGAATTAAGAGACAAGATTCGGGGGTTCATGTAGTGATTTCATATGTAATTATAGCCAGGCAGGGCACCGGGCAGCCACCTGCTTGGCATCCCGCGCCACATCAAGCCCTTTCCTGGGGTTTCGGGGCGCCCTTCTGCCCGTGCTGCTGCCTCCTCCACTGCCTCGGGGGGTTCTCAAGCCTCCATCAGTCCTTGCTCCTGTCGCTGGCTATGAAACCTCAAGGCTCTAGCGCGGAAGGCGACGTCGCTACTGAATGAATACCGTCTTTGGATAAGAATGAAATAAAGATCTTAGGCAAGTTTTATAAGAAGAAAGAAATTCAGAAACTGGGTGCTGATTATGGACTCAATTCTCGCCTCCTCCACCAAGCTTTTATAAGCTTCAGAAATTTTATTATGCAGTCCCATTCCCTGGATGTGGACATTCACTTTGTTTTGAATGATATTTGCTACAGTGCAGCTCATGTGGGTGATTTATTTCCATTTTTCTTGAGACATGCAAAACAGATATTCCCTGTATTAAAAATGTAAGGATGATCTATCTAAAATCAGTGACTTATAAGTACCACCTAACTGGCACCCAGAAGCCAGAGCCAACCAATGGAAGATGTTCCATTCAGGACCCACAAACAGTGGAAAGACTTAACATGCAATCCAGAAATACTTGCTAGCAAAATCTGGAATGTACTGTGCTCCTTTAAAATTACTGCTACAGGGAATGCGAGGGTGGTTAGGTGGTAGAATTCTCACCTGCCATGTGGGAGACCTGGGTTGGATTCCTGGTCCATGCACTTCCCCAAAACAAACAAACAGGCAAAACAAACAAAGAAAAACAAACAAAAATTCAACAAATAGTGCTGCAATAACAGGATGCTCACATGGAAAATGTGACAAAAAAAGATAAAATTACTGGCACATAAGATCTTTGAAAAGAGTAGTGCTGGTGGTGTGCCATGTGACTTGGTGACAGGTGAAGATCATGTGACAGTGGAGTCAGGTGGGAAACAGGCTTCGCATGTTGCTTGCACCATGTGCAGTGTCACAACTCTTTATGAAGTAGCTGTGTCTGATGGAACTCAAATGATTAAAGAGCCAGCCAGAGGATGGGCCTGGACCAGACCACCTCTAGGACTCTGTGCTCAAGACGTCCACTTATGTAGACAATCTGCTGTTATTGATCTGGCTACTAAACTCATATATGCAAGTAGGGAAGACCTGGAGGTTCAAAGCTGTGGAGAGTCTTACCTCCATATCTGTTCTTGATCATTCACTAGACTCCTTAGGTATCCTTCAACCTGGGGACTGCATTGCCTGTTTTAGCAACAATGATATTTATTCTGTGAGTTGACAGATTAAAATCCAGGGATTGGAATTAGCTGTTATAGTTGGTAGTCTCTAATCTGGGGCCAGATTTGCTCAAGCAAAGAAGTTTAATGATACCAAAGACCCATGCAAAATCCTGGTTGCTAGAGATGCAATTGACATGGGGCTTAATTTGGGCATAAGAAGAATTATTTTTAACTCTCTTTTAAAGCCCAGTATTAATGAAAAGGAAGAGAAAGAGATAGAACCAATCACCACCTCTCAGGCCCTGCAGATTGCTGGTAGAACAGATAGATTCAGTTCAAAATTTGAAGAAGGACTGGTTACCTACCACAATGAATCTGAAGACCTCAATTTATTAAAGAAAGTTTTGTCTAGGCCTGTGGATCCTATAAGGGCAGCTGAACTTCATCCAACTGCTGAACAGATGAAATGTCTGCCTACCATCTCCCTGGTACTGTGCTTTCTAATGCCATGATATTTTTGCAGGCTTTTCACAAGTTGATGGGCAATATTATGTCTACAGTATGGATGATTTTAAATTTTCACAGACTTGATCCAGCATAGTCCATTACATCTATGGGTGAGAAAAAATGTTTTCTGTACAGCCGCTATCAACAAGAAGCAACCTTTTTTCTGCTCACCATTGCTGTGGATTACCAGACAGTATAACAGGAACGAGCCCCTGACCTTTACTTGGTCATGCCATTTATTGAATGGACAGTAATCCCACCTAAAAATATTAAAAACCTCATGGATCTTGAAGTTGTCTATGATGTCTTGGATCTCTATCTGTGTCTAAACTACCGATTTATGGATATGTTTCCAGATGCCAGCCTTATTAAAGACCTCCAGAAAGAACCAGATGAAGTTATCCAACATGGTGTACACAACATCACCAAATTGATTAAAATTTCTGAGACACATGAACTATTGAAACGGGAAAGCATGTCAGCAGGGTTGTCAGGAACCTTAAAGAACAAAGTTAGAATGTGCAGCACCCAAACTTTAGGAAATAGAGCTGCTGAGCCACCCTTGTCTGATGCAGGAGAGAAAACCCTCGTTTCCACTGGTGCAGCAAGGACTTCTCACTTCTGCTATGCTGAAACAGCTAAAAAAAAAAGAATGGTTGACACAACAGACAGAATGCAACAAAGAAAGAACAGAATCTGACAGTTACTCGAAAGGGACACAAAGAGAGAAAAATGAACCTGACCCAGACTAGTTTCGTTTAATTTTTTAATTTTGCAAATTAAAGTCTATTTTATAGACTTATTAAACATCCTCACCTGGGGAATTCCTGACATTTGCTTAAACAAGAGGGTCTCCCAATTTAACAAGCCAAGGCCTCAATCTTGATGCTTGCCCTTGTGAACCTTATTTCTGTAGTAGCAAACTGAACCTTCTTATAATTGGTGCCAGGAGTCATCTCCAGAGAAGTTCTGCTATTACTCAAATGTGGATTCTCTCTAAGCCAAACTGTGGCCTTCCCCCCCTGTGGGACATGACTTCAAAAGTGTAAGCCTGGCCCTGGTATTATGAAGCATAACTGGCCCTGGCATTGTGAGACATAAGTCTCAGGGATAAGCCTGGCCCTGGCATTGTGGATTAGCAGACCAAAAGGGGGGAAAGAGATAGAGTTTCAATAGCTAAGAGATTTCAAATTGAGTTGAGAGGTCACTGTGAAGACTAACCTTATGCAAGTTTCAGCCAGATATTGCAAACTGCCACAATATGACCAACCCCAACCAACAGTATTCCTGGAAACTATGAAAAATATCCTGGGCTCTATAAAATCGCATTTATTGTTTGTTTTCCAGAAACTTAAAACCTCCAGATTGTACCAATGCTAGAGAAGCTCTGAAACCCAGAAATACTGGGCTCTCCAAGAATAACAATTGGTTTTATTGTTTCATCCCTCTGTTCTTTAATGAAAATGTTCCTTTTCAGCCGTGAAGCAGTTAGAGGAGTTCTCGCCCAGATATCCCTCAAGATTGAGACTAAACTATCAAATGAGGGGAGGAATTGTAACCAAAATTAAGGGATGGTTTTGATCACTGAATCATTATATAATTATTCCATTTTGTTTTCTGGTATATTGGAGTAGGCAGAGGGGAATACCTGAAATCCCTAAACTATAATTCAGCTGTCCTGATATCAGATACAATCTAAAGTGATTGTAAAAGCCCTTATCTTGTGCCTTTGTGACTGGAAGAGCTGTTACTCTTTTTATCTGGTCATTTTCTTGCAGTGTGAAGGTCTTAATGCTAATGAAGAATTTGAAATCAGCCGTTAACCAGTTTCAGCCCATTATATTTGTCAATCCTATTGGCTGGACTCTGCTATGGAACAGATAACTTTCCTCCCTTTTGGCTTACCTCTTTAGTATTGAAATGATAACACTGTCTCCTTTTCTGCTTAGAACTTGCTCTTTGAAATGTAATGACCTTATCAGGCCTTGCTAAAATCCATAAAACCTCAAACACTCTAAACTCCGGGAGACAGATTTTGGGCTAATAGGCCATCTGCTCTCCTACTATATGCCTAGTAATAAACATTTCTCTCTTTGAAAAAATTCAAAATATGTAAATATGTATTATGAACATGGTATTTAAACAGTGGGGTTCAATGACTTAGCTGAATATTTGAAGAAGAGGTAAGGCTGAAACTCTTATCAAAAGTCACATTTGAAATACATGATGTATTATTCATTGTTATTTTCTTTCTTTTCTTTATATTGTATATTTTCCTTGTTTTCTTTGCATAAATTAATCAAGTCATCAACTAGTTATTGAATGCATGTCCTAGGCAAGGCACTCTGCTAAGAACTGTGAGATCCTTGCCATCAAAGAGCACATAACTTAGTTGAGGGTGGGAAATGAGGGGAAATAAAAATATTTGAAATGAGTGTCAGGACATGATTGAAGAAGTTCAAAGCAGTAAGTGAAATGTCATGAAGCAGTTCCTGTTTCACTGCCTAAGGAAAACTTTAGATGCTGAAACCTAGCAATTCAGTGGAGAAAGTGATCTTTTCAACTTTAGATTGCAGAAAAATTTGTTTTTAATTTTAATTTATTTTGCATATATTTATTTTTATTGAAGTATGATTTGCATAAAATAAAATGCAAGCACTTAAATATTCCATTTTATGAGTTTTGACAATGGTATACTCCCAGGAAACTACCGCCAAAACAAGATATCAAACCTACCCATTGCCCCTCCCTCATGGTCCTTTCTAATCAACTGCCAATCCTCTATCCTGTTCTCATAGGCAAGAATTTTTTGATATTTTTCACCATAAATTAGTTTTGCCAGTTTGGGGACTTTATAGAAATGAGATCATAGAGTATAGCCTCTTTTATTTCTGTCTTCTTTGAGTCAATAAAAGCTATCTGAGATTCATCCATGTTGTTGCATATGTTATTATTTTGTTCCCTTTTAAGGCTCAGGAATAACACTATTGTTAATTCCTTGGTTGTCTGTCCAGAGATTTTTATTCTTGAATAACCTTTCTTGAATTTTAGCTTTACTAGAAGCTTGCCAAAGATGGACTGAGCACAAAAGTTCATCTTTCCTCCCTCCAAAGAGTTTAATCAAATAAGAATGAAAATATACAAATACATATAACTGACAGCACAAAGTTCCTACAAGAGGAGGCAAAATAAAGGAAGAACAAAATGTTTGGAAAATTGCTGTAGCAATGGGCAGTGGGCAGCAAAGTTTGACAGTGGAGGCCAGAGAGAGGCTACTGTAGTTTGGACTGTACTAATAACTTCAGAACAAAAAGGAACCTAATGTGCTTGAACATGTGTAAAATACTATTCAGAGGGACTTATAATTCCAGTGAAGACTTTTGGCCTACTTAACTATGATATGATAAAGAACCTAGAAAAGTAAGAAAATCAGTAATGGAAAGAAAATGCCTGCAGTTAGAACAAACAAGTCGTACAGGAAATAAAATGTAATCATAGTACATTAACTGGCTAAGAAATAAACCACACTTATATAATTATAATCAAGTAGACTGAGTACTGATATAACCAGCATTATAGTCTATTTCTACTGGGAAAGTTAAGAAGAGAAAAGAGAATGAGTGATATAAAACTATAAATTCTAATCCTCCATAATATGAGATAAATATAAATTGGTAAATAAAGAAATGTGCATATGTGAGTGTTTGTGTCTGTGTGTAAGTTAGAAACATGGACACAGAGTGGAATCAATTAAAATAATTTAAGAAGGAAAGCTACTTTTTTTTATTGTAAATTTTGTAGTGTATTTGACTCTTTTTTTTGTTTTGTTTTTTCACATGGGCAGACACCGGGAATCAAACCCGGGTCCTCTGGCATGGCAGGCAAGCGTTCTTGCCTGTTGAGCCACTGTGGCTCACCCATGTATTTGACTCTTGAAGCTACATATATGCATTACTGTGTTAAAAATACAAATTATTCAAAGAGAAGAAAAAGTATTGATGCAAACATTGTATGATTTTACAGTTAGCCAAATGTATTTAATTTTAAATATATAAACACTGAGACTAGCTTTTATACTTTTTTATAGGGTGTTTGTTTAAATTGGAATCATTTTGGCAATTTTATATCATACTTTTTTTCTTCTCTTACTGATGATTAAAATAATGCTAAATCAGCACAACAGAATCACCTCCTATAACTGATTTCACTTCTCTGCCATCATAACTGCTTGGAGGGGGGTACAGGGAATGGAGGTGAGTGGAAACATCATCCTGGAATTGTGGAAGGAGCTGGTTATAAAAGTGGGCTTGTTACCAAATCCTTCAGAACAAAGAAATAAACCTTTGAAGGTTAAATTCTAAAGACAGACTGCTTCAGTTCGTACACACAATCTGATAAATTCTTTTATCAGTCCCCTGAATCAAATTCAACATACAACAATAAATACAAGGATTCTTCAACTTGGAACTTCATGAAGGCAAGAAAAGCACTTGCCTGGAGTGAATAAAAACCATTCAGTAAAAACAGCTACGTGTGGCATATTTATACCTGTACATATAAATGAATGAGACTGAGATTTACAGCGTGGAAACTATCAGCCCAGTGCCTCCTCGCTAAGTAACTAATGACAGCCTTCAACAGTTTTCTGCTCGGGTCTGTATCCTCACATGGGGTCTGACCTGCATTGGAATGTTCGCCACTTGCTTCAAAGCCTCTGCGCTGACCAGACAATCCCTAGCCAGAGCTCCTAACCCTGGGAACGGCTGCCTCAGGTTTGTGTTCCTGGCTTTTCTAAGTGTAGTCCTCTGTGGGTCCAGCCTTGTCAAAGCTTGTTTTTTGGAATAATTTTTTTTGTGGGCTTGCGGCATTTCTTATATATCGCTATTAAAGATTCCCTAAACAAAGTGACTTAGGTCATTACCATTTAATCCCTTCCTACCTAGCATTTTATGGACTACAGTAGTCTGAATCTTCCCGATATTTATATTTTTCACTCCTTAGTTAATATATGAAGTTTAATTTTCATATTTGATAATTTAAAATTTAAATAGAAATTTTATGTTTGGCTTTGTTATGATGAATAAGATGTAGTTTTTGCCCTCAATAAGCCTAGAACTGAGAGAAGACAACTGAGGGGGCACCTTAAATACAGCTTCGTCTGCCCTGTGATTTTGATGACCAAATGTGCTAGGGTGGCTCCTAAAAGGGCCCCTGAACCCAGATACAAGAGAGTATCAGAGGTGGCTTTCTGAAGAAGTCAAAGACTAACCCTGATCACCATTTCAAACTATAAGAGTTATTTTAGTTTGAAAAAACATCCACCTTAATTCCTGCTAATTTCTCACCCTCTCCCCTAAATTCCACTGAACTCCCAATGTACAAACATTTTTCCACCTTCTTCCTTGGCATGACTTCTCTTTTGAACCTGGATTCTTGGGAAGATTTTAAAGAGATTGCTACTATAAGAAATACTAATGATCTCAGTGTGAATCAACTGCTTAGGAGAATAAATTGTGTATAAAGACCCATGCCTTTGAATCCAGGATTTATTGGAAACTCCAAAGTAGCATTAAAAAAATGAACAAACTCATATCTTACTTTGGTCTGTGACACTTAAGGAAGGAAACTACAACTTCTTTATGTTTGCTCTGCTCTCCACAACAGTATGGAAATGATACGACTGTAGCAGAAAAAAGAACTTAGTTTCATTCCCAATCTTTCTTCAGCCCCTTGAATAGCGGGGAAAGAATGGTATTCTTAGGATTTACATAACAAAACATGTTGGTACACATGAGAAAATTACATTAAAAATATTATTGTGTTATACTCTGGTAGTATTGTGCAGTGGATTTCTGAATCTTTACAATCAGTCTTGTATCCCTTTAGCTTCAATTACCCAATCTCTACCCTATTTCTATCTCCTGAAACCTCTATTCTTAACTGAAATTCTCCAAGTTCACTCATTAATGTTAGTTCATATTAGTGAGACTATACAGTATTTTTCCTTTTGTTTCTGGCTAATTTCAGCCTGCATAATGTCCTCAAGGTTCATCCACATTGTTACGTGCTTCATGACTTTATTCTGTCTTACAGCTGTGTAATAATATCCCATCCGATATATGTTCCACAGATTGTTTAACCACTCATCCATTGATGGACAGTTTGGGCTGTTTCCATCTCTTAGCAATCATAATAATGCCACTATAAACATCAGTGTGAAAATGTCCATTTACCTCCTTCCCTTCACTTTCTCTGAATATATGCTTAGTAATATGATTGCTGGGATTTCTATTTCTGCAATTCTTTATTTAGTTTCCTGACTGAACCACCAAACTGCATTCCAGAGAAGTTGTACCATTTTACATTCCCACCAACAGAGGATAAGTGTGCCTCTTTCTCCACATTCTCTCCAGCAATTGTCATTTTCAGTTTTTTTGATAATGGCCATTCTAGTAGGTGTGAGATGATATCTCATTGTGTTTTGATTTGCATTTCCCTAACAGCCAGTGAAATTGAGCATTTTTTCATGTGCCTTTTAGCCATCTACATTTCCTCTTCTGAGAAGTATCTGTTCATTTTTTGACCTTTTTTTTTCATTGAACTAGTTATCTTTTTGTTGTTGAGATGAAGAATATCTTTATAAATTCTGGATACTAAACTGTTTTCTGATATGTGGTTTCCAGATGTTGTCTGCCATTGCATAGGCTTCCCTTCTTTTTTTCTGACAAAGTTCCTTAATGTACAAAAGTGCTTAATTTTGAGAAGATTCCATTTATCTATTTCCTTCTTCAATGTTTTTGCTTTGAGTGTGAGGTCTATGAAACTGACTCTTATTAAAAGATTTATAAGATAATTCTTTATTTTTTTTCTAGAAGTGTTATGGTCTTAGCTCTAATGTCTAGGTCTTTGATCCATTTTGAGTTAATTTTTGTATAGGGTGTGAGATATAGATCCTCTTCCACTCTTTTGCATGTGAATATAAAGTACCATTTATTGAAGGGGCTGCTCTATCCCAGGAGGGTTGACTTCATTGCCTTATCAAAGATCAATTGTTCAAAGATGAGAGGGTCTATTTTTCAGCATTCAATTTGATTCCATTGGTCAGTTTATCTAGCTTTATGTCAGTACCATTCTGTTTTGACTTTGCTTCATAATGTGCTTTAATGTCAGGTAGGGTGAGATGTCCCACTTAGTTTGTCTTTCTCAAGATATTTTTAGCTATTTGGGGCACACCATCCTTCCAAATAAATTTGGTTATTGGTTTTCTGTTTCTGCTAACTAAGTTTTGGAGATTTTATTTTTATTTTAGTTTTGGGGATTTTTTATTTGTTTTTATTATTATTATTATTTTTAGTTTTTAGGGTTTTAATTGATATTGCATTGATCTATAAATTAATTTGGGTAGAACTGACATCTTAACTATATATAGTCTTCCAATCCATGAACACGAACATGGTATGCCTCTCCATTTATTTAGGTCTTCCATGATTTATTTTAGAAATTTCTTATAGTTTTCTGTGTATAGGTCCTTTAAATCCTTAGCTAAATTTACTCCTAAATATTTTATTCTTTTGGTTGCTATCGTCAATGGAGGGTTTCATGATTTCCTCCTCAGATTGCTCTTCACTAGTGTATAGAACCACTACTGATTTGGGAGCATTGATCTTGTACCACGCCACTTTGCTGAACTCATTTATTAGCTCTAGAAGCTTTGCTGTATATTTTTCAGGATTTTCAACATATAGTATCATGTCATCTGCAAACAGTGAGAGTTTTACTTCTTCCTTTCCAATTTGAATGCCTTTTATTTCTTTTTCTTGTCTAATTGCTCGGGCTAGGACTTCCAGCACAATGTTGAATGAAAATGGTGACAATGGGCATCCTTGTCTTGTTCCTGATTTAGAGGGAAAGGCTTCAGTCTTTCCCCATTGAGGATGATGTTAGCTAATGAGATTTTCCATGTCTATTCAAATATCCTAAATTAGTTGTTTCAACTCCTGTGTCTCATTTGAAGTGCTGACTTGCTCCTTTGACTGGGCCATATCTTCAATTTTCCTAGTGTGACTTTTTTTTTTTTTTTTTTTTGCTGGCATCTAGGCATTTGACTTCTTTAATTAGTTTATTCTGGAGATTGTTTTCAGTCTTTTACCTAGGGTTTTCTTGCTGGATGGCTTATTTCTCTATCTGCTCTTTGACAGTCAATTCAATTTATTCTAGACCTCTAATGTAGGTTCTGTTTAACTGATCAGAATTCTTAAGGTTTTGCTTTTCTGTTTCTTGTCCTGCCTATAAGGAGGATTTTTATTTTGAGGAGCATCTCCTCAGATATTATAGACCCCAGTCAGATTTCTCCAGGCCAGGCATGCCCTCATCTCAGGAGGAAAAAGTAGCCAGCATCAATTTTCCTTCAGGGTTAGACCCAGCAGGTTGTCAGACTTTCCTATTAAGCCTCTAGACTTTGTGCTTTTTCTATCCTGCCCAGCATGTGGCACCTGTCTGCCTGTGGCTTCCCACCAGCTTAAAAATGATGTGGTGCCTTTCATTTCAGCAGACTGTCCCTGTGAGGGTTGTGGTTGAGACAGAGATATTTCCAGGCTGTATGTGCCCCTTTTTCTTGGGTCCAGCCCTTAGGCAATATTTTGGGCTGTCCAATTTAAAAAGCCCCAGTTTCCATTTTTGTTTTTCATCAGTCCCACCCCTACTCTGCCTGGGGGAAAACTCCTAGTTCTTATAGTGCTTATTCCAATTTTATCTGTGCAGGGAGCCTGCTTTCAGTAGTCAGAATTTGTTCATTAATTCTGCAATTAGAGCTTGATTAACCTTAAGCCCTTGTTATTAGTAATATCTGTTTCTTTTCCGCTTGGGGAACTAGTCTGCCATGCCTATGGGGCAGCCTGTGGGAGAGAGGTGCCAGCCACTGCAGCTTAGGGAACTCACAGTTCTGGAGGGGCTCGCAGCCAGTCCAACTGGTCCAGACTGGGGTATGCTGTGTGTCCGGTCACTGACATGGCCCAGGAGCTGTTCTGTACTGTTTCTGATCATTTAGTAGTTTTTCTGGAGAATGAACTAAAATGCGCACATTGTTAAACCACCATCTTGGCCCAGAAGTCTAGAATCATTTTTTAAATGTAAGTTTTGGCATTGTCTACTAATTGGTAAGGTTAAGAAACTTTAGTGGTTCATTTTCTGATGTCTCTTTGCGGATCTGAATG
The DNA here is from genome assembly GCF_023851605.1 of Tamandua tetradactyla. Classification (NCBI taxonomy): domain Eukaryota; kingdom Metazoa; phylum Chordata; class Mammalia; order Pilosa; family Myrmecophagidae; genus Tamandua; species Tamandua tetradactyla. The sequence goes on along the minus strand of NC_135328.1, from coordinate 84,618,556 downwards.
AAGCAATTCCATCTGAATACAATATGTTGCATGTGCTAACATGAGTAGGGAGGGGAAGTAAAAAGCTTTTATTGAATAAAATATATGTGGATCATCTATTCACATTAATTAAGGTCCAATGCAATTTTATCACCTAAAATAGAATGTGACTAGACCTACCAAATATTGCCATCAAAGGTAAAGTTCCCACGCTGGTTCCTCTTGAATACTTCTGAGACAGAGAAAGGAAAGCTGTCTGAAAGGCTACTGAATCTTTATTACATTGCTAAAAACAATAATATTTGATGGATACAAAATACATCCACCTTTCTACTTAGAGAGAATTGGAATGGTTGGGAAGTTTCTAATTTCTAACTATTTACATTCCAGTTTTATTTCTCTGAATATACGTATTACAAGTGTACAAAAATATTAAATAACATAGCATGTTAATTATTTGCTAAAGCTTAATTTGATGAGTCCAGGCTTCTGAAAACCAAGATATGTAGCTGCTTCAGCAAAATACCTGATAAATGTAAACAAGCCAGCCACTGTGTACACAAAAATCACAATTTATAACCAGCCACAGATTTAAATTAATGAAATCTTTCTACTTGAGTAATTTTTCTTGAAAAAAGAAAAGCTTGTGGTAAGAGGATAACAGCAGGGGGCATACCTGTTGCTGTTGTCCTATGGTTTCTTTCTTTCTCTTCCACTCCTGCCTATGAAACAGGGTGAATCCGATAGGAATAATTCAGGGTCAACATCAATAACATGTCTGGTTGACAGCAATCACAACAAATCCAGAGTACAGACAGGAGGGGGAAAAGCCACCAATAGCTATAAGGCAAGTTGTCAGTAACTATGCAAAAGGAGCAGAGGGAAAGCAAGCACCGTATAACAGTCCTGAGAATCAAAGACTTCTCAAAGTGCCTTCAGGTGCTACTGAAGTCTCTGAGCCATTCTGAGAAGAGCAGTAGGAACTGGGGGAGGATTTTGCATACTTTAATTTGCAGGCTAGAGCAAGAGCACTTTGAGAAGTTCTGATGGGTAGTTCTGATGGTAGTCTGACTTCCACTTCTAATTGGAACTTTCTAAAATTAATAAACTAAAATTAATAAACTATCATAAAATTAATAAACTTTCTAAAATTAATAAACTGCTGAATAGAGCCCATACACTGGAGAAGCTGCTAGGAATAAAATCCAGACTATGCATACAGGACTAAAGGTAAAAAGCAAACAGAATGTTCAAATAAAAATGGATGTTAAAGAGTATCTAAATTGAATGGATATTAAAGAGCCAGTTTCTTATTTTGAAAATTGATAAATAAAAGGAAAGAATAAGCATTTTTTAAATATAAACTGTACCTCAGAAAATACAAACACCTCATGAGAGGAGGTTTCTCTCTCTTTTTAAACTTCTTTTTGCAGTAACCAATGTAGCATGCAAAACTTCCCGTCTTAACCACATTCAAGTGTACACTTCAGTAGTATTAATTACAGTCACAATATTGCACTATCATCATCTACATCTATTACCCCTCATTCTTCATCTCACACAGAAACTACTCACTCATTAAGCTGTAAGTCTATAGGAAGTTTCTCTTTATCAAAATATTTTAATAAACAAAGAAAAAATAAAAATGATAGGGTTAAAATATCAATATTTTGCAATTCTTAATGAATTGATGGATTTAGGCAAAAATCATCAATGACTGCTAAAATGATAGAAAGAGAAAACCAATACTATGAATCTATGAAGGTAAGTAGTCTTGCCATAAATATGACCAGGAGCTGATCAAACCTCTAGACACAATTGCAAATTTATAAGAAATACTGGGGAGAGGGAAACCTATTAAATGATATGATGGGGTTGCAATCAGCAAAATCCGGAAAGACAAATGATAAATTAGCTCATCAAATAAAGTCTATGAGAAAAGAGAGAAAGAGTGAGAGAGGGAAGAAGGGAAGGAAGGAGAGAAGGAGGGAGGGAGGCAGGGAGGTGGTGAAAGCACATGGAATAAAAGCAATTTAAGGGTGCACAAGTGGTTCAGTGGTTGAATGCTCGACTTCCATGCGGGAGACCCAGGTTGGATTTCTGGACCATGCACCCTATGGTAGTTAGGTTCAGGTATTAACTTGGCCAGGTGAAGGTGCCTAGTTCTATTCCTGTGGACATGAACCAATGGCATGTGCACCTCAACTGTTGCTGATTACGTCTGAAGTTGGCTAGGAGGCATACCTGTTTCAATGAATGACGTTTGATTTCATTGGCTGGTGCTTAAATGAGAGAGCTCAACAGTAGCACAGCCCAAGCAGCTCAGCATACTTCATCTCAGCACTTGCAGCTCAGCCCAGACCTTTAGAGATGCAGAAAGGAATCACCTTGGGGAAGGTTGTTGGAACCCAGAGGCCTGGAGAGAAGGCCAGCAGAGATTGTCCTGTGCCTTCCCACATAAGAAAAAAACTCAGTTGAAAGTTAGCTGCCTTTCCTCTGAAGAACTACACATTTTTAAATAACTAAATCCCCTTTTATTAAAAGCCAATCCATTTCTGGTGTGTTACATTCTGGCAGCTAGCAAACTAGAACACACACCACCACCACCTCCACCAAAAAAAGGCCATTTAAAAGACATATCAACCAATCACAAAGAATGGACCATGTTTGGATCACAATACAAAGGTCATTAAAAGACAATCAGAGGGTGCACGGGCAGTTTAGTGGTTAGAATGTCTGTCTTCCATGCGGGAGACCTGGGTTCAATTCCTGGATCACGTACCCAAAAAAAAAAAAAAAAGACAATCAGATTCTAGACAAAGTAAACCGCTCTGCCTTTGATCTCGTTTGGTAGGTGAAGACCTAGAGTACCTACACTATCATCTTTTCCCCTATATTCTGATTTACCTTAGTCCCAACCAGATCAGCTTCATCAACCTGTCTGGATAGCTCATTTAAACAACCCAAACACACAGAGCCCAGAAGGAACAAGGCCTTGAAATTTTGTATACCTTAATTTAATACCTATAGACATCCCAGACTATTGTGGGCTGACAATTAAAAAGTATTGGTAGAGTCCCTTGAGGGAATGGAGAAAAAATATGGAAATATTAAATTTTCCCATCAGAGAAACCCCTGGTACTCTCTCAAAAAAATAGGCCAAGCCCTTGATTTTGAGGCATGCCCTTATGAAACTTATTTCTGTAGCAGAGAAGCCAAGACTATCTCCAATTTTCCCTGAGTTGCTTCCCAGAAACCTCTTTAGTGCTCCAATGTGCTTCTCTCTCCCTAAGCATAACTCTGCAAGAAAAATTATTACCTTCCCCCATATGTGGAACATGGCATTCCAGGGTAAAAGTCTCCCTGATATTGAGGGATCAACAATGCCTTCCAGACTAAAAGGGGGATGGGGTGGGGAGAAATATGACAAAATAAGGTGTCAGTGGCTAAGAGAGTTCAAATGGAATCAAGAGATTATTCTGCAGGCTACTCTTATGCAGGCTTCAGCCTGATAGTGCTAATTGCTATGGTTTGCCACAACCCAATAAGCATCATTCCTGTTAACTCTAAAGAACACCTAGGGCTCTGAGACTCTGAAAAAGTTTCATGTACTAAGTTTACTTTCCTGAAACCAATAACCCTGAAATTTCCTGAAATCCACAGAGGCCAGTCTCTCCAAGAATATCAACTAATTCCATCCCCCTATCCTATATTGTTGATACCCATTTTCAACATGAAAAAGTTAGAATGGACATAGCCTAAAGATCCCTATAGACTGGGATTACGATTCAAGGAGGAGTTATAACAGAGATGATAGGATTTAACAAACTAGTATGACCGCTGAATCACTATAATAATATTTATTTTTAGTTTCCAGGGTTTTGGAGCAGCTAGAAGAAAAAAATATGAAAATGTAAATGGTAACCCACACCAACCTTTGAAATCTGTTCTAGAATTACTTGTTAAAATGTACTTTGAAAATTGTTGCTTTTTTTGCATATATGTTATATTTCATAATTTAAAAAAGCATTTAAAAATGAAGACAAATGTTGAACACTTACTAAATATTTTCTGTTATGGAGGTTGTAAACCTTCCTCTATTAGAGATAAATGGAAATATTTAAGATGAAATGATAGGATGCCTGAAATTTGCTTCAACCCAGTCAAGGGGTAGGTCTTGAGACGTGGGTAGAAGTTGAGAAGAAATAAGTTTGGCCACGAGCTGATCATTATTGAATAGAATGATGACACTTCAGGGTTCATTACATTTTTCTAATTTGAATATTGCTTGAAAATGTCCGTAATAGCACAGGAAAGGTAGGAAAGGTAAATAAGAAATAAATCTCCCTTTATTATGGGTTGGAGATCACTAAGAATTAATAAAGGAGATACTCTAACATGCGAAATAAAGAAAACGTGTTCAAAATGCAGGTGCCTTATCTGTAACACTAGTATTAAGATGAGAATTGCAGGAGGCTTCCCTACAGCTGGTCAGTTTTTTCCACTGACGAAATGTTCCAAATCTTTTTAAACCATCTGGAGAGTGAGGATTTGGCTAGATTTCCAATTCCACTACAATAATGAGACATCTATTGAGAAAGAATGTCAAAAGAACAGCTTTTAATGTGGAAATATGCACACACTAGAAACTGAAACACTTACAGCAGCCTTTATCCCAATTTACAAAAACAAACACATAAAATAATATAAACAACAATGTTCAATGAGTCTGATCATATAGTACAGTGTAAAACCCAAATCATTACTCTGTCAGCATCTTGGTTATGAGTTTATAAGATTATGCTACAATTTTTCCAACTATTTACTCTCTAATAGATAAATAATCTAAGATGGAATATTAGTAGTGATAAATCACTTTTGAATATTCATCAACAAATGTAAGAGGAAACAAAACAAGCTAGAAACCCAAAACTAGGGGGTTTGGGGACATTTTATGAATGATTAATAAATGGAGTGCTTTCAAAGTTCTTGATTTTCAAGTTTGCTCCCAGGATTTCTCCCCCTCAACCCCTACAAAATTGTACAGATCATTCCACGTAATTTCTAACATAAATCCTTTTGAGGATATACATTTTGGTTAAAATAACATAGTTCAATTAAAATAAAATCAGCACTGTTCACTCCAGCCTCTCTTTTTACTATACCCCCCCTCCATGCTAAAAACAGATTTCTGGCAAAGAAAATAATTAAGAGCAGTAAGAGAAGAATGGAAAAGGAAAGGAAATAATTGATATTTGGGGGCACATTTTTTCAGGCAATAAGCCATGTCCCTTATGTACGTTATATACTGAAGTCTTACTTTAGCAACCCTGTGATGTAGGTGGATATTTGTCTCTATTTCACTCGTGAAGAAATTGTAGAATAATGTTCTCTTGGTTCTTCAACTAATTAAATGACTATTACTGAGCTCCTACTGTTTGTGGAACACTATGGACAGTGCTGAAGATTCAAAGAATGACATAGTACCTGCCCTCAGGTGCCCAGGTTACTGAGGAAGACAGACTAAGAGGAACTGATTATAATTGCATGCTATCTTTCTTTAATGAACACAGCGTTCTGGGGAAGCACAGAGCAGAAGGAATGACTCACAGCCCTTGCAGGAGTCAGGAAGATTTCTCAGGCAAGGCTAGAGGTCCAGCTGGGCACGGGGTCCCTCTAAGTAGAAAAAACAATTCTAGTAATGAAAGAAACTTGATGGAAATAAACAACAATGGTTCGGACAATGACCTAAGAGGAAAGAATAAAAAAGAGAGAGGGGATACAGAACAAGAGAATGTAGGTGGGGAAATAAAGATAAAGTTCAGAAGGGAGGGATCCCTCATGCTCGTGTCCCTTGTATTTGGCATGGCCTGACTTTTTAATCAAAGGGGAAATTACTCCATTACACCAACCCTGGCATCCTTGAGTGTGCTGGAACACCAATTAATCAGCTATATTCATAATAAATGCCATCCCCCCGTCCTTACAGACATTACAGGCATAACTAGAGTGTAAACATGCTTACGAGAGAGAACAGAGCTGAGCGCAGGGCTGATTTCCACCACAGTAAACAAAGGTCTCCTGTGTGCAGCCACGTACATGGAGTCAGGACATCATCCTTGTTACCTTGTTATCACGTTTGGCACCTCTGTGCAATTGCATATGACAACCTCTGCAGAAAGCCAGTGAAATAGACTGTGCCTCCGATTGGCTGACCAGTGTTTTTTACCAACCCATTTAGACTTAAGGGCGTTGTACAAAGTGCTAGAGGAATGATGCTGTAGTGGAAAGAATGATTTCAGTATTAGAACAAGTGCAGTTTTCACTGCCAAATTGACTCACTTAATAAAACTAGAAAGCAATGAATGCAGTTGGCCAAGGGGCCAGGTGAGAACACTTTAGAGAAGTCTGAGCCCCAGTGTCTAAAGTCTGAGCACAGTGCTGCCAGGACCCACATGTGCAGTTCTGGCTTGCAGATCACTATACGTGCTCCCAGGGAAAGCCAACAGAAAAGAGCAAAGCCAGTTTGACAACACTCGCATTCCTGTTCACTTGTAAAAGCACACTGGGTCGCGCAGGCTGGGTTCCATCATTTGGAGTTAGCATCTAGGATGGTGGAATTCTTTAAGCACAGTCACCAGGAGAAAGTGAAAGATGTACTTTCACTAGTCAGATATTAATGAAGGAGTATCAGCACGGTTACTATTTCAGAGTTCTCAGGTACAGTGTTTTTCTGGCAGTTGTTTTCAATTTGGTTATCAAGTGTAACTCAACTTCATTTTGATATTATGTAAGAAACAAGATTCAGTGAAAGTGACCTAAAAGTTGTCTGATTTCCCTTCCTTGCTCAGAGAAGGAGGTGGTGGACAAAGCACCAGTCCTGACCCAGCACGGTGTCTCTGAGATCTGCTCCATGCAAAGGAAGGGTCACTGCTGAGAAGGGAGTTCCTTGACTCATTCCATCAAGGGACACAGATCAGTCAGGAAGTCTCTGCATCCAGGTTAAGGGTAGGTGGTGGTAGTGATTGCAGAGCATGAGGGGAATAAGCCAAACAAAACAGAAAAACAAGGACAACTAACAAAGGTGAATGTTTGTAGCTGTTTCAGTTTGTTAAAGCTTCTGGAATGCAATATACCAGAATGGGCTGGCTTTCACAATTGGGATTTTTTTAGATTACAAATTTACAATTCTAAAACCATGACAATGTCCAAATTAAGGGATCAACTGGAAAATGCCTTCTCTCAAGAAAGACTGCGGCATCTGAGACACCTCTGTCTTGTGGAAAGGCATATGGCCTGCATCTATAGGTTCTTTTCTCCTGGATTTCATTGCTTTCAGCTTCTGGCTTTAGTGGCTTCCTCTTTCACCTCCTCTGAGGGCTATTTCCTCTGTCTTTTATCTTCTCATAAAGGATTCCAGTAAAAGGATTAAGTCCCACCTTGAATGGAATGGGTCACATCTCAATTGAAACAACTAACCAAAAATTCCCACCAATAACAGGATTGAATTAAAAGAACATGACCTTTTCTGGGGTATATAACAGCTTCGAACTACCAGAGAAGCCAACAGTGTTGAACAGAGCCTGGAGACATTTCCAAGAAGAACAAATGCTTAATAGTATGTCATTTCTATGGTTATTGCAATGAATACACAAGAGCTTTTGTCTACATATAACAAAAGACTCAGCTAACCACAATTTAAATAAATACTCTTTTATGGCAAGAATTCTGGAAGGAGGCAGCATTCTGGCTTTCATTAGGCTGCTCGGCCTTGGCAAAGCTTTGGGTCCATGTCTCCTATGGTTCTCTTGCCATTTTTCTCATGGCTGCAGATGGTTGCACTAGCAACAATCCTGTCAGCATATGATGACAAGGCAAAAAACAGAATGGTCCAAGAACATTTACCTTAACAACAGTCCCTCAAGTCAGGAAGGAATAAAACCTTTCTTGGAAACATACACCTCCGCGACCTGATCAGAGTCTAGGCTGACCAACTCAACCTGGAACATTCCCAGTTTTAGCTCTGAAAGTTCCACCTCTGGAGAATTCCCTCAAACTTCAGCAAACTGTGATGATTGGTCACCATCTAGGATCCCATGCTGATCTTTAGACCAGGGGCTTGGATCATCGTTCTGGAAATGATGGGCTCTCCAATCAATACCTGAAAGAGCATCTCTGAACCATGAAGAGGAAAAGGATAAATCAGATTCTTTCATCTGTGGCTGCATGTTGCAATAATCTGGGGAATTTGTAAAACAATGCCTAGATGCCAACCGCACCCACAGTAGTTCTAACTTAATTAATCAGGGGTTTCCTAAGAATTAAGCCTTTTTAAAATGTTCCCCAGGTGATTCTAATATTCAGCCAGAGTTTTGAAGTCAACTACTAGAGAAGTTGAACAGCAAGATTTACCACTAAGTACTCAATAAAACAACTCTGGAGCAGAAAATAGAAGATAACATAAATGGCAATGAAATAAATCTCTAAGCCAATGTATCACTTTAGCACTCCAGATATTTTTATATTCATTATCTCACTTGACACAGGTAAGCAGGGGGTAATGCTATTTCTATTTTATAGATTATAAAGTTGAAATTAGAAAATGCCATTACTCATCCTTGAGTGACATCCTTCATTTGCATTCCATTTAATGCTTCCTGCAATCCCTAATTTCTCTTAGTCACAGAAAGTACACTACATATTGAAGTACATGACTTGAATATACTCTAATGTATAAAACAGCCATTTGCAACCTTTTATTGAGCTATCAAGCCTATAACGATGGTTTCTTAACCAAAATCAAGTCTTGGTCACCCAAGATTTGACTTATGTTTCCCAACCCAAATCATTTTTTGCACAGGTAAGTGCTCAAAATTTTCTTCTACCATGAATTTCAGGAATGAAGTAAAAGGGCAAGTGGTAGGAAAATATGAGAATCACACTAAATTAGTATTATGCTGTTTGTGGTAAAAGGGATGAGTAAAGAAGAAGAAAGCTGTTCTACTCATCAGAATTATGCTACTTCAATCTCTGATAAATCAGCTCTAAAGCCCTTTGCATTATAAAAATTAGTTAATTTCTTTGCTTGCTTTGCTCTTCCCTCTTTATACCTCATTTTCTCTTTGGACTTTTCTATTATTATCACCATTGCTCCAGGATGGAGCTGAGTGAAAAGTTGCTGCTGGACAGCAAGGTAGAAATAAGGTAGGCAAGGAGGTGAGGAATATAATTTGGGATGCCAGTAACAAGACTATACCTTCTGCAGTAGTATCATGGCCTTAAGTCCCTCTCCTTTCTCTAATTTTCTGGGTTGTGGGTATATGTGAATCCTTGTAGACTGGGCTACAGAGAATTACATGAATCTGGGTCTCACAAGGACAGTTGGATTATATTGATAAAATCCCACCTCTGGAGAATTCCCTCACTTATAAAATGAGGGCAATTGATAGAGATTTAACCAGAATTCTAGAAGGCAATATTGCCAGAGAGAGAATCTGTAGAGAGTGGCTTACCAAAGCTATAGCTTGAAAAATACTTCAAGAATCAGAATTGGGAAATGAGGTTGAACCATAAATGGAATTTTCACCTATTATTTTGGATACGAAATGTGGGATGGGTCAGAGAAAGTCGTTAATTATAATGAGACAACAAACTTTTACTGACAGACTATGTGCCAGGCACTGTGCTAACCAGCCTACATGGAAAGTATCTCACTTAATTCTCACAATAACATCATGAAGTTAACAGTATAATGTCCCATGGAGCAGATGGGAAAACTGAGACCCAGAGAAAAGGCCCAAGGTCACATGATCAGTAATTGGTGGGACTAGGATTCAAATTCAGGCAGTCAACTGCATAACTCATAATTTTAACTATTATTTTTGAAAGCTACTGTCTTGGTACTCAGGAAAACAAACACCAAAGTGTTGATGATCCAGTTCTATGTAGAGTTAATTGCACAATTGTTGAGTCAGCCTGAAGGAGTCACACATCACCAGTCAGTCAGCACTAATTGTCACTCTTGTTAAGGTGATTGAGTGGTTACTGAGTACTTTAGGGTAGTCTCCATGGAATTATGAAAGTGAAGGACAGCAGAAGCATTGATGAGTACCATGATCCTGGATTCTTACGCTTCAGGAGCCAGAGATAAACCAGAGCAATAATTTAAATCCAGTGGAAGAAAGAGAAGCCCGTAAAGAGACCAGAGCAGGAGATCATTGAGGAGTAGGTACAAAACTGAAATCCTCCCATGGCAGAGTGAAGAGCCCCACTGCCCAGTGCACGGGGTTAGCACAGGCCCACGGGAGCAAGATGCCTGTGGCAGGTTGAATAATGTCCACCCCAAACACATATTCTTAATCTTAATCCTCATCTTTGTGGATATGGACACATGGTAATTAAAACAATTTGAAGATGAATATGTTTTTAGTTAAGGTATGACTAATTGAGGCATGGGTGAACCTTAATCAGATTTTTGGAGATCTTATAAAGAGAGCTCGGAAGCCACTGAAATCAGAAAGGAGAGGATATTGCCATATATGGGGCAGCAGAAATAGGAACCAAAGCACAAAGATTGCAGAAGCCAGTACAGGAATGCTGTAGTCTTCTGGGAGAAAGCAAGCCTTACTGATATCTTGAATTCAGACTTCTTCTAGCTTCAATACCACAAGCCAATAAATTCTGGTTGTTTAAGCCAACCCATTATTTGTAATTTGTCATAGCAGCTAAGCAAACTAAGACATTGCCCCAGTACTTGGCATAGCAGACACAGGCTCCTCCAAAAAATAAATTCCTAAAATGAATGAGCACTTGTTTCAGTGTCTTGTCTGCAAGAATAAAGTCAAAAGGCAGAAACGTCCTCTACACAAAGCAGGCCTAGTTAAAAGCAGAGTCATTATGAGGGACAGAGGGAAAGCATGCTCAGGAGCACAGAGAAGTCAAGAGTGTTATGGAGAAGAAACTGTGATTAGATGCAGACTACATGAACAGAGGAAAGTCAGTTCAAGGAGGAACTCCAGACCCTGGCACATCCTGTATATGGACATTCTTATAATTACAAGTCTCCTTTCTACTTGGGCAATGCCAGAAAGCAGGCCTGCCTCTTTGTTCTCACGGCAGACACTCTCTCTTTCTATCTTCCAAGGTCATTCACAATACAAACGTCCTTCAAAAGATATTCCAGAATAAAGGCATTGTCTCTGCTCATAAGATGGGCAGAAACATGAGTCACCCATGGAAAGTTGTCTCCAACAATAGTAACAAGGAGAAATCAACTTTCCTTTCTCTTATTTTTCCTCTAACTATTTTTTAATCTAGGGTCCTTCCCTTCATTCACCAATACAATGGAAATAAAAATACTTCTTAGAGCTTGGAACTGTGCAAATTTTATATATGTATGTATGTGGTTGTCAGATATTTCCTTTCAATTGTTATTGAATTGAGCACTTCTGATGTATTTATTTAAGCATTGTGTCTCACCTTGGGTGAATTCTGTCAGTGTTATGCTTTTGGGCTGGAATTGTGATGCCTGATCTCAAAGCCACAATTCTAAACCATAACAATAAGCTCTAGTTCTGGTCAAAGCTATCTGGCTGGGTTTGAGCAGCTGCTACTGGCAATGATACGTGAGGAAGGGAACTTGCTCCCCGATCATTCTCAATCCCTTGATTTATCTGGAACTCAAGGACTCATCTTCATTCTTCATCTTATTTTGGACAAGGAAAGACTGATTGTAAAATATATACATATTTCCAAATGCCAATAAAGCTGGAATACTTCCGTATGTTTTTATGAAAATAGTCAATGGTCAAAGGAGAATAAATTTTTCTTTAATTTTATAAAAGTGAAATATACTGACCAAGACTATGCAGTGAAATTTCTAAAAAGTGAAAGCAAATATGTTTAACAGACTTTTCTTCAGATTAATAGATCTAGGATATAACTTTTCAAACAATTTATTGTATGGAGAGTCTGCATGAAACCTATGAATCTACAACTTAAATAATTTTGGTATTAGAGTATGATTTAGGCAAGGAAATGTTCCTTTATTTACAAGGTTCAAAAGTCTAAACAACATACAAAAGTACACAGTAGAAAGACTACACCCAACTGTGCCCCTATAAACATTTGTATTAGTTTCTTGTGTCTCTTTCTCTCCACCAGAACAACTATTAAACAGGCAAGGGCTGTATGAATCAACTATTGTGAAACTCCAGTCTAATAAAACACTACAGAATCAGAGAAGAGTGGGAGGAAGAGGCTGGTAAATTACAGGCAATTCCGGGGAATTTCCCTCTCCCTGCAGTGACTGCCATGCCCATCCCCCAGCCTCACAGCAGGCAGCAGTGAGATCCCCACCCCCTGCTCCAATAAGGTTTCCTGGTGCCAGGGTGGAATATAAAGACCTGGTTTTCCAAGGTTGGGGATATGCAGCCCCAATCTACAATCACTGCTTTTGATTAGCTAATTCAGATGGCTGGAGGCCCAGCTTTGAGGGTGGCTATTGCCCCAACCCATCTTGGGTAAAAGCAGCAGTGGAGTCTGAAAGCACTTACTAGGCAATCATTCAAAGCAGCATATAGAAATAAAGATCTCTGGTGAAAGTAACCATATGAGTAATTATAAGTGCCAGTAATTTTATATAGTATGTTTTGGTATGTAACTCCACTTATTAATGCTTATAGGCAATGCAATGCAAATGCATAAAAACTAATGACAAATCTATGGTTTGAGACATACAATATACAAGGATATAATCCGTCACAAGTACAAAAAATAAGGTTAGGAAACTGAGGGGTATAGGAACAGTATGTATATGCTATTGAGGTTAGGTTGGTATTCTGGCTTGAATCTCTTACATACCCCCAGAGAAGACTACATTCTTTTAATCCAATCTTGTAGAAGCAGACTACTGTTGGGTGAGACCTTTTGATTAGGCTATTTCCATGGAGATGTGACCCTGTCCATTCAAGGCGGGTCTTAAACTGTTTACTGAGATGGAATCCTTTAAAAGAGAAACATTTTGAAGAAAGCTCAGAGCTAAGAGAAAGAAAACACCCCGAAGTCAGAAGGACCTACAGGAGCTGAGGGAGCAATTTTGAAAACAGAAACTGGGAGAGAAGAACGAGCAGATGTCACCATGTGTCTTCCCATGTGACAGAGGAATCCTGGATGCCAACTGTCTTTTCTCTGAGAAGTTATCTTCCTCTTGATGTCTTAATTTGGACATTTTCATGACCTTAGAACTGTACATTGTAACCTAATAAACCCTTTGTAAAAGCCAGTCCATTTGTGGTACATTGTATTCCAGCATGTATAGCAAACCTAAACTGTTGGTATCAAATGAAAAATGATTGTTATATATTTAGGATATTAGAGTTTAATGCTATGATAACCACAAATATATGTATGAAAAATATATCCAGAAAGAAATGAGAAGGGATTCAATACAGTACAACACAAAACACAGTATCAGTAAGAAAGTAAGCATTCATGGAAGAATTGAGGGTCAAAAAAGATATGACTAAATAGTAAAATAGCAGAAGAAAGACTTACAGTATAAATAATGACTTTAAAAGTAAATGGAGGGTATGCTGGAGACCCGGGTTCGATTCCGGGTGACTGCCATGTGAAAAAAAAAACAAAGTAAATGGAGGGTGCATGAATGATTCAGTTGTGGAACGTTCACCTTCCATTAAGGAACCCTAGGTTTGATTCCCAGACCATGCACCTAGAAAAAGAAAAAAGAAAAGAAAAAAAGGTAATGGATTAAGAACATCAACTAATCGCAATCCCTTATCCCATAATGTCAACACCCCTTTTCAACATGAAAAAGCTAGAATGGTTATTGCCCCATTATTCCTGAAGATTGGGAGAAGGATCAAATAAGAAGGAGCAGCTGTAACAGCATAAAGATAAGATTTAACAATGATTGTGACTACTGAGTCATTATATTGATATTTTTTTTTAGTCTCCAGTGTATAAGAACAGCTAGAAGGAAATACCTGAAATTATGGAACTGTAACCAATACTTTGAAACTTGCTCTATAACAACTTGTTAAACTGTAATTTGAAATGTATTACTTTTCTGCATATATATTATATTTCACAAATTTTGTAAATGTTTTTTAAAAAAGTAAATGGAAACTCTCCAGCCAAAAGACAGAGATCAGCAGAATGGATAAGAAAGTATAGCCCAACCAAATGCTATTCAAAAGGAATCACCTTAAATTCCAAGACATAAGAATGTTTAAAATGAAAGGATAGAAAAAATATACCATGCAAATTGTAAACGAAAGAGAGCTGGCATAGCTACTTTAATATCTGATAAAATAGACTTTAAGTCAAAGACTGTTTTGAGGGACAAAAAGGTCATTAAATATTGATAAAGGGGTCAGTTCAACAAGAAGACATAACAATTATAAATATGTATGTACCTAACAGCAGAAACCCAAAATATATGAAGCAAATATTGGTAGATATGATGGGATAAACAGACAGTTCTACTTAATAGTAAGATATTTTAGTACAGCCAAATAATTTAAATAATTGGTTAGGACATCAAGAAATAAGACCAATAAGGAAATAGAAGGCTGGAAATATACTCTAAACCAACTAGATCTAACAAGCATATATAGAACATTTCACCCAACAGCAGCAGAATAAATATTCGTCTTGTGTGCACATGACTCACTCTCTAGGACAGACCATACGTTAGGTCACAAAGCTAAGTGTCAAAAAATTCAAAAGTATTGAAATCATTCAATGTATCATCTCTGAGCGCAATGGAATGAAGCTAAAGACCAATAACAGAGGGAGAAATGGAAAATCAAGAACGTGTGGAAATTAAACAACATATTCTTAAACAACCAGTGGACAATAAAAAGAAACCACAAGGGAAATTAGGAAATATCTTGAGACTACGGAAAAAGAAATATCAAATCTTATGGGAGGATGCAAAGGCAGTGTTGAGAGGGAAATTTATAGCTTGAAAGGCTTACAGTTAAAAAGAATGATCTCAAATGAGAGACTTTACTTCTCAACTGGATAATCTAGTAAAAGAAGAGCAAACTTAAGCAAGAGCAGAAGAAATTGAAATAACAAAAATAAGGGCAGAAGTAAAAGAAATAGAGAATAAAACAATAATAGAGAGAATCAACAAAACCAAATGTTGTATCTTTGAAATGATGAATAAAATTGACAAACCTTTAGCTGGGCTGACAAAGAAAAAAGAGAGAGAGATCACAAATAGCTGAAGTCAGAAATTAAAAGGCTCACATTACTAAGGACTCCACACAAATAAAAAGAACTATAGGAGCATAGTTGAATAATTGCACACCAACGAATTAGATAACTTCGACGAATGGTCAAATCCTAAAAACACACAAACTACCTTTACTGACAGAAGAATGTGAAGATCTCAACAAACTAATAACTAGGAAAGAGATTGAATCAGTGATCAAAAATCTCCCAACAAAGAAAGGCCTAGTAGAACTAGATGGATTTAGAGAGGAATTTTACCAAACATTCCAAGAAGATTTAACACCAATCCTTCTCGAACACTTCCAAAAATCTGGACAGGAGAGAAAACTCCCTAACATCCTATGAGGCCCACACACTCATATCAAGGCCAGATAAAGATCACAAGAAAAGTAAAATTAAAAATAAATTCTCTCACAAATGTGCATACAAAAATCCTCAACAACAACAACAACAAAAAACTTAATCCAATAGTACATTAAAAGAATTATGATCAAATAAGATTTATCCCAGGTATGCAAGGTGGTTCAACATAAGAAAATCAATTAAGGAAATGCATCACATTAACAGAATGATAGGAAAAAATCCCATGATCATCTCAGTTGATGCAGAAAGGGCATTTGACAAAATTCAGCACAACTTCTTGATAAAAACATAGAGAAAACTAGGAATAGAAGGAAACTTCCTCTACATGATAAAGAGGATATATGAAAACCCACATCTGCTTAACAGTGAAAAACTGAAAGCTTTCCCTCTGAGGTCAGGAACAAGACTGTCACCCACCATTGTTATTCATCACTCTATGAGAGGTTCTATCCAGAACAATTAGACAGAAAATGATATAAAAGACATCTACACTGGAAAGGAAAAAGAAAAACTTTCTCTATTTGCAGTGACATTCCCCTATAAACAGAAAATCCTGAAATATCCACAACAAAGCTACTAGAATAATAAATGAATTTAGCAAAGTGGCTGAAGAACAGCACCCAAAAAATCAGTTGTCTTTCTGCACAATAATAGTGAATAATCTGAAGATATTTTTAGTGCCATTTACAATATAATCTAAAAGAACAAAATATCTAGAAATAAACCTTAACCATAACCAAGGATGTAAAAGACTTGTACACAGAAAGCTATGGAATAATGCTCTAAGAAATAAAAAAAAACACCTAAACAAATGAAAGGGCAAACCATGTTGACAGATTAGACAGCTAAATATTGTTTAGCTATCTAATCTATGCAAACCAATTTATAGATTCAATGCAATCTCAATAAAAATTCCCTTAGTCTTCTTTGCAGTAATGGAAAAGCCAATCATCAAGTTTATATGGAAGGGCATAGGGCCCTGAATAGCCATATCATTTTTAAAAAGAAGGACGGTAGAGGACTCACACTTCTTAAAACTTATTACAAAGCCAGAGAATTCAAAATAGCATGGTATTGGCACAAAGGCAGACATATGGACCAATGGAAATGAATTAGAGTTAGAAATCAATTCTCACATTTCTGCCTACTGATATTTGATCATTGGAAAAGAACAGCCTCATCAACAAATGGTGCTGGAAAAAAATGGATGTTCATATGCAAAAATAATGACAGACCCCTACCTCATACTATACATAAAAATCAACCCAAAATGGATCAAAGACCTAAATATAAGAACCAGATTTATAAAACTCCTAGAAGAAAACTGGGAAGCATCTTCAGCACCTTGTTCTAGGCAATGGTTCCTTAGACTTTCCACCAAAAGCACAAGCAGACCAACAAAAATTATATAAATGGACCTTCATAAATATTAAAACATTTGTGCATCAAAGGATGTATCATAAAAGTAAAATGATAACCTACACAATGAGAGAAAATATTTTGAAACCATGTATTCAAGAAAAGGATTTGGTATCCAGAATATATATAGAAACCCTATAACTCTGCAACAAAAACAACTAAAAAATGGACAAAACCTTAGAGATCTCTCCAAAGAAGATACACAAATGGTGGTCAAAAAGCACATGAAAAAATGCTCATCATTAACCATTAGAGAAATGCAAAGCAAACCATAAGGAGATACCATTTCACAGCCAACAGAATGACTACTATTTTAAAAATGGATAATTATAAGTGTTGGAGAAAATGTGGAGAAATAGGAGCATTCATTCATTACTAATGGGAATACGAATTTTGTAACCTCTGCAAAAGACAGTTTGGCCATTCCTCAGAAAGTTAGGTATAGGATTACCATATGATCTGGCAGTCCCTAGGGATGCAAACAGATATTTGCACACCAATGTTTATAGTGGCATTATTCACAATTGCCAAAAAAAAAAAATGGAAGCAACACAAGTGTCCATCAACCAGTGAATGGATAAACGAAACGTGCTATACACATGTAAGGGGATATTATGCAGCCATAAAAAGAATAAAGTTCTGATACATACCATAATATGAATGAACCTTGAAGATGTATTGTTGAGTGAAATAAACCAGATACCAAAGGACAAATACTGATAGGAAATAATTAGAATAAGTAAATTCATACAGTCAGAAACTAGAATATATGTTATCAGAGGCTTTGATGGGGTAGAAACATATTGGTAAAGAGTTTCTATTTGTGGTGTTGGAAAAATTATAGTAATGAATAGTGATAATGGTAGCACAATATTGTGAACGTATTTTACACCACTATATTATATATTTGAATTTGATTAAAGGGGGGAAATTTTAAGTTGTTTATATACTACTGGAATAAAAATTTTAAAAGAATTGTACAACATGAAATGTGAAACCTAAGGTAACCTATAAACTACTGATAATATAATTATAATAATATTGTTTCATCAACTGTAATAAATGTAACACCCTAATGTAAAGTGCTAACAATAGGATGATATATGGGAACTCTGAATTTTATGCAAGATTTTTCTGTAGACCTACAACTTCTCTGATTATAAAAGCAAAACTGATCCATGGTAGCTATTCCGAAGCAGACCATAAACTCCACGAGGGCAAGGGCTTTTTCCTGTTTGCTTGGCACAGTTCCTGCATGGAGTGGTGATTAGTAAATATTGTAGAAACAATAAATGAATGTGT